>NW_027491165.1:0-600000 GCF_021521415.1 Bidens hawaiensis | reverse complement strand
ATAAATCGTTGTTTTACTTTAATCGGAGGTTTTAATCATTTTGGGATTAATTTTTGAACTTTTTATAAAATATAAATACTTATATATATAATATATAGGTGACCAAGATGAGAGATTCTAAACGAGTTGTTCAATTATGCGAAGGTTACCATCTAAGACCAAGAATCCACTCCATTTTAGCATTGATAATTAGTGTGGTAAACTTGCCGTAGCAATATATGATAGATAGCTCCTTAAGCCTTAAGTGAGCATCTTTGGAACTAAGGAGGTAACGTGCGCATTTTAAAGTCCACATTTTCCTAATGTCATGCCACCTCAATGATGTCAATTTAAGTTGGCAAGTATGTTCGTAAAGTAGAAAGATTAGGATTGACTTCGATTTCTCAAATACCAATTCTAACAACTTCGGGTGGTTGTAGTTAACTCACACAACCTCTCCTTGGTTGATTTATGTAGGTTATAATTACACATTCAATTAACATATGATTTCTTTAACTAGCATGATATCCTAAGCAAAGCCTTTTTTGGATTACCAAGACTTAGAAAAATACATCATAACTTATATCTCATCATTTCTAAGCACAATATAAGGATCCATGTTTCGATAATGTATCAAAGTATTTCTGTCTTTCAAGAACATGAATCGATCATGAACGATTGCCAATAGCATTGACAACCACCAACTTTGAATTAGTGATTTAAGATGGTGAAACATTTTTCATCAAAAGATAATTGTAATATAACCATGTACTTTACTAGACTACACCACATATTTTGTATAATTATCAAGCAAAACAAAGCTTCTTCATAGATTTTAGATGGTAAAAGGAGTTTAGCTCATAATGAGCATGA
Source organism: Bidens hawaiensis (assembly GCF_021521415.1). Classification (NCBI taxonomy): domain Eukaryota; kingdom Viridiplantae; phylum Streptophyta; class Magnoliopsida; order Asterales; family Asteraceae; genus Bidens; species Bidens hawaiensis. The sequence continues at coordinate 599,148 of NW_027491165.1, read as the reverse complement.
TGATAAACATTAAGATGATTGATGATAACAAATACATGATTAAACTTTGAACAATCTAACCAAATGTAGATGAATCTTCCTTCCTAATGATGATGATGATGGTTGATGATGATGATTGATAGTGATGACCTCCAAGCCTTCAAACTCTTTACTAAATCTTCTATGTGAGTGTTAGTGTGTGTGTTTTTATAAGAGAAAAACGGATATAATTCTTTTCAAGGCACACCAAATGAGTGCAACATGAGCCACTATTTATAGGCAATCTGGAGAGAGAAGCACGGCCCCGTGCTTACGTAGGCACGCCCCCGTGTTTTATAGTGACACGTGCTAAATTCATTTTGTCTTTTCTGGTAGACGTCCACGGCCCCGTGGTTGAGAGGCACGCCCCGTGCTTTTGTTCCCAGTTTTTGTTTTTTCTTGTAGATTTTTGTCTTTTCTGGTGTTCAGAAGCATGGAGGCGTGTTTCTTTGTTTTTCTTGTGTTTTCTTCTGTTTTCTTCGTCTTTTCGCATGTTTCTTCGTTTGGGGCTTGGTTTCACCTGAAATTACATTTTATTATGATAAGTAGTCTTTTATGCTATGTTATTTGATAGAAATTGCAGTTTTTAGAGATTATTTGATGCCGAAAAGATGTATATTTTTATGTACATCAACCACCCTTGTAGTATTACATACTCATTTAAAACATTAATAATCAAGATCAAATATTTATATGCATGTCTCATGCAATATACTAGAATTATTATTTAACTACTACTACTACTACTTTATTATTATTATTATTATTATTATTATTATTATTATTATTATTATTATCTTTTCATAGGTTACTTAACTAATAAAAACTAATACACGTTTAATTCAATAAAATTTATTAAAATAGATAAACCTTTTGAATACCCCATTAAACAACTTTTAATTTGTGTTTTAATTATATTAAATATGATTAATTTTCATAAATTTCATAAGACATAACAACTCTATATATATTCACTATAAAAGGATGACAAATCTTCTATTATTTTCACACCTCAATCAATTATTTTCTTAAGATTGAAAGCACTAACAAGTAAGTTTTATGATTTCATGCATTTTATAGTTTTTGTTTTGATTTAATATTGAATGTTCATAATTTGTTATTTATGGTCATGATACTTTTATAATAAAAATATTATATTTTGGTTATAAGAAATCACTATGCTCATGGATATCCAAGATAAACACTTTGAATTTCTAAATATTATGTCAAAACTAGTTATTTTGCAAAAACAAATATAAATATTACCTAGATGTTATTATCCGTTGATCATCATAAACTTATAAACCTTTTTATTTTAAATACGATGATATATACAAAATGGTTTTAATTAAATATTTCTTATAATAGAACTAGTATACTTTATTTCTTTAAATAATTAATTATTGTTTATTTTATTTCAACATAAACTAATATCTATAATTTCGTTAAAATAATTCATGCAAAACATTTAAGTTAAATTAATTAGTAAATTATTTAATTATGTTACTATAATAAAAATAAAACGTTTTATCATAAATTGTTATTAATATTGTTATTTAATCTTAATATTAATAAGTTATAATTATTTATCTACGAATTATTCTTCAACTAATAAATACCAAATGATTAATATAAACTTTAATTCATTTTTGTTAAACTCATTTTAAATAAAGAAATCCCCCAAGTCCCCATTTGGCATAAGTTAATTAACTTTATAATTCCGATAGTTAGTCCTTGATTTGTATCTTTGTTATTATTTATAGTTTCATGAGATTCAGCTCCTTCGTTTGTATCTTCAATTGCTTCGTTTGTTAACTTGCTTTTGGTTATTATTTCAAGCTGTCTGCAATCAAATGTGAGTTTCTGGCACCCCCTTTTTACCCTTTTTAACTATTTGGGGGGTAGCATATATATCCTATCCAAATTACAATTTTGTTTATTCATTATTTACAAACTGCAATTCGTTACATGGACTTGTGTATTTGCTTTATACTTGCTACAATATTACGTGCATGGATTTCTTCGATAAGTATGATCATATGCCCCCCTTTGCACTCAGGACCATTGTTTCTAGTGGAAAAGGGACTCCGATCTGAGTACGTTGGTGCACAATCCCAACTGGAAAAGACCTTCATTTATTCTTTACACTCAGGACCTTTGATTCTAGTGTAAATAACCTTTATGTGCTTTTACACTTGTTCATGGAATTGTAGATTTTTATGTACTTATATCAAACTGTGTGAACTCACCAACTATTCAATTAGTTGACTTTATTTTATATGTATGCTACAGGGACACTTATTAGATGATGAAATGGCGAAAACATTAGAACTTAGGGTATTTTAATAAATATATAGGTTGTTAATTTGTTCTTGTATTTTCCCTTGTATTTCTTGTTACAAATTTGTGTACTTGACGTTTAAATTAATTAATGATAATATTGTCACTTAACAGTGTCACATTTGTTTTTGAGCAATTTTTACGTCACACTCAGGCGTTTCCGCTTTAGTCGGGGTGTTACATTACTTGTTAAAAAACATATGTTCAAAAAACATATGTTAACTGTGTAAAAAATATATGTTACTTGATTAAAACATATGTTATTTGTTTAAAAACGATCCGTTAATGATATCTTAGATCTCATTTAAATCCCAAGACTCACAACACAACAAACTCATACTTTATCATTAAAATAAAGTATCAAGACTCCATAATCAATAAACAACATATTGAAAAAATCCATATACCAAAAAGATGATGACAAAAAAACAAACTCCTATTAGGAATGACTCTCATTTAAATCTTAATCTTTAGATCTTATTTAAACCCGAAAAAAAAACAAACTCCTCTTAGGAGAGAGAGGCGAGTTACGGGTTGTTCAGATCTGTGGTAGAGAACAAACTCACCGGAGACAAAATCCGTCAACCGGAGTCACACTTTTCGGCTTGACTTCCGATGGAAACTCAAAACCACCGGAAAAACTTAACCTTGACCTTGGTCCCGAGTCAGTGATGTCACCAGAAGGAAACCAGATTTGGTAGGCGAGTTATGGGTTGTTCAGATCTGTGGTGGAGAAGAAAATTGTGGAGGTTGTTATCGGCTTCTTGGTAGGGTTTAAATGCAAAAAACAAACTCACCGAATACAAAATCCGCCAACCAGAGACATATAAATCAACTGGAGACATATCCACTCTCTCTCCACGACGGCAACGGTGAACAGATCCGTCAAACTGGCAACGATGACACAGTGACCATCAGAAGAAACCCTAGCCGACACCACCACAACTGCCGCCGGCAAATCATCGTCGAAAAGGTGCAAACCTATGTCGCCAGGTCATCGTATCAAATAGAATAACTAATAAAATCGTCAGATCTGTAAGATATGATTGAAACGGATTAGGATATATACATATCTGAGGATGGATCGAACACATATTAGGGTAACAATAGATCGATACCCTGTTTTGTTCTTGAGGATAAATCAAGATGTTTGTAAGTGTCTTTTTTGTGTGAAACATAGAAGAAGAAGAAGATGATGATGATGAAGATTAGATGAAAGAGAGAGAGAGAGAGAGAGAGAAGCAATGGGAAGAAGATGAAGATTAGATCTAATGTATTAGAGAAAGGTGCATGAGGAGAGAGAGAGAAGTAATGGGAAAAGACCACCATGCCCTTTTTTGATTACTGAATTAAAATAAGCAAATTAAATATGTGGCCTCATCTAAACTACTCATTTTGAATTTCCAGGGTTTTCACAACTGGAGTGTGTTTTTATTCTAGACTTTCCCAATATATATATATATAAACATACACCTTCTTCTCCATTTCATACACAATTCATACCCAAATTCTTCAAAAAATCTAGCAAAATGAATCCTAAAAACAACCCAAACCACCCATTCCCTCCTTTCGGTCAATTCCATGGCTCGCAAAACCAACCGAACATGAACTTACAATGGAACCCGAACAACCAAAACCAACCGAACTATCCGTTTCAATTTTCCGACCCGAACCTAAACATGTACGCCAACTACCTCATGCTCCAAAACTTCACGTCGGCATTTGGGTCTACACCATCAGAGTCGGAGCCGGTGACAGTGCCGGAGACGCAAACGACACGGCATCCGGTTCAAGCCAAAAGTCGAACCATAAACACAAAAAAAAACAACCGGGTGACCCGACACCGCAACGTGATCCATACAAGCAATGAACCGAGGAGGAGGAGGAGGTGGCCCTCGCAAGGGCTTGGATCGCCGTTTCGGAGAATCCCGACGTCGGTAATTTTTTTAATATTAACTATTTATAAAAAATGTATTTAGTGTTTATTAAAAATGTATACTAATTGTGACAAATAATTTTAATTTGTAGCTAACTTTCAAGCCAACGGGATATTTTGGAAGAAAATATTTGAAGTTTGGCTCGCGGTAACCGGTAACCAAAGAGTACTGGGGAAAAGAAGCGGTTCAAGCCCACTAGAAGGGGCTTAACGACGATTGTCAAAAATTTGCCGAGATATTTAACAGGGTGCACGGGCCCGGTTGGTGTAGCCGGCATAACGACGACGACATCATATCTCAAGCCTTGAGCAACTTTCAAGCTCAAGGCCAACCCGAAAGACGGTACGGGAAACTGTTCAAGTATTTAAGATGTTGGAAAAAACTACGCCATTGCGCGAAATGGAATGGATCACCCACCATTCCAGTCGCCCGACGAGCCGGCTCATCCAGGCCTTCAAAAAAGTCGAAGACATCGTCGTCGACAAATCCGGAAAACATTTTGTCAGCTCAACTGCATTGATGGAAGTTAAGATTTGAGCGGGGACCACAAGGTCTTAAGTTTTAATCCGACCCAATCGGGTTTTATTGCAGTGGGCATACATGCAATGGGGTTTTTCTTGGACATGAGATGGTTGGCTTGGGCTACCCAACTCTGTTTGCAACCACTGGTGTATTTATTTTTTAAAAATATTAGAAAACATGTTGGCGTCACCCTTTAGAGCATCACCAACAAATAGATTTTTAAATTGTGTTTTTGGGTGCTCACATGACACTTGCCTCACAAATATACCATCTCTCTTCTCTTTGTTTCAGAGATTCTTGCACAAAAATCTTAACCCACTGTAATATCCCGAAAATTCTAGAATAATAATAAAATATATTAACTGCGTTGGAAGAATCAGTTTGAGTTATAGTGGCAGTGGCAGTGGCAGTGGCAGTGGCAGTGGCAGTGGCAGTGGTAGCCGCAGCAGCAGTAGTAGTAGTAGTAGTAGGATGGTAGGCTAAAAGATGGAAATTAAATATGAACTTAAGATGAAGATGAGCCTAAGGTCCATGGGCTTAGGGAGTATAAATACCCCTTAAACTCTAATCATTTCCATCTCCATCCATTTTCCACCATAGCCTACATCATCAAAAACACACACTTAAGCCAAATATTCTCTACACTGTTCCATTCAACGATCCAAGACCGACCGAAGGTAAGAAATCATCTATATCAGCTAACCCAACCTGTTAAAACCCGACACCGCAGCCCCGTGATGCCGAATGAGCCATTTGGATCTAGATATAGCTTTATTTGGGTGTGTAATCAACCAAAACAAGCTTAAGGGCCACCTTAGCTTATATCTTGACACCCCGAAGCTACCCGGGTCATAAACAATCAAACCCCGATCAACCATGGTGGTTAACGTTGGCTGACGGCGCCGGAATCAAAGAAAAACCCCAAAAACGCGTAAAAAGAAAGCCGGTCTGAAGTATGCAGTGTATATGTATGCGGCCATATAAGTATAAGGCACATATGTGTACACCGTATAAGTTTATGTAACGCATAAGTATATGTAGCGTGTATGCATATGGAGCGCATAAGTATATGTAACGTCTATGTATATGGAGCGTATAAGTATATGTAACGTGTATGTATATGGAGCGCATAAGTATATGTAGCGTATATGTATGTTCAATGTGTAAATATGATCATCGTGTATGTACGCATTCCGTATATGTATATACGTCGTGTATGTAGGTATGCCGTATATGTAGGACTTATACGCTAGATTGACTTACACGTTGGGATAACTTATACGCTAGAACAAGCTTATAAGTTGGAACTGACTTATACGCCAGGTAGGCTTACACGCCCTAAAACTTATACGTTAAAAATGATTTTCCAAATAAACGAAAGATAAACAACATATACATACGTAAACAATAGATATGAACTTATATGACGGTTAAGATAAGAATAAGTAAATAATTAATAATGAAAGGTAACGTGTAAAATGAAGATTTGATTTGATTAAACAATTGAACTTCAGTTTATAGATGAGGTTTTTGGTAAAGACTTACTAAGGAAAATAAAAAAATTTCCAAGCTGACCTGGCAGCTTAACCCCAGCCAGGGGCTCTGCCCCTTGGACCCTGCTAGGGGCTGCCGCCCCTAGAACCCCGCTGCTAGTGGTGCTGCCCCCGGACCCCCGTAGCTAGGGGTTACAATAACCTAGAAATATTATATGGATAAGGCTAGTTAATTGATACATGTAATTGTTATACAATTAACCGCGCCCACTTAACGAAAGGAGTTACCATTAACTCTTAAAGGAATGGGACCCAGGTGAGTGTCTAGCTCCTTTCCATGTTATGTTTTCAGGGCTGTGAGCATACTCGATGTGGTTCGTTAATACACTCACCTTAAATGGTAAGTTTATGTCTTATATGATTTATGCGATAGTTATTGAACATATAAATGAATGCTTGTCGGTACGTGAACGATCTTCGGATATTGCACGTATCACAGGAAAGGTAATCGTTAGAAGATGGAATTCTTTTATATATAATGCATGAATGATATATGAAAGATTGAGAGTATGTATGAAAGTTTAGAAAAATAAATATAAGAGAAAGGTATGGTAAGGTTGCATAGAGAAGGGACCGAGCCCTAATAATACTCGAGGAATAAGGGACCGGACCCTAATAATATCCGAGGAAGAAAAGGGGACCGAGCCCTAATAATACTCGAGGAAGTAGGGCGTAATGCTCTTTAAAACGTATAAGTATGTAAAGTATGATTAAATATAAAAGTATAAAGAAATAAAGAATGAAAGAAAGAAAGAAAGAAAGAAAGAAGGTATATACTTATGTATAATATGTATCTTCGGACGCGTATGTATAAGTATGTGAATGTGTTGTATGTTACCTGATTAAATAGAACTCACTCGGCGTAGCTGACTTTTAGTATGCACGCAGGTAAATAGTTTGAAGCATCTGGCTTGAAAGAGAGACACATGGCATGATTTGAAGGGACAGGCATCCAAAGAAGATTTGTCATGATGTTTTAATAAGCTACTTTATGTTATGTTTAAAAGACAAGTATCGAATGTTTGTAATGAATGGTTGACTTTTATTATTTCCGCAAAAATTTAAATTAACTCTGATATTTAGAACTGTGTTTATGAGTAAATCCAACGCCAATGTATGGTACTGGGAACGAGGCCTTAGATGAGAAATAGATGAGAGAGATGGGAAAAGTCTGAAGTTAAGGTTGGATACGGGCGGAGAGAGAAGAGAAAAAAGAGATATTTGTGAGAGGAGAGAAGAGGCCCACAAATCCACGGCCCTGTTGCAGAAGAGAGAGAAAATTTGGACATCTTATATGACATGGGCAGAAGAAATGAAGGACTTCATGTCATTGTAGAAAGCCTAACTAAACAAGAATTAACTTTCATGATTCATTAAAAAAATTATATTATTTAATTAGTTGAAATTTGTTTAATGTAAGTTAGAAAAACAAATCTGCAATAATCCGAAATTTAGACTTTTAAATCATCTTGGAGTCATGTAACGAAACGGAGGCTGAAAATGAGGAATGAAAACAATGACGGTTTTAAAAAAGAAAAAGAAGTACTTATGCATATATACACTATAGATATGAGTTGTTTTATTTGGTACCTTCAAGTACGTCTTCTGATTGCTAAGCATCTGATGTTCACGTGATTTTGGTCTAGTTTACATATGTTGTGGGTTGTCATTATGATTGTCGTGTTACCCCTATACTATGTTTTTCAACACCCAATCTCGCTATTCGGGGTTATAATTAAGAAGAAATAAACTAATATTTTCATGAAAGCGCTTCATTTATCCCCGCTTCCTTGTCATCACACTTTCTGTTATATATGACAATATTAGAGCTTACGTGTTTACATTCTATTCTTGGGATGTGTTTAGCATATACTATTTGGCTTCAATTTATTGTCTCTATAGTTGATAAGCTTATTGACCTCATGACCAAGCTAATACACCTTGTAAACAACATAATAACAAACACTCAAAACACAACATAATTCACTACATTTAAAAGGTCCAGCTGCACCCCAAAGTTCTTTACCTACATAAGAATTTCTTTTTATTAAAATAAATAAATAAAAGATAGCAGAGTAAGGCATTTTGCACAAATTTAGAGAATGGAAAAACATATGAAGCACGTACCGTACCATTCATGAACTAATTTATCATCTTTTCTTATTTTTACTCTTCACAATCATTTGGTCTGCTGCAAGAGCAATTGCATTAACCCAATTTGGTCTTCCTGTTGATAACATGAGATATCCCAACACGAATCCAAGTAAGGTTCCACAACCATATCCCATCATCACCACTTTCCATGTAAATCCACTATCCATTTCATCTCCATCTCCATCATCTTCAAGTTGTGGTTCATGCCGACGCTCACTGCACTTTTTGGGCAATGGAAGCCCGCATAGCTTTGGATTCCCTCCAAATGAATTCTCGTCAAATGTGTTGAACTGCTTTCCTTGTGGAATACGACCCACAAGATCGTTTTGTGATAGATTTAAGAATCCAAGAAAAGTCAAGTCAACAAGGCTTTGTGGGATCTCTCCTGTCAATTGGTTCCATGACAAGTCTAATGATTCAATTTCTGATATATATCCAAGAGCTTGTGGGATTCGACCAGTTAGATTGTTGTGGGACAAGTTGAGGACTATCAAAGAGTTCAGATACCCCAAGACGGTTGGAATCGCCCCTTCAAATTTATTGTTTGATAGATCAACAATCGTGTACTCAACCGAAAGACGCAAAAAATGTTGTTCCACTCCTTTCATCGCAATAGTGATAGAGTAATACATGACACCTGCACCTGCATATTCTCTTACATATTCTGGCTGTGTTTTGTTTTTTACCACATTCATCATGGCATTGAAATTCAGAAAATATTTTGCAGGGAGTTGGCCTACAAACCCATTACGAGAAAGATCAAGAACTCGCAGACTTGGAAATGGAAATTTTAACATAGAAGAGGTTACAATGCCACCATGAAGATTGTTTGATCTAAGAATAAGAACCTGTAACTTGGGAAGATCTCCTAACCAACTAGGGAATGTGTCATTCAAGTGGTTATTTCCCAAATCAATTACTCTCAAATTTTGACATTTGTTCAAAGAAGTTGGCACCTTTCCTTGTAACTGATTTCCATTCAAAATAAACTCTTCTAATCTGACCCAGTCCTTGTATACATCTGGAATGGTGCCGGTTATCGAGTTATTTGAAAGATCCAAAAGTTGCAACTGATTTCCTCCTATCTCTCCTACTCAATTAGGAATGGGCCCGTGTATATCATTGCTAGACAGATCTAAGTATCCAATAGTTTTCATGGCTCGAACGGACACAGGAAACACCTTAAGACTACAAGAGGCCAACATTAAGGTCCCAATATAAGGATTGACATAATGATGAGCATTATTGGTGGTAACGGATATACCACTGTGTGACAGAATGAGTTCGTCAAGGTTTGTGAGGCTTGATAACAATGTATCCAGCTCCCATTCACCTCTAAATTTATTATACGAAAGGTCTAGGATGATAAGGTTGGTAAGCCGTTGAAATATTTGTTGGTTGAGACCATTATCAAGCACATCAATCTGGCCGGTTAATTGATTGTTGGCTAGGTATAATTCTTCTAAAGATGAAAGAGAAAACAACTCTAGTGTCACATTTCCTTGGAACATGTTATTATCAAGCTTGATATATTCTAAAGAAGAAAGGGTATACAATAAAGAAGGCAATGTTCCAGAAAGCATGTTTGATGATAAATATAGAAAGACTAGGTTTCTAAATTTACCTATGGATTTGGGGAGAGACCCATTTAAATCACAATATGAGACATCCAAGAAAACTAAAGAGTTGAGATGGCCAATTGAGGTGGGTATCTCACCTGATAAGCTTGTGAATGACATATCCAAGTCAATTAAAGACTTGAAATGGCCAATTGAAGTGGGTATCCCTCCCGATATGTTTGTCTCTGATAGGTCTAAAACCGTGAGAGGGGAGTTAGTGCTTGTGTTAACCTTGGGAAGTGAACCAGAGAGATTATTGTTCCCTGATAAACAAAGTACTTCCAGGTATTCAAGATTTAAGATGTTATCAGATAACTTCCCTTGCAAGTTGGTATAGCTAAGACTAAGTGATCTTAGAGAAGAAGAGATATTAAGATAGGTGGGTAAAACAAAACCTATATCAACTTCAGCAAGCCAGAGATCTCTCAAAAAAGTGGTATTTTCAAGGAGAATACTGAAAATATGAGATTGCATCTGCAAATTATCGATCCCATTCCAAGAGAGATCAAGTGAAACCAATTTAGGAAGAAGTGTGATCTCTGAAGGGATATGCCCTGTGAAACCGTTATATGACAAGGCAAGGGTTTCCAAAGATTGTAGATTGAATATGTTGTTAGGTAGGTTTCCATGCAATCCAGTGTTTCTAACATTTAGCAATTTTAAAGAAGAAGCGTTGTTAAGATTAGTAGGTAACACCGAAGAAATGCCAACACCACTAAGGGAAAGTTCTTTCATGACCGTAGAATTTTGAAGCAGATTGTATAAAACATGTGGTTCAAGATTGAAAAAGTTACTATTCCAAACACTAGAGAGATCAAGGGACACTAATTTATGAAGATGTGAAATATCTACGGGAACTTGACCAGTAAACCCACAAGAAGACATGTTGAGATGTGTGAGACTATTAAAAACCCTGCCTATGTTAGGTGGAATTAGTGAATGAGTAAAATTATTGTAAGCAAGGTTGAGTCTCTGGAGATGAGGGAGGTGAAAAAGAGTGGTGTTCGGGTGGATAGTACCTTTTACCATGCCACAACTCAAGTCAAGACCGATAACGTCACCCGTGGAGTAGTCACAAGTGACTCCGTTCCAATCACAACAATCTGTACTTGTCTTCCGGTTAATCATTTTTGGATTATAATCAGAACCAAGCCGATCACATCTATAGGCATACTCATACATCATATCATTGATTGAGGAAAGGTTTTGTTTTGGTTCGGGTCACTTAAAAAATGGTTGTTTTGGTTCGGGTCGGAACGGGTTAGGGTCAACAGGTTCGGGTTAGAACGGGTCAAGGTTGGAACGGGTCAAAACGGGTTTGGGTCAAAACTCGTTTAAGCGATTTTTCATTTCGTTTCAGCGCGTAACAGCTCGTTTAAGCGATTTTTCAGTTCGTTTCAGCACGTAACAGCTCGTTTAAGCGATTTTTCAGTTCGTTTCAGCGCGTAACAGCTCGTTTAAGCAATTTTTCAGTTCGTTTCAGCGCGTAACAGCTCGTTTAAGCGATTTTTCAGTTCGTTTCAGCATCTAATAGCTCGTTTAAGGATTTTCCAGCTCGTTTCAGCACTTAACAGCTTGCTTGTAACATCCCGAAATTTCTAAAGTAATATTTATTATATTATTTTGTCGGGTGAAATAAACGAGTTAGTGGAACGATAATAATAGCAAAATAAGAAGACTTAGTAGGATAATTAGATGGGATTAGATATGGACCAAAAGGAAATATGGGCCTTCGGCCCATGGGCTTAAGGGAGTATAAATACCCCCTTAAACCCCAATCCTTTCCATTCCATCCATTTATCCATCCTAATCTCTACACACTCCAAAACACACACAACCCGAACCAAGATCCAAAGGCGAGGACCCGAGCTCGTTGGTGCTAGATCGTCGTGACGAACCAAAGCAACAAGACCAGCTCGTGTTCGTAGTTCGACTCATTTACTGTACGTTTATATCGAGAACTTGTTCGTTTAGGTTTGGATTAGTATAGAAATGATAGATATGTGTTTGTATGGTAAAAACGAATCCAACAAAGCTAAACTTACTGAAAATGGATATGATTTGATGGGTTAATCGATTGATAAAAGAACCCGTAACCTATATGCCTAAATCGCACCCTTTAAACATCGATGTTAGGTCGATTTGATGGTTGGGGTTTGTAGGCGCTGGTCAGACGATTCCGTGGATACCTAAATCGAGTTATTTGGTTAAGAAACGAAGATGATTAAGGGATTTAAGGACGAACAGTACCTGCAGCTGGACAACTTCGCCTGCAAGCTAAGTTCGCCTAATGAACTTCGCCTGCAAGCTAGTTCGTTTGATGACAACTTCGCCTACGGCCAAGTTCGCCTAACTGGTAACTTCGCCTAAGGCCAAGTTCGCCTAACTGGTAACTTCGCCTAAGGCCAAGTTCGCCTAATTGATAACTTCGCCTACGGCCAAGTTCGCCTGACTGATAACTTCGCCTAAAGCTAAGTTCGCTTAAGGTTTAACTTCGCCTAAAGTTAAGTTCGATTAGAAAATAAATTAAAAACGATAAGTAAAAGTAAGCTAATACTAGGCCACCAGATTAAATCAGGCAAGTATTGATACGTGTAACTTATACAGTCAGCCGAGCTCAGTTAAAGAAGGGATTTACAGCTATCGGAGGAAGAGGCAGAGTTCAGGTGAGTTTCTAGCCCCATTCCTTGTTATGTTTTCGGGGCTGTGTGCATACTCGATATGTTGTTAATACATTTATCCTAAGTGATAAGTGTATGCCATATGTGATATATGTGATGGATATGAATGATTGTTTGTCGGTACGCGAACGATCTTCGGATATTGCGCGTACTGTCAAGTCAAAAATAAATGTACGAATATTATATATCGAAGATGTATGAACATTACAAATGAATACTTGTCGGGGCGTGAACGATCTTCGGATATTGCACGTATCGACAAGGGGTATGGTTGTTAAATGAATGATGTAAAGAACGCCTAGAGTGTTCTTATGCTATAATGTAATTATTGTATATGTGAAGTATGTGTATACAGGTACACGAATGGTATGTGAGTTCTACGTTCGACATAGTAAGTTATGATGGCAAATCCCTCTAGCTTCTGTCGGACATAGACTCGGCTGGTGATGGCGTAGTTAAGGACTGCGGGCCTTATACGTAATGTAGATGATAGATGTAAACGTAGATAGGGACGGTGGCCCTTATACGTGTTACAGATAATAGACGACAACGTAGTTAAGGACTGCGGGCCTTATACGTAAAGTAGATGATAGATGTAAACGTAGATAGGGACGGTGGGCCTTATACGTGTTACAGATAATAGACGACAACGTAGTTAAGGACTGCGGACCTTATACGTATTATAGATAGGCATCAGCATAGGAAAGGACTGTGGACCTTATACGTGCTGTATTTGTATTGTGGTAGCATAGGGGAGGACTGCGGACGTCGTACGTGCTATGGTTTAGGTTGCAACATAGGGAAGGACTGTGGACCTTGTACGTGTTGTGGATGTAGGATGGCATAGGAAAGGACTGTGGACCTTATACGTGCTGTATTTGTATTGTGGTAGCATAGGGGAGGACTGCGGACCTCGTACGTGCTATGGTTTAGGTTGCAACATAGGGAAGGACTGTGGACCTTGTACGTGTTGTGGATGTAGGATGGTATAGGGAAGGACTGCGGACCTTACACGTACCATAAATGGTGAACATAGGTAAGGACTGCGGACCTTTTACGTGTTCACGACCTTGAGTACAGGTATAGACGGCGGACTATGAACGTACTCTCGGTAGACTGAGGTTAGTGATTGTAGATATGTATGTATGTATGGTAGTAAGTATGTATGTAGAACAGAAGGGTAACTAGTTAAGTATGGATATGTATCTTCGGATATGTATGTATGTGTATGTATTCTATGGCGTCCGATTAACTAGAACTCACTCAGCGTAGCTGACTTTTAGTATGCACGCAGGTGAGTAGAATGAGACAACTAGCTTGAGCGGGCACATGGTGGGCGAATAGGAGACTGGAATTTGAAGACTCAAGATGTTTTAATGTAATTGACGTTTATTCTGAAAGACAAAAATGTTTAATTAAGGCAAGTTTTGGATTGTTGTAATGTTTCATGAAAGTTTTTATATTCCGCGAAAGTTTTAATGAACTCTGATTTGTAAGAACTGTGTTTATGAGTAAATCCGACGCTAAAGTAGGGCTACCGGGTTCGGGGCCTTACATTACTTTAGCGATTTTTCATTTCCTTTCATCACTTAACAGCTTGTTTCAGCATGTTTTTGTTTCGTTGTTGTCGACTTTTCAGTTTCGGTTAATTTGTCGATTTTTTTTGAACGAGGACAACGGACAAAACGTTTTAGTTTTTTTACATTTTTTGTTTTTGTTTTATTTTTTGAGTTATGATTTTTTTATTAATTTTTTTGAATATTTTTTATGATTTCTATTAAGATCAAAATCCCTTAAAAAAATTCAAAAAAAACAAATAAAAAATCATAACTCAAAATATAAACGAATAACGAAAAAAGTAAAAAAACCAAAATATTTTCGCCGTTAACCTCGTTCATAAAAAAAAAAAAAAAAAAAAAAAGAAAAAGAAAAAAAACTTGACAAATTAATCGAAACCGAAATGTCGACGAAAATGAATCAAAACCCTTAATCGACCCGTCTAGTGCGAAAACTCGAAAGAAACCGAAACCCAACCCGTCCAGTGCTAAAACTCGTGTCGGCACGAAAGCTAATCCGAGCCGAAACCTAAACCGATATCGTTCCAATCTAAAACCCGTTTCAACCCAAACATGTCACTTTTCCTTAAAACACTAACCCACATCGACCCATGTAGTTAAATTTGTCAACCCATTTTGACCCAAAAATAAGAATGTGGAATTTCAAGTGACCCATTTTGACTCATTTAATTAAAATCTATGACCCAAATCAACCCATTTGAATTTTAAAACAACCCAAATTGACCCATTTGGAATGGTTTGGGTCAAGGTTGTCACCCCTATATACAATAATACACGCATGCCTATTCGTTTACGGCCTCAAACTTCTATTTTCATGTCTTATCATAAAAACATCCGACTTACAATTTATTGTGGTCCAAAAATTCTCACTCATATACTGTCATAGTGAAGACTTTTCAGTAACGTATCTGTTTATCTACAAGACTTTGATTTGTTCATGCGTTAAGGATTTTGGAGGTATACTTGCAAATATCTTGTCACGAAATTAAGCTAATTGGTTTCCGGAAGACAAATATCAGAAACAGGATATTGCTTCATAAATCAAACTTAAGGCAAACGCGTTGCAGCTGTCTCAAATAATGATCATAGACCACAACTGACATTCTCATGTTCTATACTCTGTTGATGTAAAGCAATAACATGGATTTGTATAATCAACTTCTGCCTGCATATGGAGAACAAAAGGTGAACTGAACATAAAGTTCGTTAGTTTACTGATTTCCTCAAATTCGTATGTGTATTAAGTTAGAAACAAGGGGTTCATCCCCAAAGAATACAAATGTATAATAATTCCTTTCAGTCTTGGGTATAAATGCCCATGATCTATCAGTACTAACTAAAAGCTCTACGGAATTGCAGCATCCACAAGGCAACCTGCATTATGAAAAACCTGGCCTCTAATGAAATCTGCTCAAAGCAGACAAATAGGTAGGTAAAGAGCGAACTCGCATGTGATAACTTCTCAATTAACGCCTCTGAAGAAACTCTTCCAATGATAATGAAAGACTCTACAGATGGTCTTTGTATCTGTCAATAAACATAGTTCCAAATTAAAATAATACATGGTCCAATGACATTTATAAATCAGGTAAATACTGAGAAGCATACCAAAGCATTATTTACGGAACGCAAGCAATCATTAGTCTTTAACATTAGCAGTATGACACGAGGCAGTTTATGCAAAAGCTCTGTGATTTGAGGGAAATACTGAGAAGCATACATCTGAAAAACAAGACATCAATTCACAGTCAAAATGCAAAACCTAAAATGATTCAAGGTTAGTTATAAGGGGTAACCTGAAGTTCTGAGTGATCATTGCCTTGTATGGCAAGATGGTCAACTGCAGGGTCAATAACCCTATTCCATGGCCTCATTGTAAGAATCCCTGCAAATAACGCATACAGATCCTCTCCTGCTCCAAATTTCATGCAATTTTCCTTAATTCCTTTCGCATCAGCCCGCACTAAAGCCTGCACAAGCTTCAGTTGTTAATGGCATATAGACGGTATGAAAATATAAAGAACGTTAAGACTTTAGAAAAACGAAGCACCTTCCAAAGGGCAGCATAGTTGGTCCTAGTGGAAATGTCAAGTTGCTTGTACAGACCGTGGTCCAGCAGTACCAATTGTGGCTCTTTTCTTCCTATATATTATTAATATATATTAAAATATAAAAATCATCTTGGTCTTAACAATTAGATCAAAGCTATGTATGTATGAGAAACGAGATAAAAATCAAAAGCTTTTAGATTGAAAAAACTCGGTTTAAAACGTATGATTCCAAGTGTCTCGTTTAACAGTTAGATGTCATACCAAATATGCCACTTTTGTGAGAAGGCAGTGTGCGAACTAGCAAGTTGGCAGCATGTGGGTCACAATGCACAAATCCATGTTTAAACATCATCTCAGCAAATGTTTTACTCACCTGTATTGTCAAGAATCAGAAACATACGAAGCAAAAAAAAAGGAAATAATGACAATTTTCTGTCCAGAAAGAAAGAGCTTACAAGCCTTGCGATGTCATGAGGGTTGAGGCCAAGTTTTTGAATGCTCTTTAAATCATTGACTTGTGGGCCTTCCACAAACTCCATGGTCAACAGTTTTGAGGTACTAAGGTTCCAGTACACCGCAGGTGCATAAACATACTCTGCAATATGAGGAGATAACCTTCGAAAATTATCCATACATTTTATGCTGTTGTTGGCTTCATTTAAGAAATCTAGTTCCTGATAACCATCATTGTAACTTCATTAACAATATCAAAAGAGCCTTACATTTGTTCATATCCGGTTTTTGATGTTCATAACATCTTGAGAAGTAATTAGGTCAAAGTGAAAGTCAAAGATAAGTCCCTAACCTTAGGTAGACTCTCGTGTACTTCATCTATCAACCACCTATATTCAAACCAAGCACAACTATGGTTATTGCCAAATATCTCCATTTACAAATACAAACATAAAATAATAACAGCTAGAGATATAAACATGTAATCAAATGAGGGAAAGATCCAATGCAGGGTATTGACAATCAATTCCACTGTTGCGTAATCTGCAGCTGCGGTATCTGTCATGTGCATATGTTGTACCTGCAAAAAGAATAATTATCAATATAAATAATCAAAATAAGATTGAAATAACAGTAACAATTTGAAACCTTGACAGCAACTTTTTGTCCCTGGTGAGTTCTGGCAACATGAACCTGAGCAAGGGAAGCGCTTGCAATAGGTACAGGATCGAACTCCTTAAATATCTGTGTAAAATAAACATTTAACTCACTATTAAGAGATGAAACAATCAGAATAATATAGACATAGCATACTAGCATACATACTTCTTCAGGTGGGCCACCGAGCTCTTTCTTGACAACCTGGCACACTTGATCATACGAAGATGTTGGGCATCGATTCAACATCGACTCCCTTAATGTATTGATGTATTCTTGAGGCACCAAATATTCCTATACCGGAAAATGTCATTTAGCTCAACCATAAATTCAAAATTTCAAATAAGAAGGCGCTTTCGAATATATCCTACCAGTTGACCTATATGTTGGCCAAGCTTGATGTATATTCCGCCATTTTAAAGCAAAGTTCTTCAAGCCTACGTGCACTCCTGGCGTGGACTTCATGTTTAACTTTGGTCCTCTCAATGCTATCTTCTGACAGTCCCAGTAGTGAATACTGATAATCTAAAATAGCACCAATACATGGTAGAAGTCATTCAGATTGTATGAAATATCGCTTCATTATAACCTAACAACAGGTGTGCATGAAACAAAAAAGTGTGCCTTGACAAATGGCAACCACCACGTGTTTACACAAGCATTTGATACTTTTAGGTTCCTCTGCTATGGAACTACTTAGCCGAGTCCAACGGGTCATGAATAGTAATGTTATGACCCCAAGATCTATAAATGTAATTATTAACAGATATACGTTTTCCTTCTATTACGATATAAAATAAACTTTCTATGAGATATATAGTGTGAAACAAAAACCGGCATTTATATTTATTGTTTCTGAAAAACCAAACTTACGATTCGGTTTTGGTTTCGGTTTTGCATGTGATTAATCCCGAAAAACCAAACCAAACAAATTCATAGACTTTCATTTTTTATTTTATTTTAAACAACTTAAAAATTGTTTAACAAATATATGTGACTCACATTTTTTATTTCAAACATATAATAGTTAATTAGTTATTAACTAACAAAATAATTTAAATTTAGACCAAAAAGAATTTCCAGCCCAAAATTTTCAAGCTCAAATGACAAAACCAAAACCGAACAGACCGAAAGTTTTGGTTTTTGGTTCTGTTTTAGGCCAAAACCTACCTAGGCCCAAGCTAACCCCTAAAAATAAACAAGAGATTTAACTACACAACAATCAGAGCGTGTAAAACTGTGAACCCTAACTAGTCAAAAGAATGCAATAATAAAAGAAAGCTACCAAATGCAATTGTGGCGGCGGTGACGGATAGGCGAAAGAGGCGAACGGGTACAGTGGTGCAAAGCTTGATAGAAGTGGCTGGATCGTCGGAATTAGCAATAGTGGCGGCACCAGCACCGGCGCCTAAAGCGAGAGCAGTAAATGAATGTGTTTATGTTCGTTTGTGTAAATGTAAACAAACAGTTCACCAACGTAAATGAACGAATGAAACATGTGTTCATGTTCATTCATTTAATTGAACGAACTTCCCGTTGAATGTTCGATTCATTTACAGGCCTACTCAACCGAGTTACTAGTAAAGTTATGCCTACGTTGGGCCGGTTTTATCTGGTTATTGGGGTTTTTGATAGGAACTAAAATGATAGATAACTATAGGCAGTTGAAATCCTATCTACTAGAGAAAAATATGTTAGTTTGAAAAAAAGTTATGAAACTTGCTAGTGTATAGTGAATCATTTTATTATATTATTTTCTACTTAGGTTAACTTTTTGGTAAAAAATTATCACTAAATAATAACGATGATGATTCGTGTATGTTCTATTAATATGTAATTTTGTTTTAAAAAGAATACATTTATAATAAAATTTCACAAGATTAAAACACCTAATTAAAATTTAGTGACTTTAGAATAACAAAGCACTTGTAATACTTTAGTAAATTTATAAAAAAAAACGTTATTATTTGGTGAAGTTTTTACATACTTAAAATGATGCCCAATCTAGTGTGGGGTGGGGGGTGGTTGGGCCAAACTGAACCGGTTTTGACACTATTTATAATCAAGTCAAAACAAACTCAAACATGTTGTACCTAAGCCGGATCTAGTTTAGAAACCAATTTATAAAGGAAAACCATACCGGATGGGTTTGACTCAAATCATATACCAAACCGGTTCCATACTGACGGATTGGATTGCACTCACCCAGACAGTTTCCGGATCCCTTTCGGTTTGATTGTGCACTACTTCAATTTCAATTTTCAATCATGAAAATGATGTTGGGCCAAGCTGCCAATATCAGGCTCAGAAAACAAAAGGAGAAGAGCCCGTTTCAAGAATAAAAAATATAGGCCCATCATATGTAACTAAAATATATCCATTTCTGTTTTCTAATATAAATACGGTCGATTTTAATCCTGGTCTTATACTCAAAAGACGAAAGCCTATACCATCCAACCAAAGCTAAAATAGTTGCTTAACCCAAATATGATGATAGAACATGATAACATATGTTGTAGCAACATAAAGAAAATCATAAGTTAAAACTCATTCCCAATTACAAGTTATAATATTACATCCGCATCACGTAATAAAAAATCAAAAGTTTGTTATATTAAAAAATAACTTTTTGAGTTTATTATAAACAAGACATATATATAAGTTTTATCATAATTTTATGTCATTACCATTTTCATATTATAGAATTTTATTATTCTTTTAAACGATCATTTAGATCAGTGACGCGCAGGATCATCTTTATTCCAATGGTTTTGGAGTCTTAATCGAAATGATATTTTGTGGCTATTTCATGACAATAGTGAATAAAATAAAATATGTCTATTACAGGTCTCAAACTCGTGACTTATAATATAACAACAACCAAATTTACCACCAGACCTATAACAAAACCAAGTTTGGGACTTTGAGACCTTAATTAAGTCTACCCATTTTGACCAATTTCAAAACCTCTTACCAAAAAATTCAAAACAAATAATTAAAAAATTATAACTCGAAATATAAATCAAAAACTTAAAAAGTAAAAATACCAAAAAGTTTTCTTCGTTTTTCTCGTTTCATAAAAAAATGAGAAATGTCAACTCGTTTTGTCCCGTTTCAATCATTTTCTTTTTTTTAGTTTGACTCATTCTGACCTATCTTATACATTTTGATACAACCCATAGGTATAATATTCTAAGACTTTTGAACCACCAAAAGAGGTGTGTCATTTGGATGAAACCGGGTATGATACGTAGACCCAATGGGTCAATAGATAAAGATTGTTGAGGGCCCACTTTATAATCTAGAAAACATGTTGGCATCATCCTTTATGTGTGTAAACCGTGTTTCTCTTTTCCTGTTTTCTATTTCAATTTCTTTTCATTTTCTCAATCATTTCATCTCATGAAAGAGGCCCCGGACTTAACAGGAATTAATTTTCATGATTCGTTTAGCGGAAAATTTTTTACTTAATTATTTCATGTTATTTTAATGTAAATTATATTAATTAACAATTCTAAAAAAACAACAGATTAGAAATTTCACACTTTCAAAATATTGTGGATTCATATTATGAAACTGGACTCCAAGAGCTTGTAATGAACACATTTACGGTTTTAATAAAGAAAAATAATTACTTATATTTAGAGGTTACTTTACTAAAATATAATACCCGTTCAATATAAAGTTTTTTTTAAGTAAAGAATGTCGAAAATCGCGTACATGCATTAGATAGTTGTCAATGGTTTTATTTGGTACCTTCAAGTACCTCTTCAAATAGCTTAATTATCTGATGTTCATGTGATCTTGTTCTGGTTTGCGTTGAAGTTGACTATATAAGTGGATTGTCATCATGATTGTCATTTTACCGTTAAATGTTATATGTTTTTCGACACTAAATCTCCCTATTCGGGGTTACAAGTAATAAACTCATGTTTTTAAAGACCTTCATTTTTCTCTCCCTTGTCATCACTCGTCACACCTTTTGATTTGACAACACTAGAGCTGCATATTTAACTCTTAATACAATGTTTTATTCACATATGAATAAATCTTGAACTAAGTCTACATTATTTTCGTGAAATGGTTTTAGCATTAGCTACATGACTTCAGTGTATTTCTACAGTTGATTAGCTTGTTGACCTCATGACCAAGTGGAAGGCTTCGAAACGGGTTTGTCATATTTGTTTCAAGCCTCATGATACGTGCTATATTCCAAAACACTAGTTTTGGTTCATCTCCATGTTGCAAAGCTTTGCTCAATATTCATCCTTCACTTGCATGTAGTTAGGAGTTCCTTTTGCATTGTTAGTTAGTTTATTAGACGGTACGCTATGAGGCGCGGAAATGAAAGATGGCGGGTGCTGTTGGGCGCTGAACACCACCAAGGGGCGCCCTTGGTGGTGGGGCGCGCTTCTGACCAGCGTCGCAACGGCCGGCGCAGATGAGAGGTATTTTGGTGGGCCCTCTCTCTCTCTTTCACACACACACATACATACATATGTATATATATAATGGGCGTCCTTAGGACATTAAACCATAGCGGAACATTATTGGATGGGGCTTCGATGCCCCATGTGCTTACGTGACATTGACGTGGCACTGTGGAGGGGCTTCAAAGCCCCCCACCATAGAGGATGGTCTTATGTTGCATGTTTCCCATGATTTCAGTAGCCACGTAGTGGAGTTTTTGCATTTTTATTTCCTATAAATTGTACTTGCATTCTTAATAGAAAGAAAGAAGAAAATTAGCAAAGTTTTATTGTCTCTTAATCTCTAATGTTTCTTAGAGTCTAGCCCGCCCGCTCAAAATGTCATATCTTGAGAGACCGCCGATCTTGAATCCGGCTACCATCACTTCATCACATCATTGTGAGCATTTACCTTGGGGTTAAAATATTAGTACGTGTTGATAGTGTTAAGATTATGTTAAATTCTTTTTGGTTACCATTAGTTTTTAATAACGATTAACTCACATTTTGCAATCTCTATGGCATCTTTTTTTTAGTGTGAATACAATATAAAGATCAAATACTTTTATTTTTTTCTCATGATAATTGTTGATTAATTCAAAACGAAGATTTATTGTTTTTGGTGTCATTTTCTTACCTTATTTCAAGCTTTGTGTTTCATGTTTACATGTCTATGAAAGAGTAAAGCCGTGTAAAATCTAACTATCTATATAATTGTCTACCATAAAATTCTATGTGTCGTTCTCACATCGCTCCCCCCACCATCTAGAGGCACCAGATTGCTTGATTTCAAAATAAAGACTTCTCGTGTGTTTGACCTGAATTCGTGTTTACGGGTCTTCTAACGGGTTAGGTTGGAGTAAAATGGATTATATCCTCTCAACCTCAAGCCCTAAATCGCGTTCATCTCCCTACCAGAATTTGTTCAAGTATATCAATTCTGAATAAATATGAACAAATTTTCTTATAACAAATTAATTTAAAACAACCATAAATAAGATTGTAAATTGATTAAAAACAAAATATAAATAAACCCGCGTGACAGGCGAGCTAAAAGCTAGTATAGTTATATAATATTATCTAGAAACAATGGTTTTCACTCTTCGACATTTGCGAGCATGTGACTTTGATTTTTCTATCTCAAAAACTGTATATTTTTTAGCATTTGACTTCTTATTTTAATAATAAGCTCAAACATCCAATGCTCATTTATGTTATGTTATGTTATGTTATGTACTGTATTGGATGCTTGACCTTCTATCCCAAGTCTCAGTTACCTAACTTTTCAACCTTTCAAGTTTTTTTAATTACAAGATGCATATATAGATTGGAATCAAAATTCAAAACCATGTATTATTGAATAATATTAATATAAATTCGCTCATTCGAATTTGGTGCTTTTTTATTTCTGTAGAAATGTAGAATATCACCCAAAACAATCAATGAAATCTTCGATTTCATCTATACCATATCAACATTGTTGGTTTAACCGAATATATCTATTCCAAATCACGCATATCTTTCTTTTTCTACTTATTGCCATCCTTTATAATTAAGTTCAAATACTAACACTCAGCTTCTTTCAATAAAAATTCTGTATTTAAAATTAACTATTTATAAACAATAAGGTAACGCTTGTTTTCATTAGTAGTATAATTACTACGCAAAATTCGTTAAAGCTCCAATTTTCCGACATCACCGTCGTGTGGTGTTGCTGCCTCCAACGCTAGCTACCAAACCAAATATAAATATTTCCCCATCAGATACATTTCAATTAGTTTGACAATATTACTATTTATATTAATATTTTGTTTCTTTTGTGACAAATTTTAATTCTTTGATTGATTTCAAATCATTTATAAAACATACAAGCCAAAATATTTATGACGATTTTTGCTTCATATATTTAAAAAATACTAGTCAGGTGCTCGCATGATGTAGCGAGAAACAATATTTAAAGGTTGTTAGCACGCCAAGCCAAGGCTAGCTCTAGCTCGACTTGAACTTCATGGGAGCATGACTCACGTTCGTTTAATTGTTTTAAATGTTTAGATAACTTGAATACTTTTAATCACGTTTTTATAAAACATATAAGAAGGAAAAGACATTAAAGTTGAGTGATATTTGGATAAACATGAGGGGTCAAAGTTGTAAGTATTACTTAAAATTTGAATTTTAATAAGTTAAAAGGAATAAAGGATAAAAGGATTAAATATGTAGTTATATGAAAACATGACATTGTAAACATTTGTTTTTTAAGAAACTTAAACATTAATGCAGTAATGGCTTATACATTTTAAACCATCGATCTGTTTTGAAAAAAATTTATATTGAAACGTTGACAAAAATATGCTCGTTTAAATAGGTATGTTCGGATTTTTGTTAACCATATTTTTATAAAACATATATGAAGAAATCTAAAAAGGATAAAGTTAGAGTAAAAAATGTATAATCATGAGGGTTAAAGTTGTAACTAAATCTTAACTTTACAAAATTTAAGTAAATTACTATACTTCTAATTATTTTTATACAAATCAAATGAACATGGGTGATACGTTTGTAAAAGCCAAATCTATCCTTACTTAAACATATAACTTATGCATAATAAGTTGTAGAACTCTTAATAACTACCGTATTTAAACGTCTTAATTTACCCATCACTGATGTATTATATATAGTATAAATATAGATAACTAGTTTTTATCCTCCGTATTACGGAGGTTGTTTTATATTGTTTGTTCTAATATTTATTTATTTTTTAAATTTATATTTTTTTATTGTATGAAAGTTAATAATATACTTATGGTTTGATGATAACCTGGAGTATATGGTTTTGATAAGACCCAAGACCCGTTTTTTTACTATAAAATTGGTTTTTTAATTATATATAATATTTATGAAAGTTAATAATATACTTATGGTTTGATGAGACCCAAGACCCGTTTATTTTA
The DNA here is from genome assembly GCF_021521415.1 of Bidens hawaiensis. Taxonomy (NCBI): domain Eukaryota; kingdom Viridiplantae; phylum Streptophyta; class Magnoliopsida; order Asterales; family Asteraceae; genus Bidens; species Bidens hawaiensis. Next base: position 574,166 of record NW_027491165.1, on the reverse strand, counting down.
TTTACTATCAAATTGGTTTTTTAACGTAAATAATATATATATATATATATATATATATATGTATGTATTTAAATAAATAAGATATATTAATTTTTATTATATCCTATTTTATAGGATTTTTACATCAGTAATTTGGTGAAAATAATTTTTAATTTAATGAGATGTTATAACCCGTTTAAGGAATATCTGGGTTTGGTAAGACCCATACCTATAAATTCGGGTCAAATGCATGAGAAACCTCCATTTAAAAATCAAGCAAATCTGGTGACTCCAAAAAAAGGGGGGAGCGACCACATCGCGACATATAGGATTTTTATATCTTCGCTTATATATATTATTATTATTATTATTATAGATAGATCTTAAAACTAACACCACTCAAATATTTGTAATGCATAGCTAACCAACAAATTAACCAAATTAATGAGATCTCTCTAGAAAATTCAAGAACTTTGATTGTTATCTAATCAACCATGAAGACGTGTTGCTATCCCTACACAAAACGTACAAAAATATAACCATCATATAATTTGAAGAAGTTTATTTTGTTGACCCTTGACCGGTCTCGATACATATGGCTAACCACCCGGCCGCAGGCGGCGGCTGTTTCATTGCCATGTGGGTGCATCATGCAAGCATTCACCTACAAATGTTTCTAGCCACTAAAAATTAATTAAGATCTTAAATTTCAAAGAAAGTGATGGGTGCATGATATTTATAGTTTATAATAATGGCGTCATTGAATAGAATTCATATTTGGTTTCAAAGTTTATTTGCAGATATTTTAAAATTTTTAATGATACATGAAAGATGACGAATTAGTAAGTAGGATTTTGGGTATTATTAAATTGTAGTTTATATATTTAAATGCAAAAGATAACTAGAGAGGTTTAGAATATTACAGATTATTTAGATGGGACTTTACAAGTGTTCAGGTGTGCGTTTTATAAAATTATCAAATGGTAAGGTAAATATTGTAAAAAAGGTAAATGGTATAGAAACATTATTAAATTCTACATTTGTGGTATATAATTTTCTTTCCATGATTGATATAATAATCAATGCCAGATATACTATCATTAGGTTTTAAGAGTGGTAAAAGTCTTCTTTATTATGTTAGTGGTCGTGTTACGTTTTTAGAAAATAAAATAAACGTTCCTTGGATCCTTACTTTAAAAATAAGTTGTTGATTTATGAGTAATTATGTGACGGTGTAAAAACAACAAATGATCTATGACCATATGACCATAGCAATAACACTAACAAAATAATGTCAACAGAAAAATTAAAGTAAAAAACTAATTAATCTACTTATATCTACTATGCCTTCTTGTACAAGAGAGAATATGAGAATGTAAATCACTAGAGAATGAAGGAAGATCAAAGATGATAAGCATCCATACATCTGCTGCTGACGATAAAGAGTTAACGAATGATAGTGAATGTGAGAATCCTAAAAGGATGACATGATACGTAATAATGACGAATTAGTAAGTAGAATTTTGGTTGTTATTAAATTGGTAGTGTAATGTAAAAGATAAAGAGTGAGGGTTAGAAGATTACAGATGATTTTAGATGGACATTAAAGTGTTCAGGGGTGTATGCTATAAAATAAGAAATTGGTAAGGTAAATATTATAAAAAAGGGTAAATTGTATAGAAACATTATCAAGTTCTACATCCTCATCGTACTCAGTATATCTCACCAATAGCAAAGCTATGGTAGGGTCTGAGGAGGGTAAGATGTAGGCAGCCTTACCTCTACCCCATAGTGATAGAGAGGCTGCTTCCGGTGAGACCCCCTGCTCGATAGTAGTTTTGCATCAAGCCTTGGACATAAGGCACATAGCACTCAATCATCGGGACACCGGCTGATCGGTGCATGTACCCTTATCTTTCAGCTATCAACGCCACTACATGATGCCTGATTAACCGTCCGTCACTTTTAACGTTATTTTCACGAGATTAGTAAAATAACGTCAAAATTAGTGCAATTTCACTTTTACCCACCCGAGGGTTCACACATATATACATTATATGTGCGCACCGCAAGCAGGGCTAAGCATTATCAAGTTCTACATTTGTGGTAAAAAATTAAGTTTCTTTTCATGATTGATACAATAATAAATTCTAACTATGCTATCATTAGGTTTTATGAGTGGTAATAGTCTTCTTTATTATGTCATGTTTTTTTAGAAAGTAAAATATACGTTATATGGATCTTTATTTTAAAAATAAGATGTTGATTTGTGAGTAACTATGCGTTGATGAAAAAACAATGAATGATCTATGACCATACTACCATAGCAATAACAAAGACAAAATAACGTCAACATAAAATTAAGAGTAAACAGCTAATACATATATCTAACATGGCTTCCTATACAATAGGAAGAATATTAGAACGAAAATCACATGAGAATTGAGGAGATCAAAGATGGTCAACATCTATAAAACATTTGGTGACGATTAGTGAGTGTGAGAATCCTAAAAGAATGATATGATACGTAATAATGAAAACCATAAATCATTATATATAGTGTTTATACAATCATACTATTTTACGACGATTAGAAGTTAGAAAACTAACATATTTCTAAAAAATTTATGAATATCAATAGCTAAAAATTAATATTTATCATAAACATTGGTATTGATATTACTATGCTTATCACCAACTAAATAGATTAAAATTTTATCTTTTGTTTATATACCGTATTTTCTAATACATAACATAAATTTCACAAAATCATTTGTTCTTCTATACATCTCATAAATATTAATATTATTGAGCTTATCAACTAGTTAAAATAGATAAACATTTTTTCTTCAATATATTACCACATTGAATCTAATTACATAACATAAAAATGGTCATTAATACAAACATCTATTTCTCCATATATTAAAAATCTTCTAACTCAATAACAAATTTACACAGTTGACAATTAACTGATTCTAGAAAACCAAATAATGCATATAAAATAATACTTAAGACCCTTTAATCAGGTAATTTCCGTTTATTTCATGCCTCTTTAGCATAAGCCGACCCCACACACATTTCATACGGTTTACAAACAATATTATATAGAGAGAGAAAATTTTGATGTGAGAGAAAATGCCTCTTCTCTTCTCCCCTATATGACCCCCCTTTATTTCCCAACTCAAACATTTGTTTTTGCTTCTTCTCCTTGTCTCATATTCTACCAATATTATTATTATTATTACTATCATACCTTCAAAAACATCATGGGTTTTTTGAAAGATGAAAGAAGTAAGAAGGCTTTACGAGGATTCAAAACCTTGTTCTTTTTAGTAACTATGATCATTTCCTTCATGTTCTTTTCGGCCCCAATATTGTTCGCTGTCGCGGACGCTTTGCTTCCAACAGCTCTGTTATCCGCTTCGCTCTCGCCGCCTTTATCCGAATCACCAAAGGCGTTTTCGTTTATTAAATCCCTTAATTCTCATTTGATCAACTATGATTTTCGATATTCTTTGATCGATATCCCGATCATTTCCATTATCCGATCAGCCATCATACTCTGTAAGTAATTTATTTTATATAAATTATATAAAACCTCTATCGAGTGATTAGCCTGGATATGGCCAGGAGGTTCCATGTTCAAACCTGACAAATGAGTAGCAGAACATGGGACCTCCCGGCCATCTGTCATGCACCAGGCTAGCTCACCTGACAGAGGTTTTTTACTTTATAACATTTTTACCTAACAATTTGACAATTTATGTTGTTAACAATAGGTGTGTACGGACTATGTGATGGTCCGGGGTTATCAAGGGGCCCATACTTAGGAATCACGACGGTTTGTTCGGTGGTCTCGTTGTTGTTTGTATCGATCAAGGCGTCGTATGTGTTCGGCAGCGAGTTTACCTCGGCGCAAGTGGCTTTGTTTGTGTGTTCGATGTCGTTAGCTGTCGGACATGTGCTAGTGGCGTACCGGACTAGTTGCAGAGAACGACGGAAGCTTCTCGTGTACAAAATCGACATTGAAGCGGTAAGTATCTGTTTTGATGTATCGTCTTATTTAGCTAATAATTTTTATAATATAGCTGTCGTTTTAAAAGTTAAGGATTTTTTGAATAAAGATTCTTACCCATTAAACCTATAATAAACCTACCTTGAGTCCATTTATGCTTAAATTAATACCTAAATAGTTCACTATGCAATAAAAAGTTATACATCATGCATAAGCTACTTGTAAGCCATCTCTCACAAGTTGTGCATAACTGAAAAAGTGGGGACGTTACAAAAGACGTGAAACCCTTTTTTTTCGTGATTTACCATTGTTGACTATTTCAACGGTGGAGAAGAATTTTAGGTGGTTGTATAAATGTTACATTAAATTTTTTGTACATTATTAATTATATTTAACCAAAAGTAGTCAAATCAATTGAAAGGCGTTACATAGGGCTTTTGGCAAGCTAGAGTTAATATTATTAATGCACAACTTATTAATGAGGGGACCATGACATGTTACATTTCAACGGCTAGAAGAGAGAATGTCCATTTTGTTGGGTAGTAAATTGATTTCGACTCTTCAAGAAAAATACACTTTACACGCGGTTTGATTTTCTTTTACTTCAAGATTTCCTGAAATCGACATACGAAGCTGTAGTGGGTCTTCCCAAAATACCACAATTTGCACTTAATATTCGCTTGAAATGAATTTTATTGTATAATGTATTGAAAATATAATGGGAACTAAAGTGTAAATCACTTTGGAATAACATCTACCGAGTGAACCGAAAGCGTTATATGATTCGTATTCGGTTGCATAACTTTAAAACAAGCTAAAGGGACTTTATGTTTTAACAAAATTCCTTTGAAGTACAAGTTGAGATTCAAACCATACCCTTTTGTATAACTCTAGTAAGATAATTAAAGATTTGATCTTTTTATTATTTGGAATAAAGGGTTTTCTTTATTTAACAAGATTATGTATTTTTTTTTATTTCAGGTATCTACATTCAAAAATGGGTTTCCAAGGTACTCAAAGATTCTTCAAGATGAAAGAGTGAAAGTGAAACTCCAAAACTAAATATGCAAGCTTAGTAACTATTCACACCCCATGTTCATAATCTTTTCAATGGCCAACCAAGATTCCATATCCAAGTTTCAGGTAACAGAATCTTTACACATTGTTAAGGTAAAATGAAAAAAAAAATGTCTATTCGACTATTCAAAACAATTGTTTTGTCTATTTGAACGGGCTTCCGCCGAGAATGTCTTCTGTGGAAATTTTTTTTGAGCATTGTAGAATCTTGTTGCTTGAAAATCTTAGGTGATAATTATTAAGTAGACGGGTCAATTAGATTTAGGGTGGATGTCTATGAAAAGGCTCGTTAGGTGAACAATTTTTTACCTTGACCAGTAAATTGACATTTTGATCATTTTCCCAATTACCGAATTGTTTTTGCTAACTTGTAATGTACAACTCATCAAAGCATGCTGTTCATAGTTTAAATTTCCCCGTTTTGTGGGCCATTGGTTTATATATAAAATATAAATATATAATAAAATATTTAACAAGGCCCATGCCTTGTTCATGCATGCCAACGTGGAATATAGTCACTTTTGTCCAAGATTTCAGTTAGGTTTAGTTTTTAATGCAATCTAAGCTCATCTTGCATTTTTTTAATGTTTAATTAATTAATAATACATGGTAGGTGCATAATCAAGAACGTGAACGATGAATCTAATCTTTGTTTGGTAATGTTCTTTATGCAGGTTATCCGAAGGAGAACCGTCACTTGATGGCCAAACATGAAGAGATGGTGACCAAGATAATATATAAGTTTGGGTACATATCACATATGTAAACTATGAGTTGTGTTTCGGTCTTATACAAGTGGGGATAAGTATCGTGCCTGAGATCTGTCTTCCACGAAAAAAAATGTATAGATTTTTTTTTGGTTTTACTAGAGAATGAAATGCTTACACACATTTTTGTCGGTACAAAAAATAATAACATGGTATGATCTTATGTTAAGATTTAAATGCTTTACAAACATCCAGAAGGAAGTGTTTTATAAGCATGTTCTATGGAGGTTATTTTTTTAAATGATCATGGTAACAAGTCCCACATGACTATATTATTATTGAGGACAGAGCATAAAGCAGACCGGCCGGCCCGGATAGGCAGGAATATTGTATAACCATCTCCAAAAAGATTCTGAACAAGGTGGAATAATAGCTGGATGGATGGATACAAGAGTAGGCCTTTAAAACAACAATCTTGTTCCGGCTACCAACACACAAATTTTTATTTATTTATTTATTTTTTTCGAACGGCCACTTTTAATAAAACAGCTAAAGCCTAACAAGACGCTAGGGAACCAACTAAATACAACAACTAAAACGAGAAGTTACACTGATTACTTAATCCAAAGAAAGGTCAACGACTTGATCTTTTACACCACTTAGGTCCACTTAGGTAACCATGTAAATCGTGACGGAAAAAGTATTCTCAGATCTCGACTTCCAAACTTTTTTCCTTGTAACACACAGATGCATTGAGGTATGAATCAAGAGTTCGAACTAAAAAGGTAAAAAACTGTTCCAGAAAATAACAAAGGAGCTAGAAGGATTGTATGCGTTAAATAAGGGTTTATTCATAGATGTCACAGTGTACTTTTCACACGGGTCATCAAGCCAAATCCAATCGTCCTTGGTGTCCAACATACCGATTTTTATATTTTAAGAAAATTGTTGTGTGCACAACATGTACATTGATATGTGGTTGATAGAAAATAAAATTTTTAAGTAGAGAATCTCACAACACAAACATTTAATTTATTGTGGTTTTTTATTGAACGGTCTAATGTAATATAATTAATAGATCGGTTGAGAATAAAGATAAGAGTCACGTTCTACATGTTAAAACGGAAACAATGAAATTCATAGTAAAAGGAACATCTGTCGATTTCAAAAATCATGAGGGTTCAAGTCACTCTAATCCGACATACCGATTTTTATAGTTAAAGAAAATTGTTGTGTGCACAACATATAACATTGAGTTTTGTTTGATAGAAAATATATTTTTTAAGTAGAGAATCGCGCAACACAAATATTCATATGTGGATTTGTATTGAACAACCCATCGTAATATAATTCATAGATCAAGACTTAATTGGATTTCCCACAAAACTAGCATGCAAGTGAGCATCAATTCTTTACATAATACAATATGGGACATGACTTTGCACACAGCAATATATGTTTTAAATTGTTACCCTTTTAAAGCAAAACACTATTTATTTAAAAATTATGATATCTTGTTTCGTATATTATTCAACCAAACTACTCATCTATTGGTAGGATATCTTGGAAAGTTGGTTAGAAAAGACATAATTAGAATTTAGAAGGTATACGTGCCTAATAATAATTACTAATTGACAAAAACGTAAATATTAAAGCACCCATGTTTATTTTTTTTATTATTAAATTTGAAGTTTTCTTTCTGGCATGTTTTGATGTTTATAGGCTATATGGTTTGGTTTGGTTTGGTTTGATTTGATTTGTTTTCCATTCCTTTTTTCAATTTCCATTTTTGGTGAGGTAATTGGTTTTTATTAATTTAGATATTTCTAACTTTGCATAAGTTTTGAATAGATACAACAAACGATTATGAGAAACATGACAAGAATAAATTCAGACTTTATAATATCCGAATAGTTGATTTGAGGACTTGGAAACTATCTACAATCGATTCGTGCTAGTGGAACGATGGTCAAGTCCATATTAAATGTCTAAAATGGTTTAAATTAACAAAACTAACTTTTTAAATTATACTCGAGTTATCCAAATTAATTGTCTGAAATTGGCTTGAATAATCAGTTATCCAAATATGTTCCATGAGGACGGTTCAAAAATTTCATGGGGTGGTCGGTACTAAGTCGTATATACACTATTAAAGAAAGAAATTCGTAAGTGCGCCTGCACGGCTGCACACCATCTCTCCAACGTAGGTCCGCCATTGTACATGTTTAGCATATGCGCATATGACAAGGAAACATCTAACTTGATGGATATATTAAAAAAAAACAACTCAGATGATATCTTACATCACAATGAGTCAATGACAAAAACAACACCAATATAATCCTCAAAAGCATCGGATTTGCTTTGCTGTTTATATAAACAAGAAACCACACGACACATCCACGCAAGAATAAAAAAACGATTGACAAAGTTGATCCAAAAACTTGCACATATACTGGCTTTCATAAAGGGAATAATGGTCCTGTTATGTAAAGATAAAAACTTTATGAAGCAAGTCTATCTGGATTACAACATAAAGTTGTTTATAAAACATTTTTTTATGAAACAGTTGATGGATGGTTGGATGAGATAAAGATCTTCTAGTGAGAGATACCAACTACCATAATTAGGTTCTTATAATAAAACAAACAAAACCACATCAGCATTAAGTGGATGTGTTTGGAACATGATTAGGAACCAGAGTGGCATAACCAACTTGTGCAACTTTTTTTTAGGTAATCTTGAGTGGTCTCTAATCAGATAATTAGTAGCGGGGAACATGCATATCGTTTTAAAAAGATGTGCACGTCGATTAGCCTTTAAGAACAGTGTAGTGATAAACATCTGATCCCGTTTAGCAAGTGTCTCAAGTTAAAAACACATGTGCAGCAAAAGTTGCAAGTTTAGTAGGGTATCGACGGCTCATGTGAGTTTTATGGTAATGAATTTTCATGGTTAAAAAAAATGGGCGTGGATTATATGGCATTTGAAGATGGATCCTAAACAAAATAAATGGACATTCTAGCTTCATGGGCATATGAAGATGGATCCAGTAAACAGATTAACAAAAAATCCATAAGCTCTATATGTTGAAACATATGTATGTTTTCAATTTAATATCAAACTCATGTTGTATATGTGCTTCGCTAGTTGGTGGTTAACTTGTTTTTGTTTCTTTTGTAGTTTTGTGTGTATCTTGTTTTATTGGGATAATGAATTTGGTCCTGCTAGTTGTTTTGAGCTTGGGCTACAGATTTGCAGCTGATTAGTAATATAATCGGGCTTAAGGATGTGTTTGATTACTAGTAATTTACTACTGAAGCTGGGCTGGTTTGTGGATATGGGCTCAAGGCCCATGGCGCCTTCTAGCATCTATGGACTATGAGGTAGCGTTTGGTATATATGAATGAGAGGTGGAATGGAATGGATCATTGTGATGGAATGAAAAATATATGTTTGGTTAGTCAATGGAATAGAATCACCCATTACCATGTCCATTTCATTCTCTCTAAAACACCCCAAATTCATTCAATCCGCCCCTTGTTTGTTTTTCATTTCATCCTTCTTTCACACTACATCACCTCCACCACTCTCCCACCACTACTACCCACTGCCCTCTCACCACCACCACTGCCTCCGCCAGCCACCGCCAACACCCGCCTCTGCCGCCCGTCGCCACCACCACCAGCCTCCGCCGCCGCCACCAACCACCACCTGCCTTCGCCACCCACCACCGCCACCACCAATCATTGCTCCCAACCATCACCACCGCTTACCATCGCCACCGCCCACTATCACCACCACCAACAATGGTTCCCGCCGCCCACCCACCACCACCATTACTGCTCGCCGCCCACCACCACCATCCCACCGCCACTCACTAGTCACTACCATTTTATTTTATTATGACATTTTCTCGCTAACCAAAAAAATAAAAAATAATAATTCATGGTATTCCCATATGGTAACCAAACATGTCAATGGAATGGTAATGATCCGTTCCATTACCTCGTCCATTATTCCTTATCTCATTTCATTTCATCGCCGTGGACAAGAGAGATCCTTAGTTCACAAGTAAATGTCCCGCCTCCTAAATCACCAACGCGTTTTTGGCTTAACAGTCGTGGACGAGAGGAGAGTTCCATAGTTAAGCATGCTCATGTGAAAGTAGTACCAGTATGGGTGATCTCATGGGAAGTCTTTACCTGGGCAACCAAAAACAAATATGTGAGCTCTTCGTGGGCAAAACGGACAATATTGGTGGTGTGAGAGGCCGAATGTTACAAGTGGTATCAGATCCACTCTTGTGTCGTTCATGATGACGGGGCAAACCTCATCAGAGACGATGAGTCCCCGGGGGTGTCGAACTATCGATTACTCATCATCGTCATCTCGTCTCATTTGTTTATGGGTAAACTAGTTTTTATCCCCGTATTACGGTGGTTGTTTAACATTATTCGTTTCTAATACATATATTTTTTGGATTTTAATTTTATTTATAGTAAGGAAGTTAATAATATACTTAGGGTTTGATGATGAAAGAGTTTCACAAATAAATGAGATGTTATAACCTGATTTAAAAGTTAGTTGGGTTTGGTGAGACCCATGACCCACTTTGTTTTTTTTACTATAAAGTTGTTTCTTAATTGTAAATAATATATTTAAAAAAAATCAGATACTAATTTTTAGTATATCCCTATTTTATAGTATTTTCATATCAAATATTTGACGTGATTAATTTTTAATTTAATGTGACGTATACTCGTTTAAGGGCTATCTGGGTTTGGTGTAATATACATCCCTGAATTCAGGTTACATGCATGATAAGTCTCTATTTACAAATAAAACAATCTGGTGACCTGAGATGATGTATAAATGTTTCGTTTATATACGTTTTCAACTGTATCTTATTTTAAAATATAATTTTGTAATTTTAAACTTTTATTACTAACTATTTAATATTTTTCTATATTCTATTTGTCTAATAATAAATTTCTAACCTAGTATTTAATAACAAAACTAGTTGGCTTACCCGCGCTTCGCGGCCGGAAGCGTGAAATTGACCATTGTTGGTTTGGCAAATGGCGTTGCACATTTTAATTCTATCACCGCCATAAACGGTCGGAACCGCCAGCAACGGCAGGTTAACGTCCAATGACATTCATTTCATCAACTCAAACCAAAAGGTTAAGAGCCACAAACAGATAACCACCGCCGCCATAGATGGTCAGAACCAACGGCAACAGCAGGCCACCCACTCCCAACTCTTCGTTTCTCTTCTAAATCACCATCCGAGTAATCCAGAGCTAGAAACAAAAAAGACAACATCACGCCGCCATAGACGGCCAGAACCGTCAACAACCGTAAGCATTTGTCCATATCATTGTTTCTTTCTCAACAATTACCGTCCAAGTAATCTTTTCCCTGTGTAGATTCAGATGTAAGACAAAGAGCTTAATTTGATGTTTATAGAGAGAGCTTGGATATAAGGTATGGAGGTGAGAGAAAGAGAGATGGAGATGGACATAAACAGAGGGTTTTAGAGAGAGGAATTGTGCACTATCAATCTTTGTTTTATGAAAGTAAAAAACCAATGTCAATAGTTTGTAGAAGAGAGCACGTGTGTAAAGTAATAATGCTTCAAGTGCTTGTAATTTGTGTTTAAAATGTTGGAGCACTATAACAGTAACAAAATGTGAGTGACACCGACCTTTATAATTAATATATATATAATTTAGTAACAAAATGAATAATAAAGAGGTAACTTGATACTAACCAAGTTTCTTCATATGTCCCAGAGAAGGCACTCATGTTTTTTTATCTTTCAGATTTACTCATTTTTCATCAGGTGTTCTATAAAGGGGTTCAAGTTAAGTTAGAGAGTTTTTTTTTTGGCATATGGTGGGTTTTCTCATGAAAGTGAACTTTTTGTATAAACACGTGGTTTTGAAAATTGTTAAGTGCTCGTAGGTGAGTGTTTGAAAAGTATACACAAATATTTCGTTCGCTATCTGAACAAGCAGACTCAAATTGATTTTCATAACAAAAAAATGAAGTGGCACATTAGAACACACGCCTATACTTGAGATTCCTAGTCTACTTGTTAAATAAGCAGACTTACCTTTTCAAAGAGATGACTTTTCCTATAGTCCGCCTGCCAGAGACATGACTTTTCTTAGAGTTCTCTTGTGACAAGTAATCCTAATGCAGAAATAGTTTTCCAAGATCCATTATGTGTGTGTACAAGGCCTTTTGTTCTTTTTCACATATGTTGTTTTGGCAGAAATATTTTTATTCTTAAAAAGAAGCAGCTCGAAAGGGTTCAATTGTCCGAAATGAATTTCTAAACTCGTGCATTTATCGACATCAAGTTTTTAAAAAGAATCAAATTCTTTTTAGTAATTATGATATAAAAAGAAATTATACAAGCCTTTTTATATTATGTTTCTACGAGATGACGGTAATTCCTTGTACCATGTTCTAGCCATAGTATGTAGACTGTGAAGAAAATTGTTTTACTTAACCCCCACTTTCTTTGTTTGTTTTCATTTTTTTTTTCAAAAAAACCAGGGTAATGTTATTATGGTGATGTTATTATGTTGGACAATAAGCAGACTTACTTTTTGCAGTTTGCAAGCAAGTTTACATACTTTGTCATTTTCCAAGAGTTTGCCTGACACATGAGTGTACTAAGGACGACCTTGGTTATTCAACGAGCTACTATGAAGCTCAATTGATCTAATGCGCCACCTCAAGTAGCAAAATACCTATTTGTGTCAACTTTTCAAACACCCATTTACGATCACTTAAAAACTATCTAAACCTCCTACTTATACAAAAACTTCACTTAGGTGGCCTCCGGTGCTTGAGAAATGAAGATGATCGGGTTGGCAAATGACATCCAAATTAGCCGTTAAAAAATAAACAAAGGAGAAGAATTAAGGGGGTTAAGATGAAGGAACCTAAAACGTTCAAGGGTTATCCCACAATTCAAAACCTTACGGCCTCGTTCTCGTTCTCGTTCTCGTTCGTCTCTCACAGCTCACATTTTAAGCAAACAAACACACTCACCGTCCGGCAAGCTGTTCTTCCACCAGAGTAACCTAAGATACGACGTCGTTTTACAAACAATGAAATTCAATTTCGACATACCAGAACCTACCACCACCCAAGCCCTAACCCTAACACCAACAACAACACCAATACCACCGTCACAATCACCATCACTATCACCGTCTACTCCGGCAACCGATGACGTGGACTGGCTTCCTCTTCAGAACCATCCCGTTTTCTCCACCTCCAATTCTTCTTCTTCAAATAATAATAATATTCAGAGGAAGCGGAATCTAATGGCGTGGGACGGAGCCTCTCGCTTATACTACTGGAATGTAAACACGCAGTCTCTGCATCGGCTTTCTCTCCGCTTCGGCGAACCGGATTCGAATTCTGTTCTCGCCTCTTCGCCTTCAAAGGTTTGATGTTTTAATTGCAAATGCAGTCAGTATTTGAAATTACGGTTAAAATGTTAATAGTTAGGGTTTTGAGCCTAGGAGTGACCAATAACTGAACCGAAAACTGATAAAGCAGAACTGAAATTAACCGAACCGAACCGAACAATTTATATTTTCACATCTCTCTAGCTTTTAATCATATTCCCGTTTCACGAATTTATATCTCCGCTTCATGTATTTATAGTTTTATTATACCTCCGTTTCATGTAACTTTAAGCAAAGGTTTTCGCTCAAGTTTGGTTTTGGTTATTAACTGGAGTTCACCGAACCGAAAAAACAACAGAATAAATCGATCCATGTAGCCGAAAATTAATTGGTAATATATAGGTTAATTGATAACTTCGGTTTCACTAGGCTAATATATAGATTAACTGAATAACTGAACTGAATTGTGCACACCCCTAGACTTTAGCGAACTGTTTGGCGGGCAGTTCGTTTATGTTCTTTTGTTTAATAAACATGAACAAGGAATGTCGTTCGGTTAATTAAATGAATGAACACAGAGGTCATGCTCGTATAATTATGTTTGTGAACATTTGATAATGTGTTCATTTACGCCTGTTTATGTTTAAGCAAAATTATTAACAATTAAACAAGAGTATAAATGCGTATTATGTGATTACTTTATATGCGAATTAACATATGAATATGAATGTTAAAAAAAGTCAACACAAACTTGGTAGCCAGACCGAACCGTTGACACTGACCATTCTCGGTTAACCAAATAAGATAAAACATTGTTTGTGTTCGTGAACCGTTCGTGAACGACTTCATATATGAACGAATACGAACAATAAATTTTGTTAGGTTAGGTGTTTGTGAACAGTTGCATGTCTGATAAAAGCTTAATGGACGAACGTGAACAAGGCTTTTTTGGTTTGGTTTGGTTTGGTTTGGTTTGTTTAGAGCCCTGTACCTGAGAATGTGCTTTGTACACTCTAGGTATTGAGACCTGACGTGGAGCTTAATTTCACGGTGGATAGAATTACAATTAACAGACACGGATCAGCGTTGCTCTTAGAAGGATCAAATGGATTATGTGTTATGTACCTGTATGGGCGTTCTTCATCAAAAGATAGTGCTGTTATATGCAGGTAATTAAATAAATATAAACCTTGCAATCTAAATTGCTTTTGTTATATTGCTGCACCTGAAAACACTTTCATTCTACTGATCTGTAGGACGATATCTGTTGGCTCAGATCTGTACCTCAACACGAACAATGCCATACGGACTTTGAAAGTTTCATGGCACCCTTATAGTGATACTCATCTTGGAATTCTATCTTCTGATTCAGTTTTCAGGTCTGCAATTGAATTTTCATGTCTCATTGGTTGTTTTTTAGTTGTAGTTTATGACTGCATCTCGCATTTTGCAGGCTTTATGATTTGTCCTCAGCTTTTGAGCAACCAGAGCAAGAATATTATTTACAGCCTGTTTCACGTGGTAGATCAAGGAATGCCTCATCAATATGCCCAGTTGACTTTTATTTTGGTGGTGATCATTTGTGGGATCGATTTAGCGTATGTTGACTTTTGATTGTTTTACATTTTAACATGCTTTTGCTATATCTGTTGCTCAACTACTTATAATGTTTGATTCTGCAGGTTTTTGTTTTATTTAGTGATGGTGCAGTTTACATTCTATGTCCTGTTGTCCCTTTTGGGAGGTAAAGTTGCAAACTTGAAATTATATATGTTCCTTTCTAAACAAGATGGTTTGATTTAATTTGTTTATGTATGTCGTTACAGTGTGTACAAATGGGAGTCCGTATTGGAGATATATAGTGATGCTCAGACATTTGGACTGAATTCTGGTAGCTCAATAGCCTCTAGTAATGCCACCCTGGCAATTTCTTGGCTAGAATCCACATTTCCTGAGTTGGCTAAACCAGCAGCAGAAGGCGGGAATCAACCTGCACTAAAGTCTCACCCTTATGCTCTATTTGATGCGTCAGTTTCATTGCAGGTATCCCTCTTTAACTACTTTTAGTATTATTTAAAAGAAACGTCACACAGTTTTTATAAAACTTAGGGACCTTTGCATAAAGTGTACCATGGAAATGAAGAAGATACTGAGTTCAAAGTTACTGAGTGTGAGGGTCGAGCTGTCAGTTTCCTTTACAAGGCAGTAAGCAAAGATTCAATTCTTGTTACGGTTTGGAGCGGTGGGCAGTTACAAATAGATGCATTAGCTGATGAAGTACAACCGGTTTGGATGGTGGGTAATCATCCACGTATCTCTGTTGATTTTCAAAACCGAATAGTTGGTTTTGCCATGATTTGTGAAGCACAATCCAATGAGCTATCGGTTATGTCATTTGAACAATCGTCTTATAAAAACATCTGGTTGGGACATTCACCCCCGTTGTTGAAATTGGCCACTATCGATTTAGCCCTTCCCGGGAAAACCGAGACTGGTTCCACAATTTCATTGTTTATTGACCCACTTATTCCTGAAAGAATATACTGTGTTCATGATGGAGGCGTGGATTCAATAGTGTTGCATTTTCTTCCTTTCACTAATAAGAAGAACGGGATAGGTGATGACATGAGACCCCCTACTGTGCAGTCGGTTCTCAATACGTGCCAGGTGGAATCCTCGGTGTCGTCTCTATATGGTTTTGTGGCGTTGGCGGATTCGTTTGGATGTTGTTGGATTGTGGGACTCACGTCTGGTTTTGAATGCCTTGTCGTTGGGATGGAAAGTTGGAATCTTTTGCTTCCTGCTCGTGTTGATAAAGAAAAGAAATATGAAAGTTTGGAAGAAAATGTTGGTACCGAAAATGCTACTATTATAAGTAAAGAATTACTCGCGGGCCCGAAAGTGGTTATTGTGCCACCTACCTCACCGAACCCTGTTGCTGCTGACTCTATTGAAGGGAGGTCAACTCTTCATCAGTACTTCAAGCTTTTTCATGAGAACTATGTTGAGTATGCACATAAGGTAAGCTGACAGTTTTGACCTTTTACTTACAAATTGGTAAATATTAATAATTTTTTTTAAAATTGTTTTTGGAGTTTGAAAAT
The DNA here is from genome assembly GCF_021521415.1 of Bidens hawaiensis. NCBI lineage: Eukaryota > Viridiplantae > Streptophyta > Magnoliopsida > Asterales > Asteraceae > Bidens > Bidens hawaiensis. Next base: position 557,845 of record NW_027491165.1, on the reverse strand, counting down.
CTTGATGCTTTAATTGGTTTCTTAGGTTTATTTTGAGCTCAAACACCATGGACCGCAACTAAAGAAAATCATTGACGAACAACATGCTCGGCTACGTGAGGCGCGACAAAAGCTGGCGAAAGTTGAAGAGAAACAAGAAAAGTTGGAAAACCGATTAGACCGTGCAATTGAGACTCATGGCGTGTTGGAAGAACGGTTGATAAACCTGAGAAACCTACCAGGAATCCACAAGAAACCATTGTCGAAAGCAGAGCGGGAGTTCAAGATGGAGCTTGGTAAGTCGTCTTCAAATATTATCTTTTTATCTTGTTTGACCAAGTCAACCCATTTTGAAGATGGTTTTGTTTGTTTTATGCAGACAGATTTAGAGGATTGGAATTAGACGCGCTGCACACGACCATAGAAGCTATAAACGGTCGAATAAAAAGATATTCTTCTTTTTCTCCGCAAACCAAAAGACCGAATCAAAGAAGGCAGATTGCACTTGCAGGGAGGAGGAAGGGGAATGCTGAAGATGATGAGATCTCCCACCTCAAATCCGCAATCGCAAAGCTTTCTTTGGTCAACAGTGAAAACACCAAAAAAGTCAAACTTGTGGATTCAGCTTTGAGAAACCGCGAAAGCACAAGTTGAGGAAAGGTAACATGCTACAACTTCGTTCGAAATCTAGAATTATGTTATTACTAGCTTTGAATGATTGTGAAATGCTGAATAACTTTTGTGTTGGCATTTTTGATTTTGAGTTCACCTATAAACCTCCAAAGGCCTGGTGTACGCTCTTCATGAAATAGTGAAATTATATGCCCTAATTTAAGTGCACGGCTCAGTTTGGCTTAAAACCCGCCAAAAACTGAAACTTTGGTTTTTAGAGTTTTGAAAAGCGTTCGGTTTAGTTTTTCCAATTTTGCCATTGTAGGTTGAAAATTTTTTCCCGATAAAGTTGGCTAAAAAACAATGAACCCTGGTCTAAATATATAGTTAAATAATAATTGATTGATATTTGAGTTACATATCTATTAAATGTTTATTAGTTAAAATAAAAAATAAAAATCTATAAATTCGATTTGGTAATAACTAATAACTAATTGATTATCATACTTATAGGCTAAATATTTGTGTTACGTATCTATTGAATTTTTATACATTACTTAATATATAAATTAAAATATATACATTCGCTTCGGTTATTCGGTATTTATTACATGCAAAATCAAAATTGAGCACTAAGTTCGGCTTTTATAAAAACATAAAACCTGTTTTTTTGGTTTCGAATAATCTTTTTAGCTTTCATTCACTGATTAGGTTGGTACACCCCTAATTTAAATGGCAAGTCTTAAGTAATACGCTACTCTATAATGCCTATGATTCTTAGCTTAAGTGGTTGAGTTGATGCATCAAAAGATTTTAATTTAAAACGAGGAATGTATTGTGTTCAAGTCCCACATGTGACAAAGAATAGAGTGTTTTAGGTTGGGCAACGTGGTTTTCTCACATATGGTGGGTTTTCTCCCGAGGGTGATCTCCGATACTCGGAAAATATTTGATGAGCGAGTGGGCTAGTGGTCCTTGACTTGTGACCCGTTAGTGATCCAAATTAGTCATTAAAAAAAACTCTATAATAGTATGGTCCAATTATATAAATATATTATAGCAATAAACATATTAACAAATGAATACAGGCCTTGATATTATATAGATGAGTTATTGGGCTAAGATATAAGTATGTCACTAACAAACCCTAATTGATTAATCCACCTATATACATCATCATACGCACAATTAGTAAACCCACTATATAACAACCTTCAAATCAACACATATGCTTTAACCTTGTATTACCTTTGCATGGCGAATCCGTTTCATGAAGATATAATATTTGGAATATTGTCAAGACTGCCTGTAAAATCATTGGCTCGTTTTCGGTGTGTATGCAAATCATGGTTAAAATACATCAACGATCCTTACCTTCATACCATTCATGTCAAAGAAGAACCCACACCAATATTGTTTGAACTTTGTCCACGTGGTATTCCGGTTAACACCAAGATCAGTTTTTTGCATGGTACTACTAGTCTACGAAAGAAGCCGGTTTTGGAGTTTTGTTTTAAAGGTCGCTTCTTCGGGTATATGCTACTTGGTTCATGCAATGGGCTAATCATGGTGTCTACTAACCTCCACAACTCTGAAGGCATATATCGGTTTTCACTTATCAATCCTCTTAAGAAAGAACGTTGTGATTTGCCACCCATCCCGACCAAGATGATTGAATTAATTGATTCGTACCGTTCATACCACTGGGCATCAGGGATTGGTTTTGACGATTCAACCCACACTTTAAAGACGGTGTTTTTCGCTAACTTAGACCCAGAGGCTTATGTGCCATGCACCATGGTTCATTCTTCGGGATCGAGCTCTTGGCGAGAGGTAGCCCAAAACCCTGCTTATCCGATAAACGGTGAAGGTGTATTTGCTCATGGACGTTTGCATTGGTTGGCGGATCCGTTCAATACATTCTCTGTTTTTGTCACTGTCACTGACAGAAGAAGAATATTATTAGTCTGGTTTGATGTGAAGACAGAGGAATTCGGTTTAACCAACCCTCCCAAGCAAGAAGGAGACCGTTGGTCCTACTATAATGAGTTGGTTGATTTAAACGGTCAACTTGGATTTTCGTATTACGCCCCCTTTGGTATCAAGATCTGGATATTGAAGCAACACGAAGAATGGGCGTTGCACTGTTGTTTTGATATCCGTCCTATTCTACCGCCAACGTATAACGACTATGATGTGGAAATTTTGGGTTGTTGGAACAACGAGGGGGACATATTATTGGGGAGCCACATTCTAATGGAACGGTTGTTGGTTTACACCCTCAAAACTGGTGATTTGCGAGAAGTTGATTGCGGGGATTCATGTAGAGGATCGATCCGAATGTACCAAAGTAGCAGCTTGCTTTTGCTCCCCAGGACCTATTGATGATATGAACTAATTCTAAAATTTCAAAGTCTTGTTCTTGTTTGTTAGTGGTTGTAGTCCATTTGTTTTGAGTATGGATTGACGGTCTGTATTGCCTATTCGTATATTCACAACCAACTTATAATTAATTTGGAAAGATTCATCTTTGTAACAAGACAGATTTAGTTTTCTTGATATATGCTCTTATATTTTAAAATTCCCTTGTTAAAATCTAAATATTTTATTAAAATTCTAAGAAGTTTTAAGACATTTCGTCGCTTACAAAAATCGGTGAAAACAAGAATGATGACTATCGAAATTTCTGCGGGCGCTGTATTATAAACCGTTAAAGACTATTGTATGCACAACCTTGTCGGATATAACACGGAGAGCTTGAAAAGTGAAGAAATTATGAAAAATGTTAGAAATTGGTCAACATGCGTATTAGTTACTTCATAACAGGGGCGTAGCGTAAGACTGTAAGTTATCCTTTTCTGATTGAGTTTTTTTATACATAGTGTTAATTCATCCGTTTTCAACCAAAATTTGAGCCCGCCCCCCCTCTTAATTATGATTTTATTTATACCTATTGAGTCCGAACCTCTTGGCTTTTATGCCTAAGCTTCACCAGTGCTTCATAATCGAATCACAATAGTTACTTCAGAATTACATGTCGTTATTTAAGTTAGCAATTAAATAAATACGTACACATGATCTATTGGAATTTCGGTGTGGGTTCAATTACGGTGGAATTTCGTTGTTCAAAGAAAAAAAAGTAATAACGGTGCCTGTAATTTCTTGAAACTTATATATATATATATATATGATTGATTTATTTTAAAAACCAATTTGAGTTTTAAGAACTCGAAAGAACTCAATGTAACAATTTTTTTTTGGAATTTTTTTTACACATGTGTAATACGTAAGTGTAAGTAATGTACAAAAAATTACAGTATTTTTTTATACACCGAATCGACTTTTTACACATCTATAACTAACGTTTAAACTTGTGTAATTCTTAAAAATACTTATTCTCTCTCCTGCCTTATTTTTTAATTAAATTTAATCACAGCCACATATTTCATATCCATTAATTAAATGCGTGGTTCAGAATTGAGTTCTTAAAGTTCTTAAAACTCACCATGGTTCTCAAAATAACCCTCCCATATATATATATATATATATATATATATATAGGATCAAAAAAGTAGAAAAACCAAAATTCTTATTTTATCATCCTGGTTTCATAAAAAAAAACTCGGTTTAGTTAAATTATGTACACATATGTATAATATATACATATATGTACATTTACATGTTTTTTTGTACACATGTGTATAATTTAAGATAAATGACATTGTACATATGTGTATATTACGTAACTAATTATACATATGTGTATAATATGACGTTTTTTTTTGTTTTTTTTTTATTTTGTTTTATTTTTTTCTATTCTTTTTAATGAAACCGGAATGAAGTATAAGAATTTTGGTTTTTTTACTTTCTTAAAATTTTTATTATTTTTTGTTTTATGATTTTAAAATTTTTTTAAGGGTGTTTTTAGTGGTCCAAAATGGATATTAAAGTTCTTAATTTGCAAAGGGTTCTCTTAGGATCCTTACTATATATATATATATATATAGAAAAATGGTTCAAATAAGAATAAAGAGTTTCCTAGGAATGGTAAGAACCAATCAATTTTTGACATTTGGCATTACAAATGATGATGAAAGAATAATTTTAGGAAACTATGTCGGTTATAGTAAAAAGAAATACTAAAAAGAAATAGTTGATATTTAAAAGAAATAGTTTTCTAGGAAGACTAGGAATAAATTATAGCCATTGAATCATTCTAATCAATGGTTGATATTTAAAATTATTAAAAACCGACATAGTTTCTATAATTACTCTTTCACTACTATAACCGACATAGTTTCTTAAAATTGTTCTTTCACCATAGGTTGTAATGTCACTTGTCAAAAATCTATTGGTTCTTTCCATTCTTAGGAAACTCTTTCTTTTTATTTGAACCTTTATATATATATATATATATATGCAAAAATATATGTAGTCTTAATTTTAAAATCAATTACCCAATTCGTTTAAACTCGACGTTATAAAAAAATTACACAACCCAAACTATAACCCAATAAGTCTATTAATAATTTTAAAGGTATAAACGAAAAATTATCTTTTTATTTATGGCCCAATTTTTTTTCTCACCTTTGGGCTTTGGCTCAAAAAGTCAATTTTCACGAAAGTGCCTGATTCTTGTTTCAAGGTAATATTTCGGGTGCTATTATCTTTCACACATTACACTGCTTCAACTCTTGTACATGATATCAAACTTAATTAAAAAGATATCATTGAAAGAAAACCGCACATGCTTTTAGAGTTTTGGTAATAACATGTGCATCAACGTAACCAGTTTTATTTATAAAAAGTAAACCATCCAAAAAACAAATTTACTCGGGTAATAAGTGTTTTAATGTGTTTTTACTAACGTTATTACAAAATCATATAAGCAAATATAATCACACAGTTACGATTATTAAAAAAAACGTTACTATTCACTGATCACATATCACACGTTTATATCTATGAGTTATATAATATAATAACGTACTAACTTAAAAAGACATAAATAATGGATTTTGCTCATGACCTACTAGTCTAGTGGTATGGTGTTTTGTTTTTACAGAAAAAGATGATAGAGTCAAATTCTTGCATATGGGAGGAGGTATTCGGATTTTATGTGGAAAAATTAATATGTTGTTCAAAAAAATGAATGATGGATCCGAGACAAAAGAAACAAGGCAGTGATGTGTGAATTAATAAACATTGCGATGGGTCCGATTAGAATTAATTGGCCTTAAGCTCACATTTCAAGCCGAGCCTACTAATAATCATCCAAGATAGCATTTGACTTAGTATTGACTCGTGTTAAATTAGAGCCAGTGAATTGGCTCGTTTTCAATGTGAGACGGTCTATAAATGAAGTAACATGAATTTAGTGTTTTTTTTTTGAAAGGCCAAATTTTGTAAAAACCATGAAAGGATCACTTACAAGACGCAAGTACCTGAAAGATACAAGAAAAAAGGACCAACACAAACAACCTAGGCCATACAAATAAACTATAATGGAAAATTAACGAAATTGAAAACGACACCACTTCTTCTAGTCAGTACCCAATCTCTTGTTCCAATCACACACCCAAAAGAAAAGACAAAACCTTAATATCATTTATTACTTTCACCATCGAAACGTCTTTTTATTGTATAACATAGCATTCCTTGTTAATCAAATTTCCCAACACGTAACCAAAACATGAATTTAGTAACATATAAAAATAGCATACTTATATAAAAATAGCATACTTATTAGGATTCTAGCTTTCTCCTTTCTTCACTACAACTCTTCTTACTTGCACAAACAATACTTTCAACCCTCTTTAAGGTATGACAAATCATTACTTTAAAGTTATACCATATTAAATTGTAGTATATTGCCACTGTAATAGACATGTACGGTAACTTATTTATGAAAAAGGATATAATTGTATAAACTGTTATTGATCTCCATTCAACTCCTTATATAGGGAATAAGAAAATATCACAATTACATAGCAGCTCACGTTGGAAATAACCCGTTAATGTGACCTTGTGGATCATTTAAATTAAGTTTACCAATATGACAATAACTACAAGCCTCAATATTTAGTTGATGGAAGTAATTGTAATAAGTTTAAGGGGCTTTATGATTTCCCTTTAGATGTCTTTCATGAAGAGAATGCAATGAGTTTTATAACCGATCATTATTAGTGATCATTAGCACTATAAAACTCTAATAAACTTCAATGAACTTCACTCTTTGATTTATCCATCACTAAAAGACATCATAACGGGAATCACTATGATTTCATAATCTTCATCAAAGATCGTGTTTCCCACAGTTGCGGATCTGAGAAATTTTCTCACATGGGTCGGAAATTTTTTGTATCCGTACACAGTTAAGCAGGTTTTTTCTTAATGAAATAAATAAAATCATCGTTTAAACTCTCATCACCCATATGATTAAGCAAATCGAACTTCACGTACCCCATCGCCGGAAAGCAAATTTCAACGCATACGATTACAATGAGTAATAATGATACGACAGCTAACTTCAATTAACGAATAAACAATACATCAATGCAAATGAAGTAAGCGAGCAAAATAATGTATAGCTGAAACATTTGTTTAGATTAAAACACTTAATCTATTAAATTTACCTGACCTATTACTTTCGCCATCATACTCCTTTTTTTAGTTAGCTTAAATGTAGATTAAGTTGGGAGTTTGAGACTTATGCTAAAAAATTGAGCATAGATTAATTGAACATTTGAGCTTAAACTTGTATTTAAATTGTTTCCTATTAAACTCAAATTTAGTTGGTATATTATTATATAACATTTATATAATTAAAGGCTGTTCTCGAAAGTCAAAAGGTTGTTCTCGAAATTCCAACAGGGTCGTTGTGCCGTTCTCGAAATCACACAGGGGTCCGGATCAAAGTTATGCAGAAGTCGGTCGGGATTTTAACACATATATACTAGTAAAAATAATATTTCACAGGGGTCGGTCGACCCCCCTGCTCAAAGGGTGGCTACACCACTGGTTTCCCACAAGTAAATCTTAATAATTTATATGTTTGCTTGTATTATTAATTGAATAAACATGATTAGGGTTCTTTGTTTTGATCCAAGTTTAAGATATATTTAACATGTGGTATCAGAGCGTATGTTGATTGTATCGATTCGATCATAAATTTGTTTCTTTATCAACGGATGAGTCGGTTTATGAACTCATGAGATTTTTGGTAATTGATTTATCAGTTTAGATGAAATAGATATTAACGAATCTTCTGATGACTTGATTCTAAATCTTCAATTAAATCAAATAAGTTTCATGACTTTCTGATATCAAATATTTAATTTTATTATAGATTTTACAATTATTGTAAGGCCCCGTTACCGGTGCCCTACTTTGGACGTTGGATTTACTCATAAACACAGTTCTAAATATCAGAGTTAATTAAAACTTTACGTGGAATATAAAACTTCAACCATAACATGTTACATAACTTTCAAATCTTGTCTTATTAAACATTCATAGTCATTTAAAAACATAACATAGTCTTAAAACGTCATAACATTTCCTTGAGATGCCAGTATCTTCAATTCCATGCCATGTGTCCTCATCAAGCGAGCTGCCTCATTCCACTCACCTGCGTGCATACTAAAAGTCAGCTACGCTGAGTGAGTTCTAGTTCATCAAATACTTACTGTACATACACATATGCGTGCCCGAAGGTGCGCATTACATACTAAACCTGTTCATCATTCTTCCATATACATTCATAACTAACCTTACATTTTAAAGAGCATTTCGCCCTACATACCTCGGATATTATTAGGGTCCGGTACCCTCCATCCTCGGATATTATTAGGGTCCGTCTCCCTTCTTCCTCGGATATTGTTAGGGTCCGGTCTCCCTTTCTTCCCTACTATCATGCCATACCTTTTATATACATAACCACAAGTTTCATACGTACATACATCATTCATCCATCATATACAGCAATCATATCATCAAACCATCACCTGGCAGTGCATGCAATATCCGAAGATCATTCACGCACCGACAAGCTTTCATTCACATTTAAGACATACATAAATAACATACAAATCATACATGGCATACACTTACCATTTAAGGTAAGTTCTATGAATATCCGATGGCTCGGATTTGTTTGGTATAAACTTAAGTTATATAAATGGTGGTTTTGTATAACAAGTAAACTTAATCGGGAACCGTTTATAATCCCGACTTTTGTATGTGTAAATATTTACAACTTTAATCCATATGTTTATAAATCTTCCGCTAAATGAACGTAACTCTGATTTATTTACAAATGTGGTACCAACATAGTCGTCACACTCCTAGGCCATGTTTTGGGGTGTGACAGTCCACCCATTCGTTATGTCAAGATAACGAATTAACTCACCCAGTTCGTTATGTCAAGATAACGAATCAGGTGATTCGTTACTCACCCAATTCGTTATGTTAAGATAACGAATCATTCCATGTTCAGATAACGAATCGGAAGGACGAACTAGATGATGATGGCAAGATGACGAACTACTATAACGAACCAGACCATGTTAAGATAATAAACCAGACTAACGTGTCAGTTAATGAATCAGGCTTAATTCGTTATAACAAATGAGTTAGAGAATAGAGCACGCATATGTGTATGTACAGTAAGTATTTGATGAACTAGAACTCACTCAGCGTAGCTGACTTTTTGTATGCACGCATGTGAGTGGAATGAGGCAGCTCGTTTGATGAGGACACATGGCATGGAATTGAAGATACTGGCATCTCAAGGAAATGTTATGACGTTTTAAAGACTATGTTATGTTTTTAAATGACTATGAATGTTTAATAAGACAAGATTTGAAAGTTATGTAACATGTTATGGTTGAAGTTTTATATTCCACGTAAAGTTTTAATTAACTCTGATATTTAGAACTGTGTTTATGAGTAAATCCAACGTCCAAAGTAGGCCATTGAGTATGCACACAGCCCTGAAAACATAACAAGGAATGGGGTTAGAAACTCACCTGAACTCGGTTACGTTCAACGTTAATGGTTATTCCTTTCTTGAGCTTTGAGCGACTAACTGTATAACAATTACACGTGTCAATTAACTATTTTTACCCATATCGTGTTTCTAGTTTAATTATTACCCTCAATAAACGGGGGTCCGGGGGCAGCGCCCCTAGCGGGGTCCAAGGGGCAGAGCCCCCCTGGCTGGGGTTAAGCTGCCTTAACACATTTTCCATTAGGATTTTAAATTATTATTCTATTCTCTAACTCATTTGTTATAACGAATTAAGCCTGATTCGTTAACTGACACGTTAGTCTGGTTTATTATCTTAACATGGTCTGGTTCGTTATAGTAGTTCGTCATCTTGCCATCATCATCTAGTTCGTCCTTCCGATTCGTTATCTGAACATGGAATGATTTGTTATCTTAACATAACGAATTGGGTGAGTAACGAATCACCTGATTCGTTATCTTGACATAACGAATTGGGTGAGTTAATTCGTTATCTTGACATAACGAATGGGTGGATTGTCACACCCCAAAACATGGCCTAGGAGTGTGACGACTATGTTGGTACCACATTTGTAAATAAATCAGAGTTACGTTCATTTAGCGAAAGACTTATAAACATATGGATTAAAGTTGTAAATATTTACACATACAAAAGTCGGGATTATAAACGGTTCCCGATTAAGTTTACTTGTTTTACAAAACCACCATTTATATAACTTAAGTTTATACAAAACAAATCCGAGCCATCGGATATTCATAGCACTTCGTCATTCCAAGCGATAACTTTGTTCACCTGCAAAATGTAAATAAAATACGTCACCAACGAATGCTGGTGAACACACTGACGCTAAAATAATTTCTTTTAATTTATTACCCCTCGAGACTACGCCTTCCTCGGCCCATCGTGGCTTAGGAATAACAAAGTCAAACAACACAATTATAAATTCGAGCCTCTACACTAGGTCACCTCAGCAAACACTGCAGCGTTCGACTTAGTTAAGTACTCGTAAGTATACACATGGACGTGCTTCCTATAGGAAAGCGTCCTACGACCAAGCATGGTGCGATGTTCCCATCGCGTATTACCACATATGTAAGGATCCAGACACACATATACTACAGTCTGAGGGCTAGGCTTATACCCTTATTTATAACGGTTTTAGGAACACGTAGTTCCTTGTAGATAATTTTCGGGTAACATGTTTGATTCATTTTAAAATAAGTTTGTAAAAGTTTGGGGGCGTATTCACCTTTTCGCTTTGGGATCGGCTTCAATCACCGTCCGAGGGTCTTTCCCTTTTTATCTCGCACCTATTGTACGAGTATAAGCACTTGTTAGTCGGATATACAATCCGGCTTAAGACCTTTAGTCTTATTTTATAACTCTACCTCGATGAACCTTTAGTTCATAATTCTATTTTACTTGAAAACCTTTAGTTTAAAAGTAATTATAAACCTTTAGTTTATATATGCAACCCAACGTTTCTTCTTCTCTAAGAAACGTATTCTTTTACTTTTATTATTTAAGAATACTCATTATTACTTAAATAATATTTTTATAACAAAGAATATACATATATACTTACACACATATATACATATTTACAATTCAATCTTTTATTCTTTTCTTTGTTATGTTTATTTCTCTTTTATCGAGGTATCAAGTATAACCTCGACTTAAGGTTTAAGCCTTTAATATAATATTATATTATATTCATTTGTCGTTACGCCTAACCTTGTTGGCGTTTTTGAAACCCTAGGAACTTGAACAGCACTCCAACGCCGCTTCTCTTTCTTGATCAACTTTGATACACCTTCCTTGGCACGCCAACGATCATCAATCTTTGACAATTGACGACACGCCTTTCGAGAACAAACACCTTCTTGGTTGTATGTGGGTGGAGGGTGACACGAACTTCAAGGAAACGTAGGCATGAAAATCGAGGAAATTGGGGCACGCTTATCGAGGTATTATGGCACGAACTTTGAGGTATGATAATATGGCTAGAGAGATATTAGAGAGAGAGAGAGTTGTACTGAATTTGGGTGTGGAAAATGAAGATCTCGGAACTGCTATTTATAGACAATTTTTGGGGTCCCATCGCGGTACGCGACGGACTCTCTGACTCCCGTCGCGTACCGCGACGTAGGTCGGATGAGTCATAGGGTAGTCCTGCCACGTGTCGCCACGTGGTAGACGGTGTGCCACGTGTTGACACGTGGTGAACGACGTGCCACGTGTGACCACGTGTCGGGACACATGGCGACCGGTGTGCCACGTGTGGACACGTGGCGTGCCACGCGTCTCGCTGTCAGACACCCCATCGCGGTACGCGATGGGTGTCTCTTCTGATCTATCGCGTAGCGCGATGGGTCAGGAAATCAGAATTTTCATTTTCAACCTTGGAGTTTGGAATTTGGCAGAATAGATCCCTAGACTTTGAAAACTTGACATTTTTGGCTCAAAATTTCCGTGATGTTACATCCTCCCCACCTTGAAATAAATCTCGTCCTCGAGATTGCTTCACAAGAATAAGTGGGGGTATTTCTTTCTCATATCCGATTCTAATTCCAATGTATACTCGGGCCCTCTACGCGAGTCCCATTATACTTTCACAATTTTCAAGGTTCGTCGTTTAAGTTTCTTTGTTTTTGAATCTTCTATTTGAATTAGTTTTTCAACAAATTTTAAATTTTCATTAATTTCAACATCTTTTAACTGCATCGAAAGAGATTCATCGGTCAAGCATTTCCGCAGATTTGAGACGTGGAATACATCGTGTATTCCTTGCATTTCCTCTGGCAGTCGCAATCGGTATGCAACAGTACCAATTCGTTCGAGTACCTCGAAGGGTCCAACCAATCGGGGACTTAACTTTCCTTTCTTACCGAAGCGAACAACGCCTCTACAAGGCGAGACTTTCAATAACACTTTGTCACCAACATTAAACTCTAACGGTTTACGACGGATATCGGCGTAACTCTTTTGGCGATCACGTGCCGTTTTAAGTCGTTCTCGGATTTGGAGAATCTTGTCGGTGATTTCTTGGACTATTTCAGGTCCAGACAATTGATTGTCTCCGGTTTTAGACCAACACACGGGCGTTCTACACTTTTGACCATATAACGCCTCAAATGGTGCGGCTTGAATACTTGTGTGATAGCTGTTATTATACGAGAATTTCATTAGGGGTAAGTGGTCATCCCAACTTCCACCTAGGTCAATCACACAAGCCTGAAGCTTGTCTTCCAATGTTTAAATGGTCCTTTCATTTTGCCCATCAGTTTGTGGATGATAGGTAGTGCTAAGGTTAAGCTTTGTACCGAGTGCTTGTTGGAAGCTTTTCCAAAAGTGAGACGTAAAACGACTGTCTAGATCAAAAATTATGGATAGCGGTACTCCATGTAAAGCAACTATGTTGTTCACATAGATACGTGCTAGTTTGTCCATTAAGTACGACTCATTGATGGGTATGAAGTGTGCAGATTTCGTTAATCTATCCACAATAACCCAAATAGCATTGTGTTGTCGAGTCGTTTTAGGGAGTTTGGTAATGAAATCCATAGTAATTAACTCCCACTTCCATACACGAAGTTCGGGTTGCTGAAGCAATCCCGAAGGCTTTTGGTGTTCAACCTTGACTTTCAAACATGTCAAACATTTCGCAACATGCGAAGCGACATCTCTTTTCATCCCATTCCACTAGTAGTTCGATTTGAGATTATGATACATTTTGTCACTACCGAGGAGCATCATGTACTTGGACTTATGGGCCTCGTTTAAAATTTTCTCACGCAAACCCCCAACGATTGGTACCCAAATCCTATTTCCGAGTCTAAGGATACCATCGTCACCCTTGATTAACGAGTCAATGGTGCCGTTACGCTTTTCGTCGGAGATTTGGTTTTCATTGTTCGCTTGAGTTTGAGCAGATTTGATTTGTTCGAGGAGATTAATTTGTAGTTCTAGACGCAACGCTCGGATTCTTTTGGGCTTCTCATGTTCTTTGCGACTTAAGGCATTAGCCACGACGTTGGCTTTGCCTTCATGGCAACTATCTCACAATCATAATCATTAAGTGTTTCCATCCATCGCCGTTGGCGCATGTTAAGCTCTTTTTGATCGAAAATATGCTTTAAGCTTTTATGATCAGTGTACACAGTAAATCTTACTCCATAGAGATAGTGCCTCCATATCTTAAGTGCAAAGATTATGGCGCCTAACTCTAGATCGTGAGTCGTATAGTTCTTTTCGTGCACCTTCAGTTGATGAGAGGCGTAGGCTATTACTTTCTTTCGTTGCATTAGTACACATCCCAAGCCGGAGTGAGATGCGTCACTAAATACTACAAAGTCCTCAGTACCTTCTGGCAAGTCCAGTATAGGTGCTTGAGTGAGCTTTTGTTTAAGTATAATGAACGCCTCTTGTTACTTTGTTCCCCATTCGTATTTGATATTCTTTTGAGTTAAGGAGGTTAGGGGAACAACGATTCGGGAAAAGTTTTCGATGAACCTATGGTAATAGCCGGCCAAACCTAAGAAACTTCGGATCTCGGTTGGCGATTTTGGAATCTCCCACTTAGAGATAGCTTCAATCTTAGCGAGATCGACTTGGATACCGTTGATGTTTATGATGTGACTAAGAAATTGGACCTCGTGTAACCAGAACTCGAATTTAGAGAACTTGGCGTACAATTTCTCGGTTCTTATAATTTCGAGTAAGGTTCGAAGATGATTTTCATGATCAGCCTTTGGCTTAGAATAAATAAGTATGTCGTCGATGAATACGATAAAAAATTTATCCAAGTATTGCTTGCAAATACGATTCATCATGTCCATGAACGCAGCTGGATCATTAGTAAGTCCAAACGGCATGACCGTAAACTCCTAATGTCCATACCTTGTTCGAAAAGCAGTCTTTGGGATATCCTCATATTGGACTTTGAGTTGGTGATAGCCGGAACGAAGATCGATTTTAGAAAAAAAGCTAGCAACTTGAAGTTGGTCAAAAAGATTATCGATTCGACGGAGTGGATAACGATGTTTGATTGTGACTTTGTTTAACGCACGATAATCGATACACATACGCATAGAACCATCCTTCTTCTTGACGAATAAGATTGGCGCTCCCCAAGGTGACGAACTCGGTCGAATGAAACCTTTCTCCAATAGTCCATCGAGTTGTTTCTGTACCTCCTTCATCTCGAATGGCGCTAATCGATACGGAGCTTTGGCGATTGGAGCAGTACCGGGAACGGGATCCATCCTAAACTCTACTTCACGATCAGGAGGGATTCCGGGGAGTTCATCAGGAAAGACATCGGAAAAGTCGGAAACTATAGGTACGTCCTTTATCTACTTTGGCTTTGATTCTTCAGTGACGTAGGCCATGAATTCTAAGCATCCTTGATTTAAACATTTGTTAGCCCTAATCATGGAAGTTATGCTAACTTGGCCAGCGTCTTTGTCCCCTTTAATTCGAATCGTTCGTTTATTGGGGGCTTGAAGTTCAATGGTTTTGCTATTGCAGTTGATACGGGCATGGTTATTGGATAACCAATTCATACCAAGTACAATATCAAAACCAGTAAGTGGCATTGGTAAAAGTCGAATAGGCAGAATATAACCAACTAAGTGAATTTTTCTGTTTTCAAGGGCTTCGGAGATCTTAACGATTTCGCCTAGCAGTCTTGACACTTAGAGTTTTATTTAAATTTATTAATGGTTCGTTTAGTAGACTACAAAAACTATAATCTATAAAAATTAAATTGGCACTCGAATCGAATAAAACTCTTGCATAGGTGTCTTTGACTAGAAACGTACCAGTAATGGTTTCCGGTATGTCAGCGGCGTTCTTTGTGTCGAGTACGAAGACTCGAGCATTTTCCTTCTTGTTCTGGCCACTTCCACCCGCACCACCAGTCGCGGGTTTGTTCTTTGGGCACTCGAAGCTCAAGTGTCCCATCTTCTTGCAGTTGTAGCATGTCATTTTCTTTTTCCAACAATCAGCAGCCGCATGTTCCGTACGGTTGCATGACTCACAATATTTAGGAGGCGGAGAAAAGTTACATCGGCCTTTGTGATACCTTCTACACGTCCTTCAAGGCGTAGCGTTTGAATTAAATCGATTTTGATTTACGCCTTTGCCTTTGAAGTTGGCGCTTCCTCCAGTCCTCCCTTGAGCAGCTGTTGTTGCAACCTTCTTATCCTCTTCCTTATTGCGGACCATACCGCCCATCAGATAACCAGCTAACTCCATTGCAGAGTCAGTGGTTTGAGGTAGGTGAGACCTCACCATTTCGCGGATTTCCCGCGGTAGTCCCCAAATGTATCGAGTGACTTTGCTGGATTCAGGATTTACCAGCTGGGGAACCAGTCGACAATATTCATGAAACTTGGTGTTGTATTCACGAAGGTTCGTCCCCACGACCTTAAGATTGAGGAATTTTGTTTGGATCTGGTTGGTTTCATGCATGGGACAAAACTTTCCCATCGGTATCGCCTTGAACTCATCCCAATTTAGGTTATACATCACTTCTCTCCCCTTACTCATGATCATTGTATTCCACTACTCTAGTGCTTCGCCTTTAAACATTAAGGCAGAATATTGGATCTTTTCCTCATCAGAACATTTGCTTGTAATCACAATTGTCTCCATTTCCTCAAGCTACCTTACGGTTGTGATGGCTCCTTTATCACCATGGAACTCTTTCGGTCCATAGTATTTGAAGTCTTTGAACGAACATCCACCGATTTTGAGTTTCTTGAACACTCTCCTCGATATGAGAAGGTTTTGGACGGGATTTAACAGATCTTTGAGAAGGATTAACGGATCGAGAATGTTTGGATTGCCTAGATTGAGATCTAAATTCAGTTTCTGCCCGCACGGCATCTTTCACTATCTTTTGAATTTGTTTCATATATTTATGAGGGATAGGTTCTTCTTGTTATTTCTTGGGACCTTTTCCCTTTTCTTTTATATCATTTTCTTTCCATGCATTTTCGTTATTACTTTGTTCAGACATTTTTCTTTGAATCATTTCTTTAACTGAAATTTAACAAATTTCTTTATATTAACACATCTCTTATTTCATACATATATATATATCACGAAGATATATATATATATATCTATATATATATTATTTTACATTATATATATATATATATATATATATCGTTTGATAAATATATATATATTGATCAACCTATCTTTTTTCAAAGAACGTCTCAACGTTCTTGTTACATAAATAACATACAAAACTATATTACACATAACTTTCACATTGTATTCTTCTCCCCCATCTTAAACCCTTTTAGAACTTCCTCACCACTTTCGTTAATTTGTCGCACTTACGAATAAGTGTCTTTCCTATTTTCTTCTTTTTCTCATCTTCAATAGCCACCATCTTCCTCCAATCATCTGTTTCGTGCAGGGCGCGGTCCAAGTGTTCGTCATATGACTGTGGGACTTCGTTGGGGTATCCATATTGTGGTGGTGGGTCGCGGTAACCCAATGTCACCATCTCATAGTGATTCCTTGGTTCTGGATACGGAACGTAAGTCATGTCGGATGAAAGGTAGAAGAAAGTTTTAGAAGCTTGGTTTTGTTCTCGGATCTCATCAGCTTGTTCTTCTTCTGTTGGAATTACGCCTTGGTATGGTGGGAAGCTTGACGAAGCTTGGTTCTTGAGTTTCTCTAGATATTGAACATATGGATCAACAGAACCGTAGCTTGGGTTTTGGGAAGTGAGTGATCCATCCATTGTTGTTGATATCTCATTGGGATTATCGGGATGCTTTTCTTCCAGTTCAGATTCTTCCTCAGGATCCTCCTCTTCTTTGGGGTCCTCTTCTTCCTCCTCGGGTTCTTCTTCTTTTTCAGGTTCTTCCTCTTCCATCTGCTGGGTGGTCTCATTGTTTATCGGAGGCATCTGGAAACTTTCATAGGACATAATTACCCTCATTTTAGGTTTGCGGGATGGCCCTTCACCTTTGTTTGGTTGGGAGTTGACTTCATTGAAAGTGGATCTTCCGGTATGCCATCGTTGTTGATCGGAGTGGCATTGCATCCAGTCAGAGGTTGGGGATCTTGGTTCTTCTTTGATGGGTAAGTTGGAAAGGAAAGCATTGGATTGGTGTGGATTTGTTGGTAGGTATCCAGTTGGATAGTATTGTGGTGTCTCTGATGGTTGATATGTGGGGATTTCCGATGGATGGTACGTCGGTACTTCAGAGGGATGATACATTGGTATGGTTGGTGGATGGTAACTTGAATGCCTTGGTGGATCGCTTCTTTGTTTCGGTGGACTTTCGGGAATGTCTATTGGGTAGTGTTTACTTCCGAGGTAGTACTCCGGTTTAGTTAAGTCATGTTCCACATCTTGGTCGAAGTATGCTTCATAATAACTATCACTCATGTTATCCTCGGGGTATGGTTCGGTGATTCCAGCTTCTTTAGCCTTGCGTACAAAGTTCTCCATATAAGCTTTGAATGACATCTATTATGGGTGGTTTAGAATGTGGAGGGAAAGAAAAGGTTACCGACCTATCTTATCCCTAAAACAAATAAGCAATTATTTCCTATACTTGGATCGAAGATTGGTTATTGTTTTATGATACCCAATTCGCTAAGATCGATGACTCTGATACCAACACTTGTCACACCCCAAAACATGGCCTAGGAGTGTGACGACTATGTTGGTACCACATTTGAAAATAAATCAGAGTTACGTTCATTTAGCGGAAGACTTATAAACATATGGATTAAAGTTGTAAGTATTTACACATACAAAAGTTGGGATTATAAATGGTTCCCTATTAAGTTTACTTGTTTTACAAAACCACCATTTATATAACTTAAGTTTATTCAAAACAAATCCGAGCCATCGGATATTCATAGCACTTCGTCATTCCAAGCGCTAAATTTGTTCACCTGCAAAATGTAAATAAAATACGTCACCAACGAATGCTGGTGAACACGCTGACGCTAAAATAATATCTTTTACTTTATTACCCCTCGAGACTACGCCTGCCTCGGCCATCGTGGCTTAGGAATAACAAAGTCAAACAACACAATTATAAATTTGAGCCTCTACACTAGGTCACCTCAACAAACACCGCAGCGTTCGACTTAGTTAAGTACCCATAAGTATACACATGGTCGTGCTTCCTATAGGAAAGCGTCCTACGACCAAGCGTGGTGCGATGTGCCCACCGCGTACTACCACATATGTAAGGATCCAGACACACATATACTACAGTCTGAGGGATAGCCTTATACCCTTATTTATAACGGTTTTAGGAACACGTAGTTCCTTGTAAATAATTTTCGTGTAACATGTTTGACTCATTTTAAAATAAGTTTGTAAAAGTTTGGGGGCGTATTCACCTTTTCGCTGATCGGCTTCACTCACCGTCCGAGGGTCTTTCCCTTTTTATCTCGCACCTATAATACGAGTATAAACATTTGTTAGTTGGATATACAATCCGGCTTAAGACCTTTAGTCTTATTTTATAACTCTACCTCGATGAAACTTTAGTTCATAAATCTCTTTTACTTGAAAACCTTTAGTTTAAAAGTAATTATAAACCTTTAGTTTATATATGAAACCCGACGTTTCTTCTTCTCTAAGAAACGTATTCTTTTACTTTTATTATTTAAGAATACTCATTATTACTTAAATAATATTTTTATAACAAAGAACATATATACTTATACACATATATACATATTTACAATTCAATCTTTTATTCTTTTCTTTGTTATGTTTATTTCTCTTTTATCGAGGTATCGAGTATAACCTCGACTTAAGGTTTAAGCCTTTAATATAATATTATATTATATTCATTTGTAGTTACGCATAACCTTGTTGGCGTTTTTGAAACCCTAGGAACTTGAACAGCACTCCAACGCCGCTTCTCTTTCTTGATCAACTTTGATACACCTTCCTTGGCAAGCCAACCATCACCAATATTTGACAATTGACGACACGCCTTTCGAGAACAAACACCTTCTTGGTTGTATGTGGGTGGAGGGTGACACGAACTTCAAGGAAACGTAGGCACGGAAATCGAGGAAATCAAGGCACGCTTATCGAGGTATTATGGCACGAACTACGAGGTATGATAATATGGCTAGAGAGATGTTATAGAGAGAGAGTTGTACTGAATTTGGGTGTGGAAAATGAAGATCTCGGACCTACTATTTATAGACAATTTTTGGGGTCCTATCGCGGTACGCGAAAGACTCTTTGACCCTGCCGCGTACCGCGACGTAGGTCGGATGAGTCACAGGGTAGGCCTGCCACGTGTCGCCACATGGCAGACGGTGTGCCACGTGGTGGACGACATGCCACGTGTGGCCACGTGTCGGGACACGTGGCGAACGATGTGCCATGTGTGGACACGTGGCGTGCCCACGCGTCTCTCTGTCAGACACCCCATCGCGGTACGCGATGGGTCTCTCTTCTGATCCATCGCGTAGCGCGATGGGTCAGGAAATCAGAATTTTCATTTTCAACCTTGGAGTTTGGAATTTGGCAGAATAGATCCCTAGACTTTGAAAACTTGGTATTTTTGGCTCAAAATTTCCGTGATGTTACATGGACTAATTCGTTATCTGGACTTAACGAATGTGTGAACTAATTCGTTATCTTATCATAACGATTTGCATTAATCTTATCCAGACTTTGACTCAGAGGTCAAAGTCAAAATCGATATGAACATAAACGGTCAACAGACCCCCAGATCTGCAATTAACCCTTCAAATCATGACGAAACAACATGATTTTGGTACCAATAGGCTCGCAATCTCAGTGCTAACTAAACCTAATCATCCATTCATTTAAACATCGGGTTTTAGAGGGTGCGATTTGTTCATTCCTAAACCCGGTTTATTAATCAATCAATTACCCCATCAAACGTTAATGGATTTCAGTAAGATTTGTTGCATTAGACTAGTTATCACCATACTCAAACAGATCTATGATTTCTAGATGAATCCGAATCTAAATGAACAAGTTCTCGTTATAAACGTACCTGAAATGAGTCGGTTAACTAGGCTTTCGTGTGGCGCCACACATTAATGGTTAAGAGGTAACCATTAAGAGGTAACCTCTTAATCATTCAGACTTAAGGTTGCCTCTTAACCATTCAGAGGTTATAACCCATTAAAAGATAGCCTCTTAATGACTGTTAAGAGGCTACCAAACAGCCCCTAAGCCTATTATTTTGGTGTTATAATAGGTTGAATCTTCAATTTATTTACTTTTGCCTGCCTTTAATCGATTCTCCATATAGTATCCACTTTAAGTCCTAGTCTTGAAATAACTCTTGAAATGTTGGATCTTGATTATGTCCTAAGGCATGACGCTCCAAGTTTCTTTTATGCTAAAAGTAATGCAGATCAGATAAAAAAAGAAGAGGTCAAACTGAATGTCTAATGGTTATCAAAAATTTTATCTCTAGTGCCGTTAGGGGAGCTATGCGCTTATTTGAATATACTCACCTCAATGTGTGTGAAATTGGTGGTGTGTAGGGGCACATAATGATGATGAGCGAGATGTCCTATAAATTATCAAAGGGATTAGACATGGAAATAAGCTTTTCTAATTGTAACAACACGGATTTTTCATTTATTAAACAAGTACCAATATCTGACTCGTTTTTATTTCCTGGTAATTCTAATCAATAAGATATTTAAATTTTTATATTTTATCTTTTCTTTTTCCTTATTATATTATTTAAATATATATTTTATTCTTATAACTTTGAATTATAAGCAAAATACCCCTAAACTCTAGTTTAATCCATTTTTGTCTCCACACAATAACTTCAGGGGCTAGATTGTAAACTATATAAAACACATATTCTAAACAAGACCTTTAGACCCGTTTACCCATACCCATAACCGTCTATAAACCAAACCCGTAACCCATACTTTTTCTTGATCCTCAATTAACGGATTTCAATTCGAAATTAGATCTTGTAGATCATCATTATTTGTATTATGTGTTACACCGACGTTATTTTTTTGGTAATCATAATCAAATCGATACGAATTTAAAAATATAACGAACAACTTATATCAATTTAGGGTTTAACGGCTTAGAGGTAATAATAATTCAATTAATCGGGTCTACAATTTTTTCTGTGTCAGCACGATCATAACCTCCACAAACAATTGAACTTTAACACGCATTCAATACCGGTTCTGATTCATCATCGTGCTGTCGGTTTGCTGTGAACGTTCATCGTCAACTCATCTCTTTTATAGGTAATTAATACGTGCATTGAAATCATTTTGATCTGTTTAATGATAACCCTAACATGAATTAGGCTAATCTAACGCGGATTGAACGATTCAAGATTCTAGGGTTCATATGTTCAGTATGGGGCTAATTAACAAAATATGTTTATATTAAATCGTTTTTCGTTTTCTACTCAACTGGTATGCCAGACAAATTGGTTGGGTTGGGGGGGGGGGTTGTTTTGACTTGGTGGTCGCGGGTTCGAACCCGACCACCAGATTTTTAGGTTTTAATTTCTTTTTATTGGTGTTTGATTAATGATTATAATAAATTCTAAATAAATGATAAAATTAATTTTGGCTATTAAATAAATATTATTTAATTAATACCAACATCTTGGAGTTTATTGTTTTCCTCAAATCTCGTTAAAAGCTTTCGTTTATGTATATATATACGTATATATATATACACATATATACATATATATTATAAGTATATTTTAATAATAATAGTAAACCTAATTCTTTTTATTTAAAAACCGACACTTTGATTCACGTTTCGTCATCATTGAACGTCTTTATAAACTTACTTATATTTATTTTATAAATATATGTAAATATATATATATATATATATATATATATTATATATAATAAATGTGATAACGGATTTTCTTAAAAGATTTATACGAAATATTTATTATTATGATTATCTATTTGTTTATATATTAGTATTTTATTTATTTCATTTGTATATTTAATCATTTATATATTTAGATTTTATTATTTCGAGCACATCTTATATGTTAATTATTTAAATTATTTAAGTAGTTAATTATATATTTTATCAAGAATAATTATTGGTGAATTTAGAATTTATAGTTAAAAAGACTAGTGATTCTAACTATATAAATCAATCGTTCAAATCCATAATATTATAATCCCAATCATAGCTCAAATAACCTCGAAATGTTAACTCATTAAATCATGTTATATTTTTATAATTATTTCATATTATCATTATTTAACTAGGAATCCTTGTCGGTGTATCCCGAAGGGTTCATCATTTTCACATCATCTCTTTTATTTCGTTCATCCGATGAGGTGAGTATCACATTCCCCCTTTTACACTTATTTTTACCGTTTTGGGGACATATGCGTTACTATTTTATTTCCTTACTATTTAATACACAAATTTGCAACTGTTGTCACTTGTGTTTAACAATTTATACCTTACTTGTTACGTGCTTACATGCGTTATGTGAATTGCATTCGAAGAGCTCCAGCATAATCTCATAATAGTATGATCATATGACAGTCGTATTAGCCTTCGTGCTTTTCGACATCTCATTTTTTTTGAACAAAAAATGTTGTTCGTGTTTGTTCATTTATAAAACTATAAAACGATTACAATAGAGTGGCAGGCAAACGGGCAACAAGCTGCGCCGTAACCCCCTTTTGAATAGCAAAGCCAATCCTACTAAAAACGAAGCTTTGGGACCTAGGAGCTGAAGAAGTTCCGTGTACGACACGCTGAACCCTACTAAAAAAATTCACAGCCTGGGGCCTCAAAACCAAATGTATCAAAGACAAATGGTAGAAAGACATGTTGATTATCTAAACAAGCTTTCTCGTGTTTAACAACTTTGCCCGATTCAGCCTTCAATGCAGCCTGACCCACAACAAACCCACGGTCCCTGAGCCCAACAAGAGGAGACACTCTTGTAAGTTCCACACAGGTGAGTTTTCTCCCTGCCCACCCGAACACAAGAATATCAGCCGGTGGTAAAGTAGACCTCCCTTCAAGAGGATCCGTGAGAAAGTTAACAGGGCCTCATTTTTAGCAGAAATCCCTGCCCGTTTAAGAACATCACACAGAACATCCATAACCAAATCATGTCTGTATTTAAAGCCATGCAATTCTTTGCAATGCACCGCATGGTCACCAAAAGAATCCAAACTGACCTTGCGACAAATTGGGCAAGGCTCATCATTCGGGAACATAGGGATCATTAACCGGTACTTAAGGATAGCCCGATACTCCAACTCGACATACGTTGGCCTAATCCATCAATGGGGATGGCCGTTAGAAAATCTTGAGCCCGAGGAGCCCGAAGGCATTCAAACACCGTCTTTTGGCGAGGGGATATACCAAACTTCACTTCTAAACTTTGGACGATTCCACTAAATAAGGCACTCACCACAACATGTTGGGCTTTAAGGGGGGGCGGTGTCCTTATTAGAGAACCCGCTAAGATCAAAATCTGGAAGTGAAGTACGTAAACGATCCATCGCGCACCCATAATCAAAGTCCAACCCATAAATATCACAACCCCGAAGAATATGGTCTTGCAAACACCACGATTGTGCTCTCGAAGCCAAAAAAGAATATGTCGATACATCCTCGGCCGAACATAGACCCAACCCCCCATAACGGGTCGGAAGTGATGCCAACCTCCATTGGAGATCCCCAAAGAACGGACCTCCACAAACTACTAAGTCCACAATCGCCCTTCGATGGCCATTTTCAAATATAGAACAGCTTCCCCACATACATAGGTTGGCACGTTCTCAAACCGAACAAAAGATTGGCGACTCCCATACATGAGCGAAGCAAAAAAAGCTCGCATTGAGGATCCCAAAGTCTTGAGAGACAACTCATCAGTTCCACAGCGCTAGATGCCCTTTTCATAGCCAAACTGCTGATAAACCTTGCATCCCGGCTTACAGCACCATCAAAGAGTTTCACGCCAAGCACCGGCCTTCTAATACCGCAAGGGAATAACCCCTCTTGTACCTTCATCCCATTGCATGTTGGCCAAAATAACTCTGTTTTCTTAACATTTAACATTTACTTTGCTCAATGGTTGAACTGCTTATCTCATTTGACTTGTTGCAATATTTATTATTCTATTATATATACATTGAAGCTGGTGTGTTGCTCACTCAACCTTGTGTTGATAAAGCTACTTTATTTTTAACGCATATGCAGGTCATCGTGTGATGTGAAGTTAGTTCAAGATTTGAAAGAACACTTAAGAATCACGATAGAGAAATAAACAAGACATTTGATTTATGAATTATGATTGTTTGGTGAATTATTTGTGAGCAATCAGTTCATGCCCCGGCATTTCCGCCGTAGGTTGTGTCACACCCCGAAAACCCATAATGATAATTTCAGCGGAATTCTTACAATTAGACATTTTCGGGCGGTGACAGTTGCCGATAGTCAATCACAATAACACAAAGTTTAATATATAGTATTAACCATACTTATTAAACATCAGAGTCATACATAGTTTTATTACTAAAAACTACAATACGGTCCCATACATAACTTTATTCAAACACCCACGCCTCGCTCCGCTCCTCCTCACGAAACCGTCATTTACCTGTAAAACATGTTAATAAATAATGCGAATTTTGGTGAGTTATTCCCGAGGAAAACTTATTATATAAATATAGGAAATTTATATATAAACAACACATGAATATAATAGTGTACGGCTATTATACTCCCAACAGTACCGATCTTTACACGGTACAACACAATAACAAAACCCGAATTTTACCTTTAAGCACAAAAGGCGTTAGTTGTAAACCAGCTAAGAGTACAAAGCGTGTATGACTACTAATTTGATAACTCGAAACATACCATACTCGAAATATTCCCGCTTTTAACCCAACACGAATGATAGTGGGGGACCTCACCCCGATAGAACTACCAACATTTTTGTTCCCTTAATTCGGTTAACAGTTATTTAACCAAATTGATTCATCCCACAATAACTAAAATTTGTAAAGTATAATGCACTTTCAAAACGTATATATAAATACGAATATAGATATACGTTCGTTAATTCTAAGTTCGGGTTTGACCAATAATTGGCTAACTATATATGTATATATCTATACTATATATAAAGCATGAGTGAGGGACCTCTTAAATTTTAAGAGGTACCAAACTCAATGCTTTATGTACAACATACAATATATCAAAAATATAAAATTAAGGGTAATTAAGTATTTTCATTCCTTTAAAATATACTTATAACTTTGGTTCTTCAATTTCACTACTTTTTTGTAAATTTAGATAATAGTTACACGTATGCCTCCTAATTCAAAACCAACTACCCCTCAACTTTTTAACGGCCATATCTTTTCACACTTTAATATTTTTCTTAAAATAACTACATCATAAAAATGAGTATTTTATTCTCTTTAATTTGAGTATGGTATTATTATAGTTTTTTAGCTTTAAAAAGTTTACATGTTACGCGATTACTGTGTAGAACTGGTAACAGGTCGAGTCAGGTGAGCTTGGGTCATTTTTAAAAGTGGATTAGGGTCAGAACAAGTTGATACAAGAAAAATGGTTAATTTGGTTCGGGTTCGAGTAGACAGGGGTCAGGTCAGACCGATGTCGAGTCGGAACGGGTTTAGGGCCAAAAAGGGTTGGTTTACAAAAGTTATTTATTTGAAATTACTGTATATTTCGAGTTTGGTTCTTCATTTTCGTCACCGGTTACGCAGACGTCGTACCGGGGCCGATAAACGCGTGTTCAACACCACGTAACGCACATAACCAAATCTTGGTAAGCGCTCAACATAGCGCCCTGCAACGGTAATCGTTATGAATTACGTGTGTGGTGTTGGTTAAGCATGTTTTAATGTCAGTAACGTGCATTCCGGGCCAATTACGCGTGTTCAATCTTCGATTACACGCAACTGGCTTTGCACGAATTACGTGTCAAATTTCGGGCTACGTGTACACTGTCATCAAATGACGTATGTACTGACACATACTATATGTTCAATGTTGAGTTGCGTGCACACCCCGCTGCATTGCGTGGACACTCAGCTAGTATATTTATATATATATACCTATAATCTTAATCTAAAAGTTCACACAAGCACACAACAAATAAAATTACTAACGTATAATTATATAAATAAACACTTAGAGTATAAACAAGTAATAATTAAATAAATATGTTTTATTTAGTAATTTAAATTAAATGTTATAATTTATAAAAAATATTTCTTTTAGTTGCTGTAGTGTTTTGAAAAATTTAAGTTTTTATTTTATTTAAAACTTTCACTCTATTTTAGTCAGTTTTGCCGGTTTCGTCGGTTTTGAATTTAAAAACGAACCGGTTATCATTTCGTGAAAACTTTTAGTTTTAAATTGTCAAAAACACTTTTCATATATTTCTTAATCAAGTTTTATTAGTTTTTAATAAAAATGATATGGTTTTTATTTTTGTTACCGATTTCCTAAAAACGTTCATTTTACCGTTTTCGTGTCGGTTTTCGCGACACGAACCGGGTTGGTTCAAGTTTTGCTAATTTTGAATTTTCTTATACTTTAACTTATGCTAAATATAAGAATATTATGACTTTAGGAGCTGTTCTAAATCAGTTCCAATAATTCATGTCGGTTCACGTTAAAAGTCGAACTTTCCGACCGTTAATGTTACCGACAAGCTATTTAAGTCATAATGTCAAAATCAAGCCATTTGGTACAGAAAATATGTGTAGGTTCCCAGCCGGATCTACACGGAAATACCTCGTTCTACGTACGTGCGGAATCCCTACGTAAGACGATACGAGTGTAGAATCGATATACGTTAAACACAAGCAAACACACGTTACAATAACCAAAGAACACGTTGTATTGCAACTAATAACACGTGATATATCAATCACCGATTACACGAACTGAACAACTGATTACAAACAAGCCGTAACCTAACACTTATATCATTCGACAACTTCGCCTAACATGCTAGGCGAAGTTGTCACTAACTTCGCTTGTTCCACAAGTTCGCCTATATCAGGCGAACTTGTGAGACAACTTCGCTTAATCATAAATACAAAACATACTAACTCGATTACAGACACTAGATACTTAACTACTGACATCATGCACCAACAGACTCCCCCTTGGCAGTAGCTTCATATCTCTATCTTCAAACACGTGTCTCGTAATCCCAAAAATCTTGTATCTTCCATCTTCAAGCATGAACGCCTTCTCGTACACAAACTGAAACTACTCTTTGATATTTCTTTGCTTCTTCTTTCCAGGCAGGAATATAAAATATCTTTTTCTCATTTAGCACCTGCAGATCAGCTTGAGACAAATTCACTAAGTGCATTGGATCATACACTCTCATCAGCTCCTGTTCATCTTCATCCTCCATTACCGCCTCAGCCGTTTCACTATCAACGTACCACCATTTCAGATCCTTTAGCACGTCCTTGGGCATTTGTTTCATCGGCACTTCTTTTAAGCACTGGATCGGCTTATACTTCATTATCATCCAAGGCTTGCCATCTGCTCTCATTCCTCTATCTCTGTCTTCAACGAGCTTTCCTTTCTGCGGTTTCAACAGCTCAAACTTTTTCTCCTTTATGCTTTCCTTCCAGACTATCTTTCCAATGATCCTAGCCATGTTATCATCACTCCTGTTTATCAACCCCAACCTGGCTAAGTCCTTCACTTCACACTCAGGCAACGTATTCAACGATCTCAACAACCTCTTGAAATACTGAACCCCATCATACCGTTTAATCACAAAGAGCCTCAACTGCTCATCATATAACCAGCAAATAATCCCCTTTTTCGCTTCAGCATAACCCTTGATGTTGTAACTTTTCTTGAACATAGTAGGGACCGCCGGTTTCTTAGTCTTTACGAACCACTGAGCGTTGCCTTCTTTCCATCTTGGCTGCTCCTCCCATTCAGTCTCATCACATTCCGTATTTTGACCCAGATCTGTCTTTTCAACTGCCGTAATTTCATGCTCAATGTTCTCCTCCACAATCTCTCCTTCTTCAGCTTCATTGTCAATCACGATCTCAGCTCCTATCTTCTCGATCTCTTCCAACGGTAACACATTATCATCACCAATAACATCATCATCCTCAGCATCCACAACCACACCATCATCACCCCCTGAACCACCAGCTGCACTCGTTGACTCCCCCTGAGATGTGGAAGCCCCAAGAGCTTGTTCAGTTCTTGGCAACTCTCCACCTGCATCTTTCGATGCATTGGGATCATCGTCTCGATCGTTATGCTTCTTCGTCCTCAGCTCGTCACCCTTACAGCTCGTCCCCCCCTGAGATGCCAAGAACTGTTTCAAGGCATCAAATATTTCACCATGCTCGATCAGGAGGGACGACTGAATTTGATTCTCCGCAACGAGGCGCTGAATAGCATGAGTCTGGATTAGATTTACCCTTGATTGTTCTGCCACGACCCTTTCAAGTGCTGCTATTCTTTCCGAGTCGAATAAGGTTGCATCGAAATCAAACCTCATATGTGATATGTCTTGAGCGTACGGAGGAGGGATTCCCAATGTAACTGGCACCTCAGAAACAGGTGGAAATGTAACCGCAGGTGGTATCGTAACCGACAACCCTGCAGTGGCAACAACCGTCGACTCAACAAACCTTGCAACGACCTCCGATGGAGTAAGAGTTGGAGGGGGCAAGGACACAATCTCCGGAGCCTGGAGCTTAAATGTAGTGGGTGGTATGCCAAAAGAAGATGAGGTAGTCACCACGGGAACATCCGTGGCGCTTGGCCCTGTAACAGGCAATGATGAAGGGACCATGGTCATACCAGACAGTGCGGGTGGAGTGAAACGAACCACTCTTGAGCTCTCACCAGCTCCCGAACCAAACGATGTAAATCTTCCTCAAAATCCGAATCACTGTCATCGGTGTCTCTCTTTCTCTTCCCATGAATCCTTTCTTGTGTAACTAAAATCCGTCTAGCTTCAGCCACATCATCATCTGAGGAATCAGAGTCAGCCTCCGTTGTAGCTGCCATTTCCACATCCACACTAGTAACACGTGCAACCGAGACCTGTACATCTTCCTCTGGATCAACACGTTCCATATCAAAGAATCCTTGGCCGCCAAAAGCAGCTTCAAGATCAACATGTTTCTCCGGTGCCACAACAGGAGCAGCAGGTAAAGCTTGTTGTACCTCAGGCGGTGGTTGAGGTGCTCCAGCCTGTTGTAGTGCCGGATCCCGAAACTCGTCCCCACGAGCTGGAACATACTCTGGGTTGATCAAGTACCCAAATAATGGAGTATGTCGAGGACGGAGCTCAGGTTTACTCCTCGCACTTGATGATCTGCACTGGGCGAAGATTCGCTTGCTGACACTTTCCACATACCGAATCGGACGGCGCTGAGGTAACGAGGGGGCCACGTGATTCAAGATCATTTGAAGGAATCTTAGGTACATTAAGAATCTCTCACGCGCCACCGCTCGTCTTTGACGGTCTATCTCATAGAACACCATCTGACTAAAGCTATAACGCTTGTTGTAAGTCAGTGCAGTCATTGCCGACTGCATGGTCGCACCCATTCCATCCGTACCGGCCTTTCTCCCCGACATACACACGATCATCACGTGCATAAGAAAGCGCCATTGATCTAACAAGAAACCCTTGCGTCTCTGAGTATCCCCCAAAGGACCAGAATAGCCCATTCTCAGAAAAGCACCATCTCTGAATGGAGCCACGAAGTCTGTAGGGTCATTTCTCGTTTCATCCCCAAACTGCAAAGCCACCCTGATCTGCTCAGACGAGAACTGCACTACCTGATTGTTAACCGTTGCACGCATAACTGGGGGCTCGACTCGACAATCATATTCAACTGTCTGCCAGAAATCTTCTATGTTTGGCAAAGAGATAGGCAGTGTTGTAGTAATAGCATGGAAGATAAGCGAGCGGATAAGAAACGTGATGATTTCGCGAAAATCATCAACACCGCTCGCATCCGGGTCCAGAGTTATGTACATGTTATGCCCCGGGAAAAACTGATGATTGTTATCTCCTCCTTCGTCACCACCTGCACCACCTGCTCCCGCTACAGCTGCCCTATCTGTAACACAAACTGTCTAAGTTAGAGAAACGTCGAAGCAAATCACAACTTCGCCTTTTACCATGAGCGAAGTTATGATTGTGTCTGTATAGGCGAAGTTAGAGAAAGGGCGAAGTTGTGAATAACTTCGCCTTTAATACAACTTCGCCTGATTACAGCTAAAATAATATATAAAAAGGCAGGCGAAGTTAATGTTAACTTCGCCTAACCACAACTTCGCTCCTTAAACAACTTCGCCTCTGATTGATTAAAATTAAAGGATAAGGCGAAGTTAAACCTTAGGCGAAGTTAGGAATAACTTCGCCTAAACTATAACTTCGCCTAAACTGAAGCGGCAACAGTTCAGTAGGCTAAACAAAGTGTATTTTGGATAATTTGTCGATTGTGGACACTAAGAAACATGTTTTTATGAAGATCTAGACGATCAAGTCGGTTACGACCACGTAAAAATGAGTTTAAAAAGTGGGTGTTGAGGGTTTGATTGACCGAGGTCCCGTATCGGACCAAAACAACCTCTTATTAATGCAATCGACATAGATTATCATCTACACAACATCTACACACCTTAACACGGATTGAAATTGATTAATATGAAGGTTTGATTCACAAGATAACTTCGCCGAGGATTAACAGTTGATAAGTTCGCTGGTATATGACTTCTTTATATACCTTCAATATTATACAGGCGAAGTTAGGGTTAACTTCGCTTACCCCTTAACTTCGCCTGTTTAATAAGTTCGCCTATAATTTCACAACTTCGCTTATATTAAAAGTTACACAACAAGCCCTTATAAATTGAACATTTTTCCGTTAACTTTTAAAACCTCCTTTAAAGCGTTAAACTAAATATGATCAACGACCAGGTAACCAGGTATTAAACCATAATACGACATAAGTAAAATCAAACATTGAGATAGAATACTCGGGATCAAATTTCAGTCTTGACAGGGACTTACATGTTTTAGAAAAGATCCGAACAGGAATCATACTAATTAAGTGACTGTCACTTAGATCCATGTTCAGCTGTATTATGACATAAAGAAACAGGTTGTAAATAGGTAAATAACTTAGTATGGTTTTCATCGCTTCTGTGATACGGGTTAGGTTCAATTAAGCTCAAAATATAAATGGGCAACACATCAGAGGTTGTGATGCCTCCTATCTATTCTCAAAGCATATTTGGCTTTCCCCTAGTCACCCCGAGTTGGCCTCGATCCGTAGTGTCTGATTAAATCATATGTACAATTCGATTATTAGAGTCTTCTTCCCGTTCTCTTTCTTGCATCTTGATTGAGAAGTATTAACATTATAAGCTTTAGAATGTCTCAATTTTTTTTTAACAAAGACGAAAAACACGGTTACTCGGGATTGATCATTCCATTTAGCTCAACAAGGTTTTGAAAACGATTTTTGTCAAACGCTTTAGTAAACAAATCAGCGAAATTATCTAACGAATCAACCTTTTCGAGCACAATTAATTTCTTCTCAGCACAATCCCGTATAAAATGATGACGAATGTCAATGTGTTTAGTTTTGCTATGCTTTACGGGATTGTTAGTTACTGAGATAGCAGCAGTGTTATCTATGCAAATAGGAGTATGAGAGAACTTCAGACCGTAATCGCGTAATTGCTGTTGTATCCAAAGAACCTGAGAGCAGCAGTTCGATGCTGCCATTTACTCTGCTTCACATGTAGAAATGGCGACTGAGGTCTGCTTCTTGCACTGCCATGACACTAATCTGCCTCCAAGAAACTGGCATCCTCCGGTTGTTGACTTCCGATTCTGATTGCATCCACCATAGTCAGAATCCGTGTAAGCGACCAATTCCAAGTCTCCCCCTTTCGTGTACCATAACCCCAGCTTAGGCTTGCCCTTGAGATATCGCAATATCCTCTTCACACCCTTCATATGAGATTCCTTTGGGTTTTCCTGAAAGCGAGCACAAAGACAAACTACAAACATAATATCAGGTCTAAATGCAGTTAAGTACATTAAAGAACCTATGATTGCCCGATATTGGGTGGGGTCCACGTCTGCATCGCTGTCTGAATCAGCATCCAGGTTTTGGTTGACGCAAACTGGAGTATCAAATGGAGTGCTGTCCTCCATCTTGAAGCGTTTGAGAACGTCTTGGACATATTTAGTCTGATGAATGAACATCCCATCTTTCTTCTGATCAACCTGCAGTCCTAAAAAGAAAGTTAGTTCACCCATAGCACTCATTTCAAACCTCTTTTTCATGACGGCTTCAAATTCCTGACACATGGCGACTTTTGATGCTGCAAAGATGATGTCGTCCACGTAGACTTGAACCAGAAGAAAGTCTCTTCCTTTTCTCTTAACGAACAGTGTGCTGTCGATCTTTCCCCTTTCAAACCCTCTCTCAAGCAAGTAATCGGATAAAGTTGCATACCAGGCATGAGGGGCCTGATGTAGCCCATATAGCGCTTTACTTAGCATGTACACGTGATCAGGAAAGTCTGGGTCAGGAAAACCCGGAGGTTGCTCAACGTACACAACCTCATCGACTTTACCGTTAAGAAACGCACTTTTCACGTCTAACTGGAACACCTTCATCTCCTTGTGTGCCGCAAATGCCAAAAACAAACGAATCGCTTCCAATCTCGCCATAGGAGCAAACACTTCATTGTAGTCGATCCCTTCTTGCTGATTAAAACCTTTTACAACCAGCCTCGCCTTGTTCCTGATAATTATCCCTTTTTCATCTCTCTTGCATTTGAAAACCCATTTTGTGCCAATCGCATGCACATTTTTTGGTTTTGCAACCAATTTCCAAACCTCCATCTTCTCGAACTGGGCTAACTCTTCTTGCATGGCTTCGACCCACGAGCTGTCTTTTAGAGCCATTTGATAGTTTTTCGGTTCAACCTGGCTGATGAAGCAGGTGTACAAGCACTCGTTAATGATACATGTTTCTTTAATACTTGTGTAAACACAAGTGTCCTCATTCAAGCTTCGTCTTGTTTGTACACCATCAGACAGATCACCTATCACGTTCTCCAAAGGGTGATATTTATGAACTCCTGTAGTCGGAACCGAACTGACTTGCATATTGTCTTCCAGGTTCGAAGATAGTTCATCAATGGGCGATTGTTGCTGAGAGTGAAAAGGATTGAAGAATTCGTCTTCAGTAGAGGCAGCAGTAGTGTCGACAGCAGTTGACGAGGACGGTTGACATTCATCGTACTGCGGTCGTTGCACAAAATTTTCTTCCTCATCATAAAGAATCTTCGTAGCTATTCTCTCATCAACTTCTGCACAATCCAAGTAAGGCAAATTAAAAGATTTAAAAAGCTTATCATAATCGAAAGCCCCAGCGGGTCCCGTGCTTGGTTTTGGTGATTTGTAACTTGTGATGTCAGTGTTACACACTACCTCAACCTTTTTGGTCGATAAATTAAAGACTCGTCTGTTGGGTGTCCCAACAACATATCCGACTAAAATACCTCGTCGGCTATCTCACCAAATTTTGAGTTCGTCTTTAATATCGAACACGGGGACCCGAATGGTTCGAGACCATTCAAGTTAGGCTTTCTACCATGCATAAGTTCATAACATGTTTTATTTAATCTTTTAACAGTTAAAAGTCGATTAAGGATATAACAGGCTGTTGCAACAGCTTCAGCCCAGAACACCACAGGAAGTTTAGCATCAGCCAGCATGGTTCTGGCTCCTTCAATTAGCGTTCTGTTCTTCCTCTCAGCCACCCCATTTTGTTGCGGAGTATACGGAGCGCTGTACTGGTGGTCTATCCCTTTTTGTAAGCAGAATATCTCCATCTGATAGTTTTTTAACTCTGTCCCATTGTCACTCCTGATGTATTTAACCTTTCTCCCCATAATATTCTCAACCTTGGTAATCAAGTTAATTACCAACTGAACCGTTTCATCCTTTGTCTTCAGGAAATATACCCAAGAATATCGAGAGAAATCATCAGTTATCACCAAGCAGTTGGATGTTCCACCTAGGCTTTTTACATTCACGGGACCGAAGAGATCCATGTGAAGTAGGTCTAGGGTACTGACTATTGAATTGATCTTCTTGATGTGATGAGGTTTCTTGTGTTGCTTTCCCTTTTTGCATGATAAGCATTGGTCTTCAAAGTTGAAATTTTTTAAGGAAACACCAAGCACCAGCCCATTCTTGACAATGTAGTTCATTTTCGAAGATGTATATGCCCCATTCTTCGATGCCATAACTCGGACTCCGATTCAGTTGCTTCTGACAGAAGACATGATTCTTCTGTTGCTATCTCAGTCGACCTCATGTCCATTACATATGTATTCTTTTCCCTTGGAGCCTTCATCACTATCCATGCCTCTGGTATCTTGAAACCAGGATACAGTACAATCGCTTCATTTTTGGTAAAGTGCACAGTGTAATCTTTGTCACAGATCTGAGACACACTTAGCAAATTATGCTTCAGCTCTTCAACGAAATTCACCTTTTCTAACTTCATTTTACCATTAGTCACCGTCCCAATTCCAGTAATTCTACCACCACTCTCTCCAGCAAAACTTACTCTACCTCCCTGAACAGGTTTCCATTCGTGTAACAAATTCTTGTTACCAGTCATGTGCCGGAAACAGCCGCTATCCACAACCCATAGATTGTTTGCAGCCCTGTTCAACTGTTCCTGCACGATTAAAGCAAAGGATTAAAATCTAGGGACCCAAGACCTATTGGTCTTGGGTCGATTAAATCTGTTAAAAGGCATCCCGTACTTTGGCTGTCCAAAGTTAGTATTAGTATGATTTCTATAAGTCCTAAAAGGATACCTACTTGTAGATTGACTATGGGGCCATCCAAACCTTCGTGAATTAAATGAATTGTACCCAATGGTTTGGTTGTTAACCGGGAAAAACTGAGATTGACATCTTTGAAATCTTGGTTTAGTCCAATGTCTGAACATTGGTAAATTTGCGTTCTGTCTATTATAATAATTACGGTTTGGTTTATTCTCAGTTTTCGGATGCCTTATACCCCTGAATCTCTGATCTAGAGGGCAATCAGCAATCAGGTGTCCTATTTGATTACATCTGAAACAACTCCTGTGTTCCACTTTCGTCTCAACAGTTGTTTTAGATGTTGAGGTTGCATTACTGCCCGTTTGTCTAACATATGGTGGGACATACGGGTTTAGTAGAGAATTCTTTTCAGTTGGTTTATGGTCCTCTCCACGTTTTAGTAACACTACCTCTTCTTTTGTCTCACTAGACTCGGATGTTTTGTCCGAATTTGATGAGACAGAACTAGGAACAGAAATCTTAACATTCGAAACAGGCTTACTCGTTTCGCTTTTACTAACTTCTGGATCTTTAATCGTAACCTTAACAGGAACTGTCTGACCAATTTCAACATCAACAGATTTCTGATTACTAGGATCATACGTATAGTTATGATTATAAGGTGGTGGAAATTTAGAATATCCAATTCCTCCCCTTTTAACTAGGGAACGTTGATCACTTACGAGGTGATCAAGTATAGCAGAGGAATTTCTAAATTGCTTAAGCTTTCTGTTTAGTTCCACCACTTTCACCTGGTAATCAGCTATCTGTTTATCCCTTTCAGCAATTAGTTTGGTTTTCTCTTCTAACACTTCATAGCTAAGATCAATTACTTGTATTTTTTCAGCTAGACTGGCTTTAAGACTTCTGATATCTTTTTCACTAGCTTTTATTTTTACCGAGTAACTGTTTTCTCTAGTTTTAGTGTAATGATGATCTTCTTTTAATGTTTTAAATTAAGCATCCAAACTAACAAACTGATCAGTTATTGTTTTCAATTGTTCAGACAGATTTTCACATTTCGTACAAGGGAGTTTAGAACTTACCTCAGAAAGCTGATCGTTCACTTCTGCCATGTAAGCTTGATTTTCTCCAGTCACTTTCTCACTTCCTGCAGTTTCGATGTTCACCAAATTTGCCTGTTCGAAGTCTTCCTCAACTTGTAGATTCCAGTTATAACCACTATTGTGTCTAGATACCATAGCCTTATTTTCACTACCACCACCACTCTATTGTGTAGACCTGTTTTGACTACGTTCTACTCTGTCATTTGTGCATTCTTTTGCAAAGTGGCCATTCTGTTGACAGTTATAACACCGGACTTTTGACTTATCAAAACCTGGTCTTTCACCAACGAATTTTCTACCAGTCTTCTTCATAAACCTTTTAACTCTTCTTACTATCATTGCTATCTGCCACTGCAGATCCATCTCTTCTAGATCATCAGCATCAATCTGATCATAGTCTTCATCCAAAGTTGCGGGATCGACTATTTTTCCTTTGATGTAGTTTTCATAAGAAGAAATGAAAGTTGCATAGAGAGCAAATTGCTGTTCAGCAGATTTAACACTCATGGGCATCTGAGAGTATTTGTTGTTCGGAACACTTGAGGAAAAACTACCCTTTTTTGCTTGAGGTTTAGAAGCATTTGTTCCACTAGCTACGAAACACACATCACCATCCATGTTGAGAGTTACATGACCTTCATGAGTTGAGTTAGCGCTCGAGTCTCCCTTTGAGTAGTAAGCAGATGATTCTGACTTTGAACTTGAACTTGAATTAACTTTCGCACCATACATTCCCGGATCCTGAACCTGATCAGTTGGTGTCTCTTTTCGAACCATGTTAAGTTCAAAAGTTCGTAGTTTATTGACTGCTGTTTCCAAGTCAATGTTGGCAAACTCTTTATCTTCTCTCATCAAGACAGTGTACATTTCCCATTTCGGTGGGAGAGCATCAAGAAGTTTTTCTACGATCTCCTCTTCTTTGTAAAAAATGGAATAATTGCTGAGTTCGGTCATCAGGTGATAATATCTTGTGATGATATCATCAAGTGATTCATTCTTCAAATACTTGAACACCGAGAATTGGGTTTTGAGTAGCTTAATCTTGGATGCACGTATCCCCACATTACCTTCATATCGGTTTTCAAGCGCTTCCCATAGCTCTCTGGAGGTTTTATATTTTCTGAAGGTGTGAAGAATCTCTTGTGGAAGAGCCATTGTTATCGCAGCATGAGCTTTGCTTTCAGCCTCATACATCTTCTTTTCTTCCTCTTCCATTTTATTGTACTTCTTAATTTGGTCACGACCCTCAAACAAGGCCGTTGGTGGAATGTATCCATCTTGAATGCACACCCACATCTTAGCATCTTGATATTTCACATACTGCTCAAACCGATCTTTCCAAGCCACGAAATCGGTTCCCTTAAGCATTTTCGGTGCCTTAGTAGCTGAACCTGCTTCCACCTCCATTTTTACCAGTTCCGTAATATTTATGGAAGTCATCTTTTATAGAAGTACGAAACGAAAACACAAAGAAACCCAAATTTTTTTTTTTTTAATTTTTCTGAACAGTACCAGTAGGCGAAGTTAAACTTAACTTCGCTTAAGTCTTAACTTCGCTTTCTTCTCAACTTCGCCTGATTAGGCGGTGGATAACTTCGCTTAACTTATGCGAACTTGTGAGGTAGGCGAAGTTGTTAATAACTTCGCTTAACCTTATATCTTCGCCTAAACCCTACAAACAGTGGCGGCAACTTCGCCTGATGAACACAACGTTTTTGCAGGTTTGATTTTGATGTTTTGCGAGGTATGCGAAGGTGTAATGGGTTGTTTTTGGTGGCGTGAGGTGAGTAGGACACAAAAACTCGGTATTACAACGTAAACTCGTCCCGCGAATAGTCGAATGGAACGATTTCTACACCCGTGTGATAATCCCAAACCACACAATCACGAGCAAATGCTCTGATACCAATTGTAGGTTCCCAGCCGGATCTACACGGAAATACCTCGTTCTACGTAGGTGCGGAATCCCTACGTAAGACGATACGAGTGTAGAATCGATATACGTTAAACACAAGCAAACACACGTTACAATAACCAAAGAACACTTTGTATTGCAACTAATAACACGTGATATATCAATCACTGATTACACGAACTGAACAACTGATTACAAACAAGCCGTAACCTAACACTTATATCATTTGACAACTTCGCCTAACATGCTAGGCAAAGTTGTCACTAACTTCGCTTGTTCCACAAGTTCGCCTATATCAGGCGAACTTGTGAAACAACTTCGCTTAATCATAAATACAAAACATACTAACTCGATTACAGACACTAGATACTTAACTACTGACATCAAGCACCAACAATATGCATCTAATAACAAGTAATATATCATCACATTCATGTTTAATCATTTAGCACCAAGTATGCACACAAAACAATTCTTTTCCTACACATGCTCAAGCCTTAGCTTAAGCTTTCAACAATACAATGAGCATGTTGTTTCTATAATCTCTACAAGGTGCTTATGTACCAAACTTTCCAGATCATAACAACCCATAATATAGTCTTAATCCATCCCATTATCATCCTTTAAAACAATGACATTCTCGGTTCTTTAACAACAAAGTTTCTATATTTAGCAATTCAGTTATTTTAAAAACTTTCATTCACTTCAAGCTTTCAAATAAAATCAAGTGTAACTTATATTTATCTCATTCAACTAGTTTGATAGAAAAACTAAACTATTTATTAAACACTTGTTCTTAGATTCTCCATTTACCCATTAACAAAGTTACTATTACTAGCAAGTAGCAATTATAACAATCTTATTATTATCCCAACAATCTTTATAATAGAGTTTACTAAAGTAATCCTAACCACAAGTCTTTAATTATTTACACAAGATTATGTTTACTTATCAAATCATCTTACAAAACATATTGTACAATTTTAAAAGTTTCCTTTATTAGTAAGTATTAACACCAATTCTTGTTTGTTTATTATATCAAATTTCATGACATCCTAGTATTTCTAGATGATTTTTATTCCATTCTATATGTCCCATTCCATCACTTTATTGTATTCTTAAATCAACACAAAATGAAGACAAACATCCACTTTATAATCAAATCAAGTTTATGTATTACTTGCATGGGTAAGTAAACTTTTTAGAATGGTCAAATAAACAAATCTCTAGACCATTTTGTCAACCCTTTTACAAGATTCCATTTACCTTTTCAAACCCATTATTAATATTACTTACAACTTTTCAAGTACTCTTTAATAAATCAACTAAACGGGTTTTCAAAATTATCAATTATTCTTAACCATTTTAACAGTTAACAAGCTAACAACTCCATACCATTACCCAAACCAAAACCCACGGCTAAAGTGGGTGTTTTTACCCATAATCCATTTTCAATCTTTTGACCATTTACACATTTACTTTCACCATTATAACAATATCTAAACCCATTTGTTAAACAAACTCAAGTAAACTCAACATGGACAATCTAAACAAGCTATTATATAACCATAATAAGTCCTATAATCAACAAAACCCATCTTATATACTCACATAAAAACTCACGGCTTACACACATGCATGCACACCACCAAGCACACTAAAATCAAGCTTTAAACATCATATAACAACTAATATACCCAATATTTGAAGTGGGTTACCTTGGATTTTTGGATTGGTGACTAAGGGCAAGATATTATGGTCTTGTGCTAGCTTATGACTCCTTCCTTAGATTCCTAATCTCTTGTTTTGCTTAATCTTTCACCAAGTACTCTTAATCTTCAACAATGTGCGTGTAATAATTTTTGAAGTGTGATAATATGAGGGTGACGATGGTGTACAATTATATGGAGAGAGAGAGAGAGAGAGAGAAGCATAGAGTTGTGAGTTGGAACATAGGGTAGTGTGTTGTGACAATCTCAAGTGTACACGTAATCTACTAATCATTGTGTGTGCGTATACTTATTTTATTATTGGTGGGTTTGGGAGGTGGGTTGGGTTGTGTGTGGGTGTGGCGGCCGAAGTAGGAGGGAGGGAGTGGAAGGGTTGGTTAAATAATAGTGTTTATGGTATTATCTAGGTGTTGAGGTTTAACGTATCTCGTATATTATCTAGCCAAACGAAGTCCGTTTTTAATAATTTTCATCATACTTTGAGCGAAACTAGATTACAGTCAATGTCTGCCTAAAAACATAATTTTCTGAAAAACTTGATGTTGGGTCCTTACGGTGTCCTATACTGGCTTTCGATTACTTATTTTCTAATTTTCGCGATTCGAACCTTCTAGAATTAAGTTTATATACTATCTCTAATATCCTAATATAAAATTAAATTTTTCTAAGTCATCTAGACACGTTTACGAATTTATTTGTTTCTGAGTCGTTACCCGGTGTCAATCTGTATAATGCTTGATACACGGCAAAATTTAACATTTTTGGGTCCCATATTTTAAAACTCAACTAAAATCAAAGACTTTAGATAAAAATATTATTCCTATATATTTATTTCACTAATTAATACGCAATTCGGTTAAGATAATTACCATATTAGTCTAATTTTTGGCAGTTGTCACAGGTTGGGGTGTGACACTAATGCTCCTAATAATGAGTTATCTTCCCACACGTTTTGATGTTTTTCAACTATAACAATCTGAAAGACAAATGTTCAATGAGTGAGTTGATAAAATGTGTGTATAGCAGGATAAACACCTGAAACCTAGACAATTCAAAAATTGCTTAGATCGCTACCACTAACCCACCTAAGAGGAAGCGAAATATTAAAGGGGAAATTAAGGCTGAGGCCTTAAAGGCAACAATTCATATATTGAATATGGTTACTTTTTAAGTTTGTCCCTAAGCCTCCTTTAAAGATTTGGATAGGAAGGAAGCTAAGTTTAAAGCCTATGAAAGTATGATGTTGTCATGCCGAAGCTAAACTTTATAATCCATTACAAAAGAAATTTGACATGAGGATAGTCAATTTCTACATTAAGGAATATCCTGAATAATCAAAGGGATTTAGATTATATTTCCCTTCACGTGTTACTCGCATAGTAGAAGCTCTTCATGTTGAGTTTCTAGAGAACTCTATGATCAGTGGGAGCAATGAAATTGAAGTCTTTGACTTATAAGAAGTGCAAGAGGAGGAGGGATGGACTATTCAAATTTACCTTTTATTACACCTATTGAACTTGACACTGCAACATCATGTTTTCTCATAAATTAATGCTCTTAATATACTAAGAATGAAGGCACATAAAACATGCAAGAGCAAGTCCAAATCCATGAACCTGTAAAACGAGCGTTGAACTTAAAAATCAGTTGAGGAGGTAATAAGGTCTAAAAGGCCCAATAACATTGATGCTTATATAACCTACCTTAATGAAGTTGATTTGGATTTAAGAAATACAATTGATCCAACCTCTTATAATTAATGAAACCATTAGTAGTGATCCATCTTCTAAATGGAACTAAGCTATGATTGATGATCTTGAATCCATGATTCCGAATGAAGTTTAGGAATTGGTTAAGTTACATGAGGGTATAAAAACCCTTGGATGTAAATGGGTTTACAAAACCAAATTAGACCCGGATGGAAATGTCAAACACTATAAAGCAAGATTGGTTGGTTAAAAGATATACATAAAAAGAGGGAATTATTATCAAGAAATCTTCTCGGTTTATTGAGGATCATTATGACATCAGTAGCTCATTTTACTGATAACTACATCACATGTATGTCAAAACCACTTTCCTTAATAATGACTTATATGAAGATATGTTCATAACTTAACCCGAAGGCTCTAAAAGTCCGAAGGTTAGGAACACTTAATATGTAAACAAGCATCATGTTAGTGGTACTTTAAGTTTGATGAGATCTTCAAGAATTAAGGCTTTATCATGATAAAGTGGATCAATGCACTTACCTCAAAATGAGTGGGGAGCAATTTTGCTATACTTTTTCTTTATGTGGATGATACCATTTTGATAAATAATAGCTTAGATTTA
The DNA here is from genome assembly GCF_021521415.1 of Bidens hawaiensis. Classification (NCBI taxonomy): domain Eukaryota; kingdom Viridiplantae; phylum Streptophyta; class Magnoliopsida; order Asterales; family Asteraceae; genus Bidens; species Bidens hawaiensis. The sequence goes on along the minus strand of NW_027491165.1, from coordinate 515,216 downwards.
TACCATATGTCAAGTCGATTTTTCACATAAATTTGACATGAATGATATCAGAAAAGCCACATACGTAACAAACATAAAAATATACAAATATCTTACCAATGGGATATTAGACTTTTCCCATAAGTCTTGTATTGATCGTGTTCTTGCACGATATAATATGCAACGTTGCTTACCATCAGTTGCTCCGGTAATTAAAGAAGATATTTTCAATTCTTTTTAATGTCTAGAAATAGAGGATGAGAATGAGAATGAGAATGAGGTTGATACATTATGCTTCAATAGTTGGAAGAAAGAAGTATGCTCGAGTATGCATTCATCTAGATATTACATATATTGCTGTAATGATAGGCTAATATCAATATTATCTTTGCCTAGTTCATTAAAAAGAAAGTATTGTGATAATTATAAAGAAAGACTACAAATTCACATACAAAATAACCAATATTTGGTAGTAGTTGGCTATTTTGATTTTGGCTTTGCTAAATGCAACGTTGATAAGAAATCAACTTTGAATGACATGCAAACTGATTTATGGAGGAGTCATAAGAAATAGTTAACTACAACCTCCATGATGATGGTTGAAGACGTTGTAGTGTACAATGCAACGCGTCATGGGATGTTAATAAATACGAAAAATGGACTCAATGTTACTCCATATAATGTCCATTGAAGATTTACTTTAATAACTCAACTTCCACTAGTTTCTCGATTAGTAACAGCTCGAGTGGCATTGGATTACATTTTGATACAAAGTACTTGTTCGTAGTCGTACGTGAACGAGTAGAGGAAAATAATCTTTGTATCAAATACATTAACACAAAATATATTCTATCGGATCCGATAACTTAAAGTCTCTCACCTAAAAATTCCGAGTACTCATTGATGGGTATTATTAGAGACCTTATATAATAGCATGTAGTATGTATTAATTATTTTAATTTCCTCAAAACTTTGTTTTGTCTATAATAATGTTTATGCGCGCTTAATGATTTATAGAAAAATTTTTACAAATCAAATATCGTACATTAAAGGGTTTATTTAAGTCATTTTGGTTTTATGATTAATTGTTTTACATTATGTCTTTAGTATGACTGTTGGGGGTCTCTAATTAATTGAAATTCGAATGACTGTAACTATCTACTATAGTTTTAATGTGAAACTTGATTAGTAATTTAACTTGGCCAAAGTTATCTTCATCACAAATGATCATACTGTCAAGTGGGATAATGTTGGAAATAACTCGTTAATATTGTCTTGTGGATCATTTGAATTAAGTTTAGCAATATGACAATAACTACAAGCTCCAATATTTACTTGATGAAAGTAATGGTAATAAGTTTAAGGGGCTTTATGATTTCCCTTTAGATGTCTTTAATGAAGAGAATGCAATGAGTTTTATAACCGATCTTCATTAGTGATCATTAGCACTATAAAACTCTAATAAACACCAATGAACTTCACTCTTTGATTTATCCATCACTAAAAGACATCATAATGGGAATCACTATGATTTCATCATCTTCATCAAAGATCGTGTTTCCCACAAGTAAGTCTTACTAATTTACATGTTTGCTTGTATTATTGATTGAATAAACATGATTAGGGTTATTTGTTTTGATCCATGTTTAAATATAATCAACAACTCAATCTCTTAAATTGATAAATAATCATCATACTATATTTTAAATATAAATATCAACTAATAGTTTAGTGTGGCGAGTAAACTGAGAGTACTAGACGTTACCTCAAATATTTTGAATCGTATCCAGAATATAATTTGCAACTCATTGACTACATCTTTTATATTCATCCGATGTGGTGCGAAATCTATAGAACATGATACTCCAATCTTCATAGTTAAAGCAATATTGTCCATAAAAATTGCATCCTTGTGACGATACTTAAGAAGCTCTTCATCAATAGCATGAGTTAGATGGTCTTCCAAGGCCATGCAAACAAATTTGTGAAGGTTGAGGCCTTCGTTGAAGATGTCATATGTCGGTTTTTTCCCGTCATCACCTCTAATAATGATGTTAAAAAACTCTATACATCACTAGGGATGATATTTTTTTCCCGAATACTCGTACCCATACTTGTCTATTCGATACAGGTACCAAATTTACCGATTTTAAGTACGGGTACTTTCGGGTACAGGTACGTGTATTACGGATACCGCTACCCAGTTGAAATATGTAGGAGCTTTTATTAGGTTTCCGACACTCATGACTTTAATTTTAGTAGGACTTTCAAAACCTAATATATATAATTTGAATCGGTTCCTTCTCGATTTATACGTGTATATTCATATATTGTGTATTCATATATTTTAATCATGTTTGTGTAATTATGTATATCATTAAATAACATGTATCAACTTTCTTTCTTGTTTTTCTATAGAAAATTGAGAAAACAATAAACAAAGAAAAGGAAAAGGAAAAATGGAAAGATGACTAGTGAAGATTAAAGGAAAGTTAACTTTCTTTGCATAGGTTAATTTTGTTTTAAACATTTTAATATTTTAGGAGGCTTTGTATGTTTTGGAATTTATTATTTGATTATGAATGAATTTTATATTATGGTTTATTTCATTTTTAGTTTTAGTAATATGATTTGGTTGTATTATCATGGTTTTTTTTGTGGTATTATAGATAATTGTTTGTCGGTTATGTATGGTACAATGGAGGTGAAATTTTGACCAAAAGTTTGGTGGAGGAAGCCTTTGGTGATGGTGATGGTGAAAGGATGATGATTAAAGTGGTTAAGAAGGTTTTTAATCTTATATATATTATTTATGTTTAGTTATTAAAATGTTTTGTTTAAATAAATGGGTAAAATAAGCGAGTCAGCGGCCACGTCAGCTGGTTAATGACAACTCATCGTCCTCGTCGATTAATGACAAGTAAGCGACCACATCACCAAAAACTAACGACTGGTTAAGTTTCCATTACCTTTGCATCCACATGCGTAGTTTGGATTATTTTTTTGCCATTTCAATAGTCGGAACTTACATTTGCCAATTGGGCATACTTTGGATTATAGGAACCCAAATTTTCATAAAATATTGGCTAAAAAAACAACGAACCTGGGCCTAAATTATTTTATTAAACAATAACTGATCAGTTACTATAAAAATTGATTGAATATTTGAGTTATATATCTATTAAATTTTTTATTAATTACTTTAAATGAAAATAAAAATCTATAAATTCGTTCCGGTAATAACTAATTGATTATTATATGGGCTAAATATATGAGTTACGTATCTACTAAATTTTTATACATTACTTAATATATAAAATTACGTATCTACTAATTGATTATTATATGGGCTAACTATAGTTATTAAAATGTTTTGTTTAAATAAATGGGTAAAATAAGCGAGTCAGCGGCCACGTCAGCTGGTTAATGACAACTCATCGTCCTCGTCGATTAATGACAAGTAAGCGACCACATCACCAAAAACTAACGACTGGTTAAGTTTCCATTACCTTTGCATCCACATGCGTAGTTTGGATTATTTTTTTGCCATTTCAATAGTCGGAACTTACATTTGCCAATTGGGCATACTTTGGATTATAGGAACCCAAATTTTCATAAAATATTGGCTAAAAAAACAACGAACCTGGGCCTAAATTATTTTATTAAACAATAACTGATCAGTTACTATAAAAATTGATTGAATATTTGAGTTATATATCTATTAAATTTTTTATTAATTACTTTAAATGAAAATAAAAATCTATAAATTCGTTCCGGTAATAACTAATTGATTATTATATGGGCTAAATATATGAGTTACGTATCTACTAAATTTTTATACATTACTTAATATATAAAATTAAAATATATACATTCGGTTCGGTTATTCGTTATTTATTACATGCAAAACCAAAACCGAGCGGTAAGTTCGGTTATTATAAAAACATAAACTAAACCGTCAGTTTTTAATTTTAGTATTATTTTTTTGATTTTGGATCAACTTTTTAGCTTTCATGCACAACCCTAACTTAATTTGGCAAGTCTTAAGTAATTTTTGGTGCATTTTGTGACCGTCGCTATGCAATTATGACTAGATGGGACGTGTTGGTGAAGTTAGCACAACTTCACGTGTTGGTGAAGTTAGCACAAGTTCACGTGTTGGTGAAGTTAGAACAACTTCACCATAGGCCCAAGCCCAAGCCCGCGAAGATATTAGTCTATATATATGTGTGTAATGTTTAGGGTTTGCAGTTAGTTTTTCCAGTTGTTTTAGTGAAAAGAATGAGAGAGTATTTGTGAGAGAGAAACCGTGAGGGGTAGTCGCGTGGGACGGCCCGAGGTAGAGCTCACCTCGGGTCGGCCGTGTCTTTGTTTTGTCTTTCGGTATGTAATGTGTTGGTTTAATATATAAAGGATCTGCGGATTCGTTTTATCCCATTCGTGTATTTGTTTGTGTGTAATCGTGTTCTTCGTCTTCCAACACCATAAACGAGTCTAGGAGGATTTTGCACTCCTAGACATCGTGCGGATCTCGTATCGATCACCATCGCACCGGGGACTTACAAGTGGTATCAGAGCCTTAGGCTCTTATGCTATGGTTCGAGATCTGCGTTTTGGTGTTTCTGGCCCGTTTCTGATCGATTTTTGGCTGAACAGCCGTTTTGGCGAAGTTGTCGATCAAATTTTAGGGTTTTGGCGAAGTTAAGGTTTTGGTGAAGTTAAGGTTTGGCGAAGTTAGGGTTTTTGGCGAAGTTACTGGTTGGTGAAGTTACTAGTGGGCGAAGTTAAAGTTTGGCGAAGTTATTGAATGGCGAAGTTAATGAAGGGCGAAGTTAACAGTTGGTGAAGTTATCAGCTGGTGAAGTTAAAGAGAGGTGAAGATATTTGGCGAAGTTGACTTTTGGCGTAGTTGACTTTTTGGCGAAAAAAAAATATTAAAAAAAAAAAATTTGTTTGGAGTTTTCGTCCGAATGGCCAGGTTTACACGATTATTGTGAGACCGAAAACGTTGTTCCGACAAAAGGTGAAAATTTGTATCTCTTGGTCTTACGTGTGAACAAATACGGGTCAACTATGGCTATGTAGTTGAAGTTGTGAATGGGATATTGTTTGAAACTGGATATTGACACATATTTGAGTGTTTTTGGGCCAAGAAATATTGTCCGAGGTTGACCAACTGAAGAAAGTAAGATTTTGTTCAGGTTTTCTTCATTATTGGATCGTGGTCAAAGCTTATTATTTATGTTATTTTCAAGGCGTTCGAGACTTGGATCCTGAAAACATGGGATACGAGCATCCGGGATGCTTATTTATTAAGGTGAAAATTTTTGAACAAGTTGGATTTAATCGGAAATTAAATTGTTTAAGCTCACAACCTGAAAATGTGGGATACAAGTATCTGGGATACTTATTTATTAGGGGTGAGCTTCTTAAATAATTTCATTCTCAGAAATAATAAGAAAGTCATTTGATCGTTATCCCTGTTGATAGAAGATTATTCAGATTTATTAATGGTCATGTGTGTTAGATTCTGTCGAGGTGGTTTTGTGATGAAACTGATCTCTTGCTGTTGAGTAGTTGAAGATTAAACCTTATCTTACAAACCGATTATGGTTGAGACGACTGATTAGGTACCGGGATTGTCACGAACAAAGATCTCGATTGAAGTAATCTGGAGGCGCTTACACTGAAGGGGAGATTTGATATGGAAGACATCAGGTGATTGGTAGATTTGTAAAGCTTCATGACAGATTCAGACACTGCTGGTTGATTGAGTCCTACCAGAAGAAGAACACAGAAGAGCAACGGAAAAGGGTGAGTCTGTTGGTGCATGGTTTGTAATAGAGAATCTTTTGTGTTTGTTAGAATTGAGAGCAACGGTCAAGGGGGAGTCTGTTGGTGCATTTTGTGACCGTCACTATGCAATTCTGACTAGATGGGACGTGTTGGTGAAGTTAGCACAACTTCACGTGTTGGTGAAGTTAGAACAACTTCACCATAGGCCCAAGCCCAAGCCCGCAAATATATTAGTTTATATATGTGTGTGTAATGTTTAGGGTTTGCAGTTAGTTTTTCCAGTTGTTTTAGTGAAAAGAAAGATATTGTGATACATCAAGTTGTTACCTCAAGTTGTTGAGTTGATACATCAAAAAACTTTAATTTAAAAAAGGAAAGATATCGTGTTCAAATCCCACCCGTGACAAAGATATGAATTTGGATAAGTGAGAAATCTGGAGATCAATCTCAGGCATACCAGGCCTTGATTATATTATATTGATATGTTATTGGTAGGGGTGTTCTTCGGGTTCGTTTTTCGGGTTTCGGGTTTTTCGGGTTTCAAAGTTTTAAAACTTGACCCGAAACCCAACCCGAATTTCTCACGGGTTTTTCGGGTTCGGGTAATTCGGGTTCGGGTATTTCGGGTTGGGCTAATCGGGTTTCAAGTATCTTAGAAAACAAAACAAAAAACAAAAAAATTTTAAAAACTCCAATACCAAAATTAAAATAACATATTATTCTTTGCTCGTAAGCAAATAATCAAATAATAAACAACATAACTTGATAATACAATCCAAAAGAAGAGTAAAACTAACTCGAACCATAATCGCTTTCAATCGGGTGTGATTTAGTTGTTTGATTACGGTTGCTATTAGTAATAAACAGAAAACATAAATTAACAATAAACAATCGATCAATAATAGTTGTAATGACAACAATTGGTTATGACTAGATTTTGATAACTTTAGTGGTTAAGAATAAGCCTAGTATACCTAAATATATATTTAATTTCAAAACTAAAAGTTTATTCGGGTTGACCCGAAACTTATAAATCAAACCCGAGAAACAACCCGAATTACTTCGGTTCGGGTTCGGGTTAGTCTTTTCTCGGGTTCGGGTTTTTCGGGTTGGGTTAGTTCGGATTCGGGTACGTGTTTTCTCGGGTTGGGTTTCGGGTTTCGGATAAAAGTGACAGCCCTAGTTATTGGGCTAACAACCCTAATTGATTCATTCAACTATATATATCATCACCGGCCATCATTCATCAAACGCACAATTAGTAAACCCACTAACTACCTTCAAATCAACACATCCGCTAAGCCTTTAACCTTGCATTACCTTTGCATGGCGAATCCGTTTCATGAAGATATAATATTTGGAATATTGTCAAGACTGCCCATAAAATCATTGGCTCGTTTTCGGTATGTATGCAAATCATGGTTAAAATACATCAACGATCCTTACCTTCATACCATTCATGTCAAAGAAGAACCCACACCAATATTGTTTGAACTTTGTCCACGTGGTAACACCAAGATCAGTTTTTTGCATGGTACTACTAGTCTGCGAAAGAAGCCTGTTTTGGAGTTGTGTTTTAAAGGTCGCTCCTTCGGGTATACGCTACATGGTTCTTGCAATGGGCTAATCCTGGTGTGTAAAGACCCCCCCACCATTGATCAGTTTGCACTTATCAATCCTCTTAAGAAAGAACGTTGTGATTTGCCACCCATCCCGACAAAGACGATTGGATTAACTCACTCATACGGTTCATACTTCTGGGCATCAGGGATTGGTAATTTTGACGATTCCACCAACACTTTAAAGACGGTGTTTTTCGCTAACTTAGACCCAAAGGCTTATGTGCCATACACCATTGAAGAGGTAGGTCCCAGCAGAGACCAGTTGGTCCCGCAAGACTCACCTTGAACAGGGACGTCTGCGCAAAGGCCATCTGCTCCCACAGGACCCACCATGCTCATAGAATCTTACGCGCAGTACACAAGCTGTACACGCAGGGAAAGCCTCCCAATGGTGAAGTACCCCGCCTGTTCCCGCAGTTGCGGATACAAGCCATCAGGGAAGGCTACCCGCAGACAGCAGGGCTACACGCACAAGACACTAGCTACTTCAGTAGTCACATGAAGGAATGAGCAAGGCGGGAACAATCCCGCCTAAATGAGCCAGTCTGATTCTGAAAGATCTTTTGTACTATACTTACCAAGGTATGGATAGGACAGACGATCTGACCAGAACAGCCCATGAGCCAATCACAGGGTGACAGCTCACCGACAACAGTGCGAGGAGGAACACCCTCTAGTACTGTTTGTCACTATTAGCCGCTGCCTACTCACCAACCCTTACTGTGGGGCATGCGCAGCCTACAGTTGGTGGAATAGTGTTACTGTTGGCCGTAACCTATTCACCAACCAGCATGGCCTGCGTACAATCCACAGTAAGTGGGACGTGCATAATCTACAGTTGGTGGAATAGTGCAGCCGACTTTGTTACTGTTGGCCGTAACCTACCCACCAACCAGTATGGCCTGTGCATAGTCTACTGTTGATTGAACAGGAATACTGTTCAGCCGGCTGTACCTTCTAGGAAACCTACCTTCGGCTATAAATACTCCAACATCTTGGAATGGTAAGATCATCTGCTATCCAGTTATCTAGCAATCTCTTAATATACACTTATATTCAGAGCAACCTAGTCTGATTCTCACGCCGGAGGGTGGTCACAAGGAGGAACCCCCCCTTCTCAGTGACGAGCTTACGGTGTTTGTTTTGCAGGTCTCCTGAAGAACAGCCTTCTCAGCTAGATCTCATTCGTGGGAAACATTACTTAACCCCCAGATTATCTATAATCTGTACCGGGTCACTTAGTGTTTCTTCATTGGCGCCATCCGTGCATAAAAGCTAGAACTATTTTAGTTTTTTCACAATTTCTGAAGAAATGGTTAACGTTACTCCGGTCCAAAGGCCTGTAACCGACCAACAAACCCCGGTAACAACCCCAGCAACTGGGGGGAACACCGGCGGTTATACAATCCTTACGAACACTACCCCGACTACCCAAGCCGGGGCAAGTGGAGTAAATATTCCATTGGGGTTCACCGATACCCAACCGGAAAAACGAACGAAGGTCCCTCGCCAAACACTAGATCAAGTGAAGGCGTGGGCCGAAGCACGGCAAAGAGAATTCCAAGCCGAATTGGATGAACGCTTGCGTTCAGTTCAACAGGCTGACGAATTCACCAGTACTCGCCAACACCTCAATATGAGCAGTGACTGCGAGTACTCAGACGACGAGTTGGAGTCCGATACCGACGCGAACCCTCGCCATAAGGCGAAAGGGAAGCGTAAGGACACGGACGTCCAACCAAAAAGGAATTTTGGGGAAGCTTTTAAACCAATCGCGGAGAGAAACCCGCGTGACTTCTCCAAAACCTTTAGACCAACTGCTACAAATGCAGGAAGGTCAAAATTCGCAAGAGACATTGCGGAAGCAATCGCCCCGAGAAGTGCCAAACAAATGTCCAACATTGGCACTTATGATGGTCTATCTGACCCAGATGACCATCTGAACAGGTTCATTGCGGGGGCTACCGTCAGCAACTGGACGGAACCCACGTGGTGCTACAGGTTCATTCCAGATGGTCTGTTGCGCCGATCGTACAAAAGCGCAGAGTAATGGGGCCTGAACAAACTAACGCGTGTAGAACCCAAGTCAAGGAACTCCTTGACGCAGGCATCGTACGCATTAGTAGATATCAAACATGGGTTTCAAATCCCGTAATGGTACCGAAGAATGACAAACAATGGCGCATGTGCATAGATTTCAAAGATTTGAACAAAGCATGCCCCAAAGATTGTTATCCGTTACCAGAAATTGATCTCAAAGTGGATTCGTTGGCACCATTTCGCCTTAAATGCTTCTTGGATGCGTATAAGGGGTACCACCAAATCCACATGGCCATTGATGACCAGGACAAAACCGCATTTCGGACGCCCGATGGTACATTTTGTTATAAAATGATGCCATTCGGACTTAAGAATGCAGGGTCCACGTACCAACGACTAATGGACAAAGAGTTTCATGCCCAAATCGGGAGAAACTTGGAAGTCTATATGGATGATTTGGTCATCAAAAGCCTCGAGCCTGAGGCGATGTTGAAAGACATTGAAGAAACTTTCAACACGCTCCGAAAGATAAACATGAAGCTCAACCCGAGCAAGTGTTCATTTGGGATGGAAGAAGGGAAGTTCTTGGGAGTCATTGTTACTAAAGATGGCTTTAGAGCGAACCCTGAAAAGGTCGAAGCCATTGTTAAAATGGAATCACCTACCACCATCAAACAGGCTCAGACACTGAATGGGCGACTAGTCGCACTTAATCGCTTCTTGGCAAACCATGCGGATAAGTCGTTTCCTTTCGTGTCAACACTGAGAAACTGCTTGAAGAAAACGCACTTCCGCTGGACACCAGAAGCGGAAGCAGCTTTTTAGGAGATTCGGTCACGCCTGATCGAACTCCCAACACTTACAGCACCACAAGCGGGAGAGGAGTTAATCCTGTACCTTTCCGCAACAGATAGAGCAACCGGGGCAGTCCTGCTAGTAGAACGAAAGGGCATCCAGATGCCAATCTATTATGTTAGCCGTGTACTAACAGACGTAGAAACCCGGTACTCTACCCTTGAAAAATTAGTCTTAGCACTTATACACGCTTCACGCAGGTTAAGACGATATTTCCAGGGCCACCCAATCACCATTCTCACCAACTTCAAACTCTCAAATGTTCTAGGCAAACCCGAATTATCGGGACGTCTAGCCAAATGGGCAATTGAATTGGGAGAATATGCAATTAAGTACAAGCCAAGACCAGCCATAAAAGGCCAGGTCTTGGCCGATTTTATTGCAGAAGTCCCCGCTTCGCGGGAAAAAGAGTGCCAGGAGGAGGCTCAACCCTCCCCAGCACAGGACATCAATGATGTCTGGCGACTCTACACTGATGGAGCAGCCAGTAACGAGGGTTCAGGCGCAGGGTTAAAATTAACCAACCCAGCGGGCCAAGAATATACTTACGCTATTCGGCTGGACTTTCCAAGTACGAATAACGAAGCCGAATATGAAGCATTCTTGGCCGGTTTGAGAATTGCGCGTAAGATGGGAGTGAAAAACTTGGAAGCCCACGTGGATTCCATGCTGGTGGCCAACCAAATAAATGGAACATACACGGCTGTGAACGACACCATGGCCCTGTACCTCGCCCAGGCAAAAACCCTTATGCGTGATTTTAGTGATTGTAAAGTCATACACGTCAAGCGCAGCGAAAACAAATCTGCGGATGCGTTAAGCAAGCTTGCATCACTAGCCTTCACCCACCTGGGAAAGGACATCCGCATTGAACTCCTCGAAGCGCCATCAGTCCCGCACAAGGAAATTTGTGTCATCCAAACCAGTACAGAAACGTGGATGACACCAATAATAAATTACCTTGCAGCAGGAATACTACCAGAGTCAAAAACACAGGCAAGAAAACTACGCTGTAAAGCACTGAATTATCAACTCGTCAATGACATCCTTTACAGACGTAACTTTCTTGGCCCACTCTTGAGATGCGTGGACAACCAAGATGCCGACTACCTCCTAAGGGAAGTACACGAAGGCATCTGTGGGGTACACGCAGGTCCCCGCGCTGTTGTAGCCAAGCTAAACAACGCGGGATACTTTTGGCCGGGGATGCATACGGATGCACTAGCATACATCAGAAAATGCAGGTCTTGCCAGCTTTACGCACCTAACACGCATCGCCCGAAAAACGAACTGGTTCCAGTCACTTCTTCGTGGCCATTTCAGAAGTGGGCCATCGATGTGACAGGCCCATTTCCTACAGCAGCAGGAAATGTTCAGTTCCTAGTGGTAGCCATCGACTACTTCACCAAGTGGATAGAAGCAAAACCTTTAGCCCAAACAACCGCAAAGCATATCAAAAAATTTATTTGGGAATTTATAATTTGTCGTTTTGGACTTCCACAGAATTTGGTGAGCGATAACGGCACCAACTTTGCTGACAAAAAGCTACAACAGTGGCTAAAAGAACTTCAAATCACCCACACCTTTACCTCAGTGGCACACCCGCAAGGAAATGGTGAGGTGGAAAGAGCAAATAAAAGCATCGTCGAAGGCATAAAGAAAAGACTCTTGAAACACAGATCCGGCTGGGTGGACGAGCTTCCGCACGTCCTTTGGGCAAACAGAACGTTGAAGAAGGCCAGTACGGGAGAAACCCCGTTCAGCCTCACTTATGGCACTGAAGCCATGGTTCCGGTCGAAATTGGTCTACCCTCACCAAGGGTCTTGAGTCAGCCAGAAGACAATGATGCGGAAAGACGGTTGGATCTTATGCTAACCGAGGAACGCAGAGACTTAGCCGCAGTGCGTGAAGAGAACTACAAACGACAAATGCAAAAGTACTACAACACGCGGGTAAAACTCTGCAACTTCAAGGAAGGAGACTACATACTGTGTAACAACGAGGCTTCGAACCAAGAACGCCCAGGAAAGTTGGCCCCGGTCTGGGAAGGGCCATACGTTATCAAACAGGTTCTGGGAAAGGGCGCATACCGGCTCGAAAGGCTCGATGGCACTCCCATCCCAAGAACATGGAATGGAGCTCAATTACGCAAATGTTATATGTAGATCAATTCCAAAACTTGTAAAGAAAAGGCCAAGAGCCACTTCTAATGGAAATGATTCTCCTTTCATAATGTGTTTACCTTTATCCTTATGAACTCCCCACTGGTGCCGGTATTTACCGCATAAATGGGGAGAAGTAAGTCGTTACGTGTGGAAGGCGGCAAAACCCGCATAAACACAACGTTAAAAATAAGGGAAACCTACACGCAGGTATGATGTAAGTAAAGTTTAGCCATCTTTGTAAGTGCAAGTGACGGTCTTATCCGCACAATCACAAATAAGGAAGCAAAACTTCAAACTATCATCTACCACGTTCAAAGGTTATCCTAAAAAAAAAAAAAAAAAAGGAAAACCTACACGCAGGTCAGGTATGGGTAAAGTTTAGCCATCCTACCAAGTGCAAGTGACGGTTCTACCCGCACAATCACGAAAGAGGAAGCGAAACTTTAACCCACTATCAACCACGTTCAAAGGTTAACTTATCCTAAATACTTAGAAATTTCGAGGAAAAATGAGGAAAACCTACACGCAGGTCAGATGAAGGTTAAAGTTTAGCCATCCTACTAAGTGCAAGTGACGGTTCTACCCGCACAATCACGAAAGAGGAAGCGAAACTTTAACCCATCATCAACCACGTTCAACAGGTTAACTTATTCTAAAACACTTGGAAAATTGCTAACTTAAACTAAGTATGCAAGTCATGAGTTTATAAAGCAAGGAATCCAAAGAAGGAAATAACAATCTTATCCGCAAAAAGATTTATATTTCAATGATATATTACAAGAATGGCCGGGTTACTACCCGCCTAAAAGAGAATCTATACAAGTCTATCTTAGCAATGGAAAGGGATCTTCAGGGTCAAGCTTCAGGGCCGCTTCCACTTGGACCCGCTCCGTCAGAAGAACGGGGTGGTTCGAGGAAAGCTTTGAGGACAGCTAACCCATCATCAGCAACAGCTACTTCGTCCACCTTTTCCACCACTGGATGCGGGAAGGCGGCGTATTGGTTCAATGCTTGGTCATAAATGGCTTCGGTATCCACATTGAACAAAGGGAAGTTGGAAGGCGGGACGCCTTTCTCAACAAACCCTAGACCAAGCAAGAAGCCGGCCTTTTCCCCATCCTCATGAGAAGCGTTGAGGGCTGCGCTCATAGCATCATCGTAAGAGGTCTCTGAAAAGACCCGACGCACAACCTACAAAGAAAAAATACAAAGTATTAGAGCCTTTTCTCTTACAGAGAAAAGCGTGAAGACAAAGCTAAACATACCTGAGGCAACGCTTCTCGAAGAAGCCATTGGAGGGCAGCTTGAGCTTCGTTATGGGCGCGTTCGGCTTCGCTCTTGTTAAGGTTGGCAAGTAAAACTTCCTTTGCGGCAGCCTCTTCGACGCCCTTAAGCTTCCGCTCGGTGTGGTCAAGCACCCCCCTCTGGTCCAGGATTTCCTGGAGTTTCTTGGCATCTTCCATTGCCAAGGAATCATGAGCGCGTTGGAGAGCCTCTAATTTGGCCTTGAGCTCCTCATTCTCCACACGCAAAGGCTCAGCAACGGCTTCAGCCTTGCCAGCCCTCTCGGTTGCGTTTCGCGCAGTCTCCCTGGCCAAACGAAGCTGTTCATTCACAGCTTGGGCAGCCTTGGAGCGGGCCTCGAGTCGCGCCTGAACTTCAACCTCGAGGGCCTTGAAGGCCTTCTCCTTGTCGGCGGCAGCTGCCGCCAGCTGTTGGTTCTCCTCCCGAAGAGCACGCGCCTCAGATACGTCCTTGGCGCGAGCTGCTTTCAACTTGTCGTTTTCACGACAAAGCAGCTCGACGCGCGGCTGCATCCGGGCCTGGAGAACCCGAAGCTCATTGGTTAGCCTACCCTCCTGGTAGCTAACCATGGCTTCCCCCAACGCACCCGGGGGAGCAGCGTGGCGAGCCCAGTCCACGCACTCCACAGGTGTGCGAAGGGTTGTTCCTCGGCGAATGTTCCATCGTGGAACATACACTTCATTGGAATCCGACACTGCAAAAGAAACAAAAGCAGTAAGGAAAAGATGATAAAAAACATAAGGGAAAAAGAAAGGAACCCTACGCACCTGTAGGGTCAATGACAGGCCGATAGCCGCCAAACCCATCACCTGAACCTAAAGGAAATCCATCCAACAGGTCAGGCAGACGGGAAGGTGGCAAAGATCGGCGGGAAGCCCTGCGCGTACCTGATGGTCCGGCCGTCGGTGCCGGTGGCGCGGGCATGGTGGCAGCCGCCGTGGTCGCCGTTGTGGTCGCCGCCGCGGTCGCCGCCTCATCAGCAGCAGCAGTAACCGCCGGCTCCGTGAAGGATGCTGTAAAAATCGCACTCACGGCCGGCGGTGACGTCATCTCGGCCGGAACAGTTGGCTCAAAGGAATGAGCAACTGGACCAGCGGATGCAGGCGCAGGCGCCTGGGTCGATGCCTCAGGAAGGCTGACAGAGCCTACCGTCATTGGCGGGGAGGTACTCCCCTGCGTTTCACCCCGGAATGCGTCAACATCCACGCCTACACAAAGAAGAAAGTGTTAGATAAATTTATGAAGTAATAAGTCTACAAAGACAACTATGATTGTACTTACGGGTTTTCTTGACCCTGAACGTACGGACGGGCGGGGAGGAACCCGATGGAGCCGGCCTCTTGGTACCGGTCACCGTCGTCTTCGTCGGTTCTCCGGAGGTAACGGTCGTAGCCTCCGGAGCAGTGGTCTTCTCACCACCGGGCTTCCCCGCCACCTCTTCACTATCTGACTCCGAGTCAGATAGAACCACCGGACCAGCCGTGGAGGCCTTCTCCTTCCCTTTCCCGCCGGCAGCAGCTTTCTTCTTCCGCACCAATGGAGGAGCATCTGAGGATTCCTCAGAAGAAGACAGGTCAAGAATTCCAACAGCGGGTACAGCATTGAGAGATTGAGGAAAGAATATCGCCTTACCTGGCCGCCGGTGGCTCAGGATCTCGTGGCCCAGCGGATAGACCTCCACAAAACGATCCGCCGTTTGCTCCAGGATGGGCAACTCGCCCTCGTCCAGAGCACGAGTACCCATCCGCGCGGGACCGTCGGTTTCCCGCGGGAACAGAAGCGACTCCAAATTATTTCCCTCTGAAAGAAAAGAAACAGTTAGAAGACAAACTTGTATCAAAAAGAAAGACAAGACATACCATAGGGAATAGAGTTCAAACCGTATTCGAGAAGGATGGGAACCTGAGACGCATCTTTCCACACCCGGCTCATCCCTAACATAACCATCCCGGATTCCGCAAACCGGTAAACCGGAGATTGGATCCGGGATATCTTCGAAAACCATTCCGCCTCCTGGTAGTTGGGGGCGTGAAGGCTCGGTATCGCTTGGCCATTTTTAAACTTCATGGCAAGGGGGATGGCGCGGGCAGAAATGTAGAAGAATTCCTGCTTCCACGCGCGAAGACTGCGCTCGGTGTCGCAAATCTTCAGACCCTTAATGCGGGTCGTCAGGGTGTACCACCCCTGGATGCACCTCCAGGTATAGATGGTCATCAGGCGGTCCACATGGGGCTCGATGCCCAAAATCCGGCACACCCACTCAAAATGGCGAATCTTGGCGATCGCCATGGGGTGCAGCTCGGTCAAATGAACACCGTGCCTCTCAAGGACACGGTAAACAAATTTTGTCAATGGGAATCTAAGATTCCCATAGACAAAAAATGCAGCATAAACCCCGATCTTGCCTCTGGGGGCATCGTACACGGTCTGGTGGGATTCAGGAAACTCAGGCTCGAGATGATCGAGCATGAACTTCCTGACAACATACCGGTACTGATCGCCGGGCAGAGCACACTGGCACTCACCAGCAGTACCCCTGTCGTCAGCTATAGCTTCAGCATCACGAGAGGACATCTTGCAGAGGAAGAAGAGAGCGATTTCGAGAGAATGCTCGATTGAATAATGGAGTATTCGCCGGAAATCGCCTTAAAGATGAAGAGAAGAGTGAAAAGTGTGAATTGCAAATAACCCTCTCCCCCTTTATATAGTAATCGCAATTAATGAGGTGAATTTAATGCAGAGGAGAGAGAAATCAAAGGTGCAATGAAACTATGACACGTGGCAAAAAGCAAGCTGGCAACAGCTGTTGAAAGGACGTGTGCCAGTAATTTCGCGGCCACGCGCCCGAAAAATCACGCCCACGCGCCTGAAAAAGCGACTGGAATGACCATGTTCTGTCACGTCACCATAACTTCCTGCACGTCCTGACACAGTCAGAAGAAACCGTCGCACGACGTTTCAGATGTTTGGACTGTTCTTATCCTTACCAACCTTTCGAATTTCAAAATTCAAAATTCAAAAAGATTCAAAAGTAAGCGGGAAAATACCCCTTACCTTGGCAACCAAGTAACCATAAGACGGATGCGGGTACAGTGTTAAGGCAAAACCTTCCACATACCTAGCACCCGCAGGGAATTGAAGCCAAGAATACCCCGGCAACAAAGTAACTATAAGACGGGTGCGGGCACAGTGTTAAGGCAAAACCCTTCACGTACCTAGCACCCGCAAGGAATTGACGCCAGGGGTACCTTGAAAGTAAAGTAACCGTAAGACGAGCGCGGGTACAGTGTTAAGGCAAAACCCTTCACATACCTAGCGCTCCGCAGGGAATTGAAACCAAGAAGGATCTTCTAGGCAATGCTTGTGGAAACGGAAATAACATCCCCGCATAGCGGGAACGTCGAGAACTACATTGTTTGAGGCTCCAGGATGGAATTGGTGGTTTAAACATAATTGATCACTATGTTCAAAACCACTAAAACCTCAAGGAGAATCCACACAAGTGAGACTCAACGCTCCTGACTTGCGAGAAGGTTACATACCTACCCACATCATACCCAAAGATCAAGCAAAAAAATCGGGAATTTTTGCAAGTGACATTAGGAAACCCGCGGGAAGAATCCCCACGGAGAACCTTAAAACTAAAAACCCTTTTCAAAACCCCTTGCTTAAAGTCCAAAAGTTCACCTCACTTTATTAAACATTCATGAGAAGAACATTGGACTGGGGGGACTTGAAGAGGTAGGTCCCAGCAGAGACCAGTTGGTCCCGCAAGACTCACCTTGAACAGGGACGTCTGCGCAAAGGCCATCTGCTCCCACAGGACCCACCATGCTCATAGAATCTTACGCGCAGTACACAAGCTGTACACGCAGGGAAAGCCTCCCAATGGTGAAGTACCCCGCCTGTTCCCGCAGTTGCGGATACAAGCCATCAGGGAAGGCTACCCGCAGACAGCAGGGCTACACGCACAAGACACTAGCTACTTCAGTAGTCACATGAAGGAATGAGCAAGGCGGGAACAATCCCGCCTAAATGAGCCAGTCTGATTCTGAAAGATCTTTTGTACTATACTTACCAAGGTATGGATAGGACAGACGATCTGACCAGAACAGCCCATGAGCCAATCACAGGGTGACAGCTCACCGACAACAGTGCGAGGAGGAACACCCTCTAGTACTGTTTGTCACTATTAGCCGCTGCCTACTCACCAACCCTTACTGTGGGGCATGCGCAGCCTACAGTTGGTGGAATAGTGTTACTGTTGGCCGTAACCTATTCACCAACCAGCATGGCCTGCGTACAATCCACAGTAAGTGGGACGTGCATAATCTACAGTTGGTGGAATAGTGCAGCCGACTTTGTTACTGTTGGCCGTAACCTACCCACCAACCAGTATGGCCTGTGCATAGTCTACTGTTGATTGAACAGGAATACTGTTCAGCCGGCTGTACCTTCTAGGAAACCTACCTTCGGCTATAAATACTCCAACATCTTGGAATGGTAAGATCATCTGCTATCCAGTTATCTAGCAATCTCTTAATATACACTTATATTCAGAGCAACCTAGTCTGATTCTCACGCCGGAGGGTGGTCACAAGGAGGAACCCCCCCTTCTCAGTGACGAGCTTACGGTGTTTGTTTTGCAGGTCTCCTGAAGAACAGCCTTCTCAGCTAGATCTCATTCGTGGGAAACATTACTTAACCCCCAGATTATCTATAATCTGTACCGGGTCACTTAGTGTTTCTTCAACCATGGTTCATTCTTCAGGATCTAGCTCTTGGCGAGAGGTAGCCCAAAACCCTGCTTATCCGATAAAGGGTGGAGGTGTATTTGCTCATGGACGTTTGCATTGGTTGGCGGATCCGTTCAATACATTCTTTATTTTTATCACTGATAGAAGAAAATTAGTGTGGTTTGATGTGAAGACGGAGGAATTCGGTTTAACCGACCCTCCCAAGCCAGAAGAAGGAGGCCGATGGTTTGACTACAATGAGTTGGTTGATTTAAACGGTCAACTTGGATTTTCGTATTACGGCCCCTCTGGTATCATGATCTGGATATTGAAGCAACACGAAGAATGGGTGTTGCACTGTTGCTTTGATATCAGTCCTATTCTGCCGCCCCCATATGACGAATATGATTTGGAAATTTTGGGTTGTTGGAACAACGACGGGGACATATTATTGAGGAGCTACGATCCAGGGGATCGGTTGTTGGTTTACACCCTCAAAAGTGGTGATTTACGAGAAGTTGATCGCGAGGATGCATGTGGAGGATGGATCCGAGTGTACCAAAGCAGCAGCTTGCTTTTGCTCCCACGACCTATTGAAGATATGAACTAATTCTAAAATTTCAAAGTCTTGTTCTTGTTTGTTAGTATAAATATAATGGATTACCTTGTTTGGTTCTAGTCCATTTGTTTTGAGTATAACGGATTACCTTGTTCGTATTTTCACAACCAACTTTGATAAGAAATTTGGAAAGACTCATGTTTGTAACAAGACAGGTTTAGGCTTCATGATATATGTTCGTATATTTTAAAATTCTTTTGTTTAATCTAAATAAAAAATTCTATTGAGTTTTAAGACATTTTGTCGCTTACAAAAAAGAATGATAACTATCGCAATTTATGCTGTGTTACGAACTATTAAAGACTGTTGTAGGCACAACCTTATGGCACATCCAAGAAGCCGAACAAGATAATGGATCACTTGGAACGTTAAACGAAATCTAGTCAGATATAACGGGGAAAGCTTGGAGAGTGCATAAATTGTGAAAAATGTTAGAAATCTTCTCGTCTCTCTTTATTAAACTATGCTTTCCATCACCTTCTTTGTTATCTTTTAGATTTCTCATTGTAATCGTTCTATTTAATCAATCTAGTCACAATAGTTGTTACAGTTTATTCGAGACAACCATAAATTTCCCAAGAACACAAGAAAAGAAGAGTAAATAGACCAAAATAATAATTCTTTTTTATTTTCTTTGTTAAACGAGATTACAATATATATGAAAACAAAAACATAAAAATATAAAAAGATAAACAATAGAAACATAATTTGATTATAATAAGGAAACTAAATAAAAGATCATCATCATCATCATTGTACTCAGTATATCCCACCAATAGCAATGCTATGGTAGGGTCTGAGGATGGTAAGATGTAGACAGCCTTACCTTTATCCCATAGGGATAAACTAAATAATAATACTAAACTTATTATTAATATAATAGGATCGTATCAATAGTTACTTCATAATTGATTATCTCTTGATCGTGTCAATTTGAATACACAATATGCGTACCCAATATTTATTTCATATTATAATCAAATTGTAAAAGTATTGAGGTTAAAAGTGAAAAAGTTAAAGATAAAAAGAAAAATGGGTAGAAAATAATATACATCCAAACATGATGTACAACTAATGATGCACACAAAGGTTGTAATATATATATATATATATATATATATATATATATATATATATATATATATATATATATGGTGGGGGGTGAGATCAAGAGATAACTCCTTTTAAAGAGAGAACCAGAGAACTCTACTAAAACCATTGATTTTACTTGATCAATGGCTAAAAAAAAGAATGGGGAAAAAAGAAAAAAGGTGGGTTTTTTTTAATAAAGAAGGGTAAATTTGGAAGATGCACAAAATACAATCAATCTTTCTTCTCTCATGGTTCATTCATTGTACAGACCAACACCCTAGGGGTTTTTGACATTCTTCCAATCGATCATCTATTTCAACAAATTGGCTACGGATTCAAGCAGAAAAACGAAGAACATTATCATGTAAGCAATGACGTTAGTTAATTTCACACATTATCAACATCAATTAGATGTATTAAACTGAAATCACATTCGTCTGTCTATGTTTTGCCTTTTCTGGTTAATCGAAGAACAATAATGTCGATTCGTCACATAATAAGTTTCGATTAGGCATATATTGTGTTAATTCTGAATGATTTGTGTGTATACTATTAATTAGGCCTATTATAGGTGTTGGTTAGACGCATACTGCGTCGAATCTGAACTATTAATATGTGATTTGTTGATTAGGCGTACTATAAGCACCGGTTTTGTGTGTTTTGTATATGTGGTGTTATACATCGATACCAGTCCATTAATTTACATGATTAGTGGAATATTACATAGATATAATACATGAATGGTGTATCTCAATGCAAAATTTTTAATTATAGTGCACATATGTATTGTTGAATATAGTAATGGTAATGTTTTTTAGCATGTTTCTTTATAGTGATATACGTAATGCATCTGTCAAAATGAGATAAGAATATTAGATCATTTGTGTAGTTCAGTTGTGATGATAATGTCCATATGTGATGATAATGTTAAGGTAGTAATGTTAACACATATATGCAATACTTATTAAGATACTAATGTTCAGCTTTGATGATAATGTTAAAGCATTTTTTAAGGTATAATACATATATGTAATATTTAAAGATAAATAATGTACGGACTGATAGTAAAACAATGGAAAATACTAACAACGAACTTGAAGTTGTTTCAGAAAACAATGACGAATATAGGAGTGTGATGGTATGGTTAGATAAGATGATACATTTCATGCATATAGTATTTTGATTACATATATTTGAATCGATTATATGCATATAATATACGTCACAGACATGAAGTCCACAAAGAGGTTAAAAAGCCCCCAAATGGTGAAACATACGATGTACATGGATGAGGAATACTGGCCTAGGTGTGTAGTACATGTGATCAAGGGACGAATATTAGCTGTTTTGGAAATGCTATTTCGATCGTCTAATTTGTCGAAATCTGTTGCGAAATCAAACATAAATCTGAAGAAAAATAGCGGGTAAACAATTGTAAAATTCAATTTCATAAACTATGTCACCGTTTAGGCTTATATGAATTATTGATGTATTACATGCATATGTCGAATATGGTGTATTACATATATGCATTACATGTTTATTACTTGCATTATTGATGCACTACATAAGTAAAGTACATATGTATTACACATATGCATTACAGACTTATTACACATATGCATTAGTGATGTATTACACTTATATGCGATTATGGTGTATTGCACATATTCAGTACGGATTCACACATGTGCAATACACACGTAATACACGTGATGTATATGTGAACAAACATAATAATAATATAACTGTTTTATTGAAACAACATGCAAGAAAGGAAACAGGACATGAAACAGGGAAAGACGGTAGATAACGAAGATGTCATTTCCTTTAAGTATAACGAAAATAGCAGTGTTGTGATCACACGTGTTTATATCAAGTGAAATTATATGTAATTTTCCAGCCGCATTGATCGTGTTAAACAGATTTGAAATAAGATAGACTTAAGAGAGTATGATGTCGTGGTGTGATCACTTTTGAGTAATGGATTTCGACATGAATGAGGCAAGGGCTTATATTTTTGAAAGCATGGTGTCAAGTGTGTAGAGCTTTAGACGTAGCACGACTTTCAAGCACAAAAGCATGCCATACAAAGTGGTAAGTCGAACGTAATTTCAATACGGTAGTGGTGCATATATATAAGTAAGTAGTATTGCATACGTGTATTATATTAACAATGCATGTATTTAATAGATTAGTAACACATATTCCCTTGTTATAATGGCTGTTTTTTTTTGTTTACACATATTGACATATTTACCAATTACTTGAATCGGTTGGAAACCTAAATACAGAAGCTATGAGTTCAGCAAGTCCAAGAAAAATGAAGTTACCATGGGCAACAATAGATAATATCACGGATTGTCAAATACTCATGATGCAGCACATGGATTGCTATAAAGGAGGCGACCAGGTTGATTGTGATTTCAGTGTGGATGATGTTAGGAAGGTTAAACAAATAAGATTATTCGGATGAAATGCATAGCTCGCATATTGCTTTCGGGAGAAAATATTGTCAAGAAGCAGATATTGGAAGATGCTATAGATAGTCTCGTTTAAGGGTTTTGATGGATAATATTTTATCGTTATAAATGAAAGAAATAACAATTTTGTAAAATCATAGGGAGTCAAGTAGTTTATGATAATGCGAATCGCTTTGACATGAATGTCTGTTTGTTTACCAATTACCTGAATCGGTTGGAAACCTAAATACGGAAGCTATGAGTTCAGCAAGTCCAAGAAAAATGAAGTTACCATGGGCAACAATAGATAATATCACGGATTGTCAAATACTCACGATGCAGCACATGGATTGCTATAAAGGAGGCGACCAGGTTGATTGTGATTTCAGCATGGATGATGTTAGGAAGGTTAAACAAATAAGATTATTCGGATGAAATGCATAGCTCGCATATTGCTTTCGGGAGAAAATATTGTCAAGAAGCAGATATTGGAAGATGCTATAGATAGTCTTGTTTAAGGGTTTTGATTGATAATATTTGATCGTTATAAATTAAAGAAATAACAATTTTGTAAAATCATAGGAAGTCAAGTAGTTTATGATCATGCGAATCGCTTTGACATGAATGTCTGTTTGTTTGATACATACACGTGAATGAAAACGATTGATCGATATGGATGAATGTGTATGTTAAACGCTATTATGTATATTTGTTTGATATATGCACGTGAATGTCAAAGGCGCGCCTAAAACTAGTAACACGTGCTTGGCACGCACGTTAAATATTATATGCATTAATGGTGTATTGTTATATGAATTAAACACTAGTTATACATTACATGTTTATGATGCATTTGGGTAAGGTATAAACAATAGTTACCTATACGATGTTTGGCAACGTATGTAAAACATACAATGCATAAGTGTAATTCAAACATATAAGTCTGAGCGGATTTTACATAACGGGATACACTTAATGTTTAAAAATGTAAATAAAACTCAAAGCATTGTATATATATGTAACACAACATGTGTGTAAATATAAAAATATATTTGTATGTATTATGTAAACACATATACACGTGTAGGACGACACACATGTAACATGTGTTTAAAATTGAATGGCACATGTGTACCACAACGTGAACATGTATCTGTCAAAACATGCGTAAACTATATATACCACACAGGTACTACGCACGTACGATACTAAGTGGAGTAAAGCTAGCATATGTATGCAGTGCACAAACGCAATGTTTAAAACATGAGTATAATGCTCAAATACGGATATGTATTATATTCATCTTGGTTTAAATGGTCGATATATCAATATTAATAATAACGTTCTAAAGCATAATATGCGGCACACGTGTAATACACACTTATTGAATACATGTAACAATCTAACGTGTAAACGCAATCTTAAAGGCACAAAATCAGGTAAAAGCGATGCGGGCCGATCGCCTGACATAACGGTCGACGACATTGTCGGACGATGAGCTGGTTGCAGTGGCGTCAATTGCAGCAACAAATTGTGGCCATTTTTTTTTACCTAGAATCAACATAATAGTCGTTTTTGACCTAGAATCAACAAATTGTGGCCATTTTTGACATAGAGTTACCAAATTCGGGCCGTTTTAGACCTAGAATCACCAAATTCCAGACTTACAGTATAATTATTGATCGTAGAACTTGCAGATAATGAAATATATAATCAATTTAACATGGAACAATGAAAATTAGTAAACACACACATGAATAAGAAAGAGATACCTTCAATTGTCATGTTCATTGGTTGAAATCAAAGATGGGGATACAATTAACGGTTGTATATTCATAATTACACGCAAGTTGATCATCGATATTCAATGTATTAGGGTTCTTAATAATCAAGTTGTGTAGATTCACGATCTGCAGGTTTTTAGGGAAAGTCCATTGGAAAATCAAATTTACAATTGTAACCCTAGAGTTAGGAGTTCCTTAGTTCTCTCCCTAAATAGGAGTTCTCTCTTGATCCTTTTACTAGGTTGGGGTTATAATAAGAAGTGGAGTGTGTCTAAGAAGTAATATGGTGCGTTAGATATGTTGATACGATGCTGGATATGGAAAATGTGTTTATTGTGAGGTGTATTTTATTTGATCTTGTGGTGAAAACACACTTTTAACACTTCTTAGGAAAAATCAACTCTTATTATAACATTGCTATATATATATATATATATATATATATATATATATATATAATAACATACTAATTTGAAAATTAAGAAATTAATGATGGATTTTGCCCATCACCTAGACATATACAATAACATATTCAACCAAACCAAAAAAAAAATTCTTAATGCGGTGAATAAAAGGAGATAACTGGGCAACTCAAATATTTTGAATCGTATCCAGAATATTTTGCAACTCATTGACTACATCTTTTATATTCATCCGATGTGGTGCGGAATCCACAGAGTAGAGCATGATACTCCAATCTTCAAAGTTAAAGCAATACTTTCCATAGCATACCAAATTACCAATGGTAGATGGGATTTCTCATGTGAATCGGTTAGATTCTAAATTTAAGAGGGTCAAGCCAACCATATTTCCTAAAATTGAAGGGATATTTCCATATATTTTCTCTTAAGTTTAGATGACAGAGTTTATTGGTAAGATTACCTATTGATGCAGGGATCACACCTTGAAACTTGCAGGAAGAAAGATCCAATTCGTTTAATTTGCTGCAGTTTTTCATAGAATCAATAAACTTCATTTCGCCATTAAGGTTGTTCTCAAATAAGGATATCCGACTAATATCTCTTAATTTTGACAAGTCGATAGTCAATTTTCCACTAAAATTGTTGTATTGAAGTTCAAGAACAATTAACTTTGAACAGTTAGATATTGAAATGGAATAAGTCCACTCAGTTGGTTATTCCTTAATCAAAGTACTGTCAGATGAGGTTGTATTGCACCCAGGGCTGCAGGAATAGTACCGGTAAGCTTATTATCATCCAATGAAAAGTAAGTTAGAAACGAGAGGTTATTAGTGGAACAAGGGACGGTTCCATATAAATTACCTCCACTGCAGTATAGTTCGCTTAAACTTTTCCAGTTGCCTTTGGTGTCTGGAATCTTCCCATGCAACAGATTATCAGGAGCAGAGAACACTTCCAATGATGTAATATACCGTAAGAAAGATGGGATTCCACCTGTTAAGCTATTATCATGAACTGCAAGAAGAGTAAGTTTGGAAATGAAACTGATCCCCTTGGGAATGCTTCCAATTAACTAGCTTGTTATGTGGAAGATAAATCTCTTCAAGGTTAGAACAACCAGAAAAATTAGTTGGAATGATTCCGCCGAATTTATTATCGTCAAGATCAAGAAAACGTAACCTGAAAAGATGACCAACCTCATGGGGGACGGTTCTTTCAAAGCTGTTGTTCCACAACCATAACTCATGCAGGAAGCTTTGGTTCCCTACACGCAGAGACAAAGACCCTTCAGGGCCTTGCGAATCCAGTTGTAAAGCGGTCACCCTTCTATGTCGCTTCCTACAGGAAACACCACTCCAGTCACAAAAATGAAAGGAAGAGTTCCACGAAGTTAGAACTATTCATATGCATCATTGGTTATCATCGACTTGAATAACAACGCCAAATGATACAGAGGAAGTAGAGATTGTGGTCAGAAATATAAGAGTATAAAAGAGGACAGTGTGGGAAGACAATAATAAGCAAGTTGTGGGTTACTTTAACTTCATTTTTTGATATAAACCTAAGATCACATATTGTTGGCTTTTTAACCTCAGTTTTTGCAGACACTAACATGTAATTGTGAAGTAAATGCCACCCACCTTTTCTTTTTCATCTTGACCAAGTCAGTTTGATGGACTAAGTTGTGCAAAATTGATTTTCACAAAATAATTAAATATTTTTCTTGACATATATACTATCATATATCACAGTTTTTTCTCTACAATCTGTTTGTCTAATCAAAATACATAATTTGATTGGAAAGAAAAGAGATCAAAATTGTGGAAAAAGTTTTGAAACTAATAGGCAGGGTAATAGAATTAAGATGAATCCCCAAAAAAAAATAAAATTTGCAAGATTTCTATACTAACTTTATAAATTATCACTGTTACAAAATGTAGAGGTAGGGTTATAAAAATATGCATGAATCCACATAATGGCCCCACGGTCATTCGGAAGACCGCAAAAGCCACCCGCGGGTCACGTATACAATGCGCAGAGGTTATACACCAAAGAACAGAAGTCCAAGTGTCAGTCCAATGACCTTGAGCCACCCGCAGATGCAGAATTCTCTCGCATGAAGAAGAAAAAAGAAAGGACTTCATATTTATTAAAGAAACGCAGTTATAACAAATTTCGTCTAGAAGTTGGTAGGAATATTTCTTGTTAGTGATATTTACCCTCATGAAGAACACATGGTAACACAACCAATCAAAAGAGGCCGCCTGGGCAGTCCGTTATAACCAGGCTCATGGCCAAGCTGTCATCTCCTATCAAAAGCAGCCATGTGTCCATTCAGGTAGAATGAAGCATCTTTCAGATAATGACAACTCCACCAATCATATTCCCTCACCCCAGCTATAAATACATTCTCCATCTTCATGAGGTACTCATTCACGCTTCCCATATTGCATCAATCACTTTGTACTTTCTCTCTCCATCAGAACAGTACTTATTCTCACGCCGGAGGGTGGTTACGAGAAGACCCCCCATCTTATCCTTCCCGTAACAAGCTCACAGTGATCTGTTTTGCAGGATAGAGAATTGGATCTAGTTGGACTCTTTACTCATTTTAGCGTAGCTCTCTTTGTTAACCCATACCCAGTGGAAATGCAGATCTTGTCCTAGTTTGGGATATGATATGTGTTTCTTCATTGACGCCATCCATATTTTTGGCTAGAACAATATGTTTTCATTATCTTTTGGTCAAGCTGAGTCAAATCCAACAAATTCCAGCTGATTTTCCAGAAATGGTGAAGCGAACTGTCATTCCCGGAGGTCCTACTCCTGAAGATGATGAACGAGTGACGGTGGAGACTCGCTGGAACCATCGAACTTCAGAACTGGAAGATAGATGTGGAGATTCTGCCTGGTTAAGAGAAGAGAAGTCAATAGTTAACCGTCACCTGATCTGGGAGGATCCAAACTCTAGAGGAATGGTTAAAAATGTAGCAAGAACGAGTTGCTGAAGAGTATGAACGAATTTAGCGTAATGATCGTATACGTGTGAGGAAATTGACGCAAGAAGAGTCACCTCCTTCGTCTCCTTCACCCCTATCGACAATTCGTTGCAGTCAGCTTAATGATAGCCTTAAAAATATAACGTACTCTGATGAATTTGGAGGCGAGGGAAGTCGTGACAGGGGTCGTGGGATTTTGTAGGGTGTATCCCTAAACCACGTAATATCAAAGTCATGCTTCCCGCGATTATCATGATAATACATATCGAGGCGACAATGATGATTACCCAAGTGATGATAGTCGGATCCATAGTAGAGAAGAAACAAGTCGCCCGCGGATGATGGTAATGCATACTGAGTATTGCAGTGACACATAAGTAGACTGTACCAAGCCATATCGTCCTACATCGTTTGCTGAAAAGTCTAAATTCATTCCGCGGATTGCCACCGCTCCTTTCCCAACAAATTTAAAGATTCCGAGTAATCTGGGTAAGTATAATGGCATGACATATCCTAGTGATCACCTTCTTAACTTCACAGCAGTTGGAGGTGTTAGTGGGTAGCAGTTGGAGGTGTTAGTGGGTGGATTTACCATATCGGTGTCACATGTTTTCCTTCACTTTAACTAGAGACACCCATGAGTGGTTTGAGAAGTTACCAGATGGGTAGATCCCAAGTTGGAATGATTTGGTGGCAAAATTTTCACAACATTTTAGCCAGAAAAATAAACATATGCGAGATCCTTTTGAACTTTTAGATGTTGTCTAGTGGGATAATGAATCAGTTGAAGACTTCATTACTCGATTCAATTATGAAAGTTTGAATATTGGCGGAATTAGTGAAGGCATGCTTCGAGGTGCCTTTAGACTGAACGTTCATAGTAAAGACTTGATAAGATGTTTAACTGGGCGCGATGGAATACCTAAGACATGGGACTCCATCATGTCTGCCGCAAAAGTATTCGCAGCCACAAAGAAAGTGTTGGGGCGTGACAGTCCTAAACAAAAGCTAAGGTAGAGTTTAAGAATACTCGGCCTAATAAACAAGGACGGGGATCCATTTGGTCATAATATTCAACCACCTACAGAGTCTTCCCAAAAGACAGACATGCGGGCATTAATTGGCCAGAAAAACAAGGATCTTGCTTGGGATATGATGAACACAAGTGGACTCCTTTAACAAAGATTCCATCAGAAATTTTGACAACCGAGAATATTTAGTTTCAGAAACCTCAGCCTATAACCCGAAGAGCATATTTAAACCCCCCAAAACAATGCATGGTCCATAACGACATTGGTCACCATAATGATAATTGTGTAAGTTTAAGAAATGAAATTGAATCGGCAATCAAATCAGGGAAGTTGAAACATTTGTTGTAAAATGTGCGGCAGGGAGTGCGCAAACAACCCACTCACGTTGATAATGGCCAGACAAAAAAGCAAGTTAAAGACTTGAACGTCCATATGATCCAAGGAGGGCCGGCAAGAGGGCATAATGGAGTAGCAATTGAGAATGATAATTGGGAGGGAGAACCGGTAGTTTTTCCCAGAGTGAAAGGGGGACCCTGTATGAAATACCCATTGGTAATCACGACATTGATTGGGCGTTATTGGTCTCAATATGTATTTTTTGATACATGGAGCACATCAGACAGTATGAATGATTAATGTTTTGAACAACTTGATAAAGACGATAAAGCCCGGTTAAAACCTATCCATGCACCAGTTCGGGGTTTGGCTACGAGGTTATGCATTCTCGAGGAGTGATTACTTTCCCTGTCACACTTAGTGATGGGATCCCTTCAAGAATGGAAGATGTTGAGTTTTTGGTATTTCCTGCAAGATCAAAGCATGATGTAATCTTGGGCAGAGAGTCTATTGGTGATTTTAATGTTAACCCGTCTACTGGGGAAGTAGGCGTTCCTACCCGGATGGGTGTAGAGATTATTCATGTTAATAGGCGTTTTTTTTGCAACTAAATGTTCCAAGCTAGCCAAGACGCCAAAAGTATCCTCAAGAACGGAACTAGAGAAGTGGATTTTGAACACAAAGTTTCCACAGCAAAGAGTGACGATTGGGCCTACTATCGTTGAGATAGGCCGGGCATTTTTAAAGCAGTTACTCACAAAGAATTTGGAGCTATTTGCTTGGCAACCGTCGAATATGACGGGGGTACCAAGGGAAAGAGCATAGCATAGATTGTGGGTGAATCCAGCATTCACACCCGTGGTTCAAATGAAGCACAAGATGGGTCCGGATTAGACTAAGGCTATGAGCGAGAAAGTTCAAGACTTACTTCACGCGAGAATCATGAGATTCAGTACCAGACTTGGGTAGCAAATCCTGTCATGGTTTCCAAGAGAAATGATACCCTGGTGGATGTCTATTGATTTCAAAGATTAAACAAGGTGTGCCCAAATGATTGTAATCCACTGCCAGCAATTGATTTGAAAGTTGATGCAATGACACCTTTCAAGTTTAAGTGTTTTTTGGATGCTTATAAAGGTTATCATCAAATTCGCATGGCAGCGGGGGATGAAGATAAAACAACTTCTAGGACTAATC
Source organism: Bidens hawaiensis (assembly GCF_021521415.1). Taxonomy (NCBI): domain Eukaryota; kingdom Viridiplantae; phylum Streptophyta; class Magnoliopsida; order Asterales; family Asteraceae; genus Bidens; species Bidens hawaiensis. The sequence continues at coordinate 484,775 of NW_027491165.1, read as the reverse complement.
AAGGTACCTTTTGTTACAAGATGATGCCACTATGTCTCAACAATGCGGGTGCAACTTATCAACATTTAATGGATAACGTGTTCAAAGTACAAATTGGGCATAATTTAGAAGTCTATATGGACGACTTAGTAATCAAAAGTATTGAAGAAGACCAAATGTTGCGGGATATTGAGGATACATTCTGAACCTTAAAAGAAATAAACATGAAGCTCAATCCGAGCAAATGTTTATTTGGAATGGAAGAAGGGAAATTTTTAGGAGTCATAGTGACAAGTGAAGGTTTAAAAGCTAATCCTGTGAAGGTCCAAGCTATTGGGAGAATGCTGTCTCCTACTTCTCTTAAATAAGTTCAAACCTTAAATGGTATATTGGGCGCCCTAAACAGTTTTTTGGCTAATCATGCATTAAATTCATTCTCGTTTATCTCAACGCTCTGCAACTGTTTGAAGAAAGCACATTTTAAATAAACACCGGAAGCAGAACACGCATTCTTGGAAATAAAAAGATGCTTGATAGAGCTGCCAACCTTGTCCACACCACAAGTGGGTGAACCATTGCCTTTATACCTATCCACGTCAGGTACAACGATTGGCGCAGTTTTATTAATCGACAGGAAAAGTATTCAAACTCCTATCTATTACGTCAGTGGAATGTTGGCAGACGCTGAAACTCGTTATTCTATGTTGGAAAACTTGTTTTGAGCATTGGTTTATGCATCTCGTCGTCTTCGCAGATATGTTCAAGGTCACCAGATTAATGTTTAGACTGGGTACAAGTTAAAATGTGTTGTGCAGACTTGAGTTGTTTGGACGATTAGCGAAATGGACAATTGAGCTAGGTGAACATACCGTTGAATATAAACCGAGACCGCAATTAAAGGGAAATTCCTAGAAGACTTTTTCAAAGAAGTTCCAAGAAGTAAAGAAAATGAATGTTTAGATGAACAACAACCCCCTATGCCGCCTGAACAGGATTAGGTGTGGACATTGTTCACTGCTGGCGCGTCTGGCGGGGAAGGCTCTGGAGCAGGTTTGCGGTTGGTTAATCTAGAAGGTCATGAGTTTACTTATGCTATTAGGTTGGATTTCAAAAGCACAAATAATGAGGAAGAGCATGAGGCATTTTTGGCCAGGCTACACATGGCCAAAAGCTTGGTGTTCGTCACCTTGAGGCCCACGTAGATTCAATGTTGGATGCGGGACAATTTAATGGGTTGTATGAAGCAAAAATTGAAACCATGGCCTCATATTTGTCTCAAGCTAAAGATCTTATACATCACTTTAACTCTTGCAAAGTGATTCACATCAAACGATCGATGCGAGAATAAACCCGCAGACGCGTTGAGTAAATTGGCATCCACAATTTTTGAACACTTGGCAAAGGATGTTTGCATTGAGTACTTAGATAGACCTTCAGTTCTGCAACATAAAATCTTGGTCATTAGAGTAGTTTCTTGGATGACACCAATTAAGGACTATTTGTCATCCAGGATACTTCAGGAAGACAGAGTCACACCCAATAAGTTTGTCATAAAGCCTTGCATTATCAACTTCAAGATAGGATCTATTACAGGCGCAAGTATCAAAAAATTCATCTGGGTATTCATTATTTGCTGCTTTGGCCTCCCACTAACAATATTGAGTGATAATGGGACGTAGTTTGCGGACAAGGGATTACAAGATTGGTTTACAGTGTTCACTTCAGTTGTTCACCCGCAAGCTAATGGGCAAGTCGAACGAGCTAATCGGAGTGTCAAAGATGGAATCAAGACCAGATTAGGCACCAAATGCACGGAATGGGTTGATGAGTTGTCGCGTGTGTTATGGGCTCACATAACCCACAAAAAGACTAGCAACTCTGAAACTCCTTTTAGTCTTACTTATGGGTCTATGGCCATGATTCCAACAGAGATTAGGGTTGCATCAGCTAGAACACTTCTCATCAAGGATAATGATAAGGAGTTACGTTTAAGTTTAAAACTTCTGGAAGAATGGCGGGAGTTGGCAATAATTAGAGAAAGTAACTACAAGCGTCAACTCCAAAAATACTATGATTCGTGGGTAAAACTATGTCAATTCAACGTGGGAGATTATGTGTTCCGCAATAACGAAGCTTCATATTTGGCCTGCATGCAATCTCTTATTTAAATATTTATTTTTGATCTGCGTATCATTTTTCGATTAATGGTCTGAGTACTATTTTACATGTGAAGATATTTCACAAAAGTTCCGCGTGCCAGAATATAATAAAGTTTAACTAGTGTGCGTGTCATTTTAACAATTGACCTACGTGTCATCTTTCTGGTATGCGTGCCAGTTTGTTAATGGCCAGCGAGCCATTTTATGATTAAAGGCTCGTGTGCCAGTTCATTTGATTACACTTTAGGTCCACGTACGAATTTATGATTAATTAAAATATGTTTTTATCTAAGTGGCATCTAATAATTCTTGCCTGAGCGCTAGTATAATAACGGCCTTCCTGCCAACTGTCTTTTGGTCAGAATACCAGTTATGCATTTTTGGCCTGCGTGTCATGGTATTTCTATATTAAGCGTTCAGTGGTCTTCGTGCCATACTAACTATCCTTTATATGAATAACACACGTACATTGTTCTTATCACGACAAAACAAAATGACGAAACCATGTCATGTATTATTACAAAAAGAGGATTGGGCTACATCATAGTTCGTACTAACAACGACACGAAAACAAAAGACATAACTAGGTTACAAATCAAAAAACATGGTATATACTAGCGCGCGGGAGGATCTTGGTTAGCGCCGGAACCATCCGGACCAGTAGAGTCTTCAACATTAAACTCTGGATCAATGTGGAAATATTCCTAGAGCTGCTGCACACCATCCTCTTGTGTGGAGAACTGCCATATAGTGTCTTGAATGACAAAGGTCAGCTCGTCAAAGGCTTGTAATTTAGCATTATATGTAGTCCGTGTCTTGTCCATAAAGTTCAAATTCTTCCAAAGGACGCCTCTCCTCCACAAACTTCCTACCCTCTTCAAACCCGGCCTTGCGACCTGCTTGAGAGGATGCATGAAGAAGTTCAGCCAAACAATCTCCCAATTTTGGCTCAGTTACCTGTAATATATACATACTAGTTAAGGAAAACAGTTTTTGGGATTCAAGACGGAAGACATAAAGCGGTATTACCAAGGGAAGACCGTGGGACAACAACCATTTCCTTTCAAAGATAGCTTGCTTAATTTGTTTCTTCGTCTCACCATGTTCTACAACAAGACAAACATTATCCGTGGTAAGATTAGCAACAAGCTTCTCACTTCCAGCTACCTCTGCCTTCAGAAGCTTCACCTCTTCATCATAATTGGTAATCAAATCTCTTTGAGTGGAGACTTATTGTTCCAAATGTAGTACTGGCCTCCAAGGCTTTATCTAGGTCAGCTTCTTTCTGCCGTACTTTATCTCCTGCAGCTTCGAGGGTGGTATTCTGCTATTTACAGGCTACCTCCCAAGACTTGGCAGCCGCCGCTTGTCGGTCCTTCTCCACTTGAAGGGCCGTTTCATTATCTTTGAGCTTCCACTTGGTAGTATTGACCTCCAAGCAGTTTTTCTCGGCCTCCTCCTTAAGGGTCTTCATCATATTCTCGTTGGATTCCAATTCCTCCACCAATGTTATCCATTCTCGGTATATCTCTTGCCCCATGGAAACTATGTTGTCAAGGTTGAAATTGAAAGCGTTAGCTAACATGAACCAGGGACGCCCGCGTTGATATGCACACTCGGCTGGTGGGAGTCCATAGCTCAAATATTCATGTCAAACGTCAACATTCGAAAAGCGTGAACCTTGGATCAAGGTCCATCGCAGATGATGAATCAATGAATCTTTCAAAGGATTGGTGTGCCTATAATACTCCGCACATGTGGCTCGTGAAGATCCTCCCTCACCTTCTTGGAGTATCAGAGAAGAATGGGGGGTGGGGGGGGGGGGATGGGCATGTACTTTTACCAAGTGATGTGGGTCGAATTGGGCAACCTGCTCCCCAAATTCCTACTACAATTTCATACTACAAATAGATACAAAGCAAGTTGCCCAATTCGACCCACATCACTTGGAAAAGAACAGGTCCATTCTTTCCGATACTCCAAGAAGGTGAGGGAGAGGTGAGCCACATACGTGGAGTATTATAGGCACTCCAATCCTTTGGAAGATTCATTGATTTATCATCTGCGATGGACCTTTATCCAAGGTTCATGCGTTTCGGATGTCGCCATTTGCAACAAATATTTGAGTTGTGGAATCCCACCCGCCGAGCGTGTATATCAACGCGGGCGACCCTTGTTCGAGTTAGGTAACACTTTCAATTACAACCTTGTCGATGTGGTCTCCACGGGGCAAGAGATATACCAAGAATGAATAACGATGGGGAAGAATGGGGAGCCAATGAGAATATGATGAAGACCCTTAAGGAAGAGGCTGAGAAATACTTCTTGGAGGCCAATACTACCAAGTGGAAGCTTAAAGGTGCTGAAACGACCCTTCAAGCGGAAAAGGACCGACAAAGATATTCGACAATACTACCAAGTCTGGGTTTGAAGAGGGTATGAAGTTTGCGGAGGAGAGGCGTCCTTTGGAATAATTTGAACTTTATGGGCAAGACACGGAGGCTACATATAAAGCTAAATTGCAAGACCTTGACGAGTTGACCTTTGTCATTCAAGACGCATTTCGAAAGTTCTCCACACAAGAGGATGGTGTGCAATAGCTCTAGGAATATTTCCATATTTATCCGGAGTTTAATGTTTAAGACTCTACTGGCCCGGATGGTTCCAACGCTGACCAAGATCCTCCCGCGCCCTAGTATATACCATGTTTTTTGATTTGTAACCAAGTTTTGTCTTTTGTTTGCGTGTCATTGTTTGTACGAACTATGATGTAACCCAATCCTCTTTTTGCAATAATGCATGACATGGTTTCATCATTTTTTTTTGTCGTGATAAGAACCATATAAATGTGTTAAGTATAACCTGACATGTATTCAAATAAAGGATAGCACACGGGCCATCCTAGTATGGCACGCAGACCACTGAACACTTAATTTAGAAAAACCCTAAGACTAAGGGGTGTGGGGGCTTCAACAGGGGCGCTAGAGCCCCTCCGCTCGCGCCCCCAGGCATTAATACCACACCACCAGAGGCGCTAGAGGGAGGATAGAGGCAGGCGTGAGCTTGGTAGCGGGAGAAGAGAGAGAGGAAGGCTCCTAGATTTTAGCAAAAAGAGCCGTTGGGCTCATATTAAATTAAAAAAAATTATTTTCTTTAAAAAATATACTCCATTTCACCCATTTTTATACCAAAACTTCAAACCTTCACCCAAAATCAATTCATCTTCTCAATTTGTTTTTAAAAAAAATGGCTGGAAATTGGTTCCCAAACTTTGATTCAGATTATCTTGACGACGATTCATTGAACACGTTTATGGTTTTCTCACCGCACCAACCGATGTTTTATTCGGAGCCACAAGAATCATCCGGCTTTCAACCATCCAACACACAACCGTCTCCTAACTTTGTTGTTCCGGAGACACAAGAATCACAAGGTGAAGCTACGGGACCAAAAAGACGCGTCCACCGGAAAAAACCAGTTGCAACGGACGGGTCGGAATCGGCTTCGACTCCGAGGACGAAACGGAAAACCACTCCGTCGTCATCGGATGAGAAGGAAGCCTTGTGTCGGGCTTGGATAGTCATTTTTGAGGATCGGCGTTGCGGTAATTGTTTTAACGTTTTTAAAAAAGATTTTTAATAAAAAAGTTAAATGGAAATCTAATTTATTTATTCATTTTGCAGCCGACTACAAACAGAGAAAGATTTTTTGGACAAAGGTTAGGGAGACGTTCCACATGCTCATTCGGAGTACAGAGCGGAACGCCGATATGATTTCGGGTCGGTGGTCCGAAATCAGAAAATTTGTCAGCTTGTTTACTAATCTTTTTAACAGGAACAGCGGTCGTATGAGACCAAGTGGCAGTGATGATTTGGCGGTTTACAATTTCACGATCGAAGAGTGAAGCAGGAGTGTTTGCGGAGGTATGGGATGGTGAAGATGTGGGACGATTTAAAGTTGTGGGACATGTTGAAAAAGTGTTCCAAGTGGGTTGAGCTGGTGGCGCCGGACTTTGATGCGGAAGTAGGGCCGAAACAGACTAAAACTAGTTCGTCTGGAGCGTATAGCACTTCAACTGGGTCGGATTGCCGCGTTAGATTCGACCTAAACATTGCGGAGGAGGAAACGTCTTCACCACCGAGGAGGCGGCCATTGGGAAGGGACGCCAAAGGGAAAAAACCGGCTGAGGGGGAAGCCGTAAACATCGCCAATCTTGTTGAATCCCTCAATAAATTCAACAAAACCATGGAGGTGGTCTCTTATGACAAAAAGGAAAAAACTCGAATGAGAGATTTGGACTTTCTTACTAGAGACTTCAGTAACCTAAATCCGGTCGATCAAATGCTAATGGAAAAGCAAAAGGAACGTATCTGAAAGAGGTTGATCGAAGAAGACCAAGTCGAAGAATAAGAAGAATGTTTCTTTTTAGTACTTTAATTTTTATTTTATTTTTAGATATTAATGTGTTTTTTTAATAATTTATGTGTTTTTTTAATAATACGTTGTTTGAATATATTTATAAAAAAAAAAATTTCGCTGGAGCCCCTCCACACCAGGGGCTCCACCAGGGGTGTCAACACCCCCTTATCCAGTTTCTCTCTCTGTCACACGTCATAATATTATTGGTTCTTGGCTCTGCTGGAGCCCCCACTAAAGCCCCCACACCCCTTAGTCTAACACACAGACCAAAAATACGTAACTGGTATTCTGACCAAAAGGCAGTTGGTACACAGACCTTTATTATACTAGCGCTCATGACATAATTATTATGTCACTTAGATCAAAAACATATTTTAATTAATCATAAATTGGTTCACCGACCAAAAGAGTAATCAAATGAAATGGAACGCGATCCTTTAATCATAAGATGGCTCGCAGGCTATCAACAAACTGGCACACAGACCAGAAAGATGACACGCAGGTCAATTGTTAAAAATGGCACGCACACCACTTTAGCTTGATTATTTTCATGCACGCGGGCCTTTCTTGAAATATCTTCACATGTAAAATAGTACTCATACCATCAATCGCAAAATGATATGCATAACAAAAATTTATATCTAAATAAGAGATGGCACGCAAACCAAATATGAAGTTGAAAATGTACGCAGACCATTACATATAGCATCTCTTGAGTTGCGCGACATTCCAAGTCCGCGGGATTGGTGTTCTATCAAGCCTTTCTAATGTGTATGCACCTTTGTATAGGACCATTTTGATCTTGTAAGGTCCCTCCCAAGTTTGGGCTAACTTTCCCGGTGGTTTTGCGTTTGAAGCTTTGTTATTGCGGAACACATAATCTCCCACGTTGAATTGACATACTTTTACCCACAACTCATAGTATTTTTGGAGTTGACGCTTGTAATTACTTTCTCTAATTATTGCCAACTCCCGCCTTTCTTCCAAAAGGTCTAAATTTAACCGCAACTCCTTATCATTATCTTCGATGATAAATGTTCTAGCATATGGAACTCCAATTTCTGCTGGAATCATAGCCTTAGACCCATAAGTAAGACTTAAAGGAGTTTCAGAGTCGCTAGTCTTTTTGTGGGTTCTGTGTGCCCATAACACATGCGAAAACTCATAAACCCATCATGTGCGTTTAGTGCCTAATCCGGCATTGATTCCATTTTTGATGCTTCAGTTAGCTCGTTCGACTTGCCCGTTGGCTTGCGAGTGAGCAACTGAAGTGAACACTTGGGTGACGTGTAATTCTACCAACCAATCTTGAAAGCCCTTGTACGAAGACTGCGTCCCATTATAGTCACACCCCTACCTACGGTGAAATGTCAGGGTATGAACCGTTGGTTCACAGCTCACAAGACAATATCATGAAATTTATGACAATATTTAATTTATTTATTTACAATTTCCAAATCAAGTACACATCTTTCGTCCAGGTACAAAATTAATTAAAATTAAGTAACAAAAATAAATATATCAAAACAATTTGTCTTTCTTTTTTTAAGTAGCCTAATGTCCTTTTCTAAATGATCTTCTCCTTCACTTCAAATTACTTCAAATTAGATGATAACATGCAATATGCGTATAAAATATATAGGTTGAGTGAGAAAATCATCAGTTTTTGATATTATGATAATATATGAATAAATGAGCAATCCCATACCATGAGTATCAACAATTAAACAAATGCAAGTAATTGGTGTCGGTTGACTATGCCTCATGAACACAAGCCATAGCTACTATGACGATATCAATAAGTTATGTTATTATCAATGATGGACCTCTCTGAATGTTAGAATTAAACAAATAAGCAAGTAAGAAAATAGAAAATTATCATTTACTGATCAACACACCATATTCATAGTTTGCTAGTTGTGTATAGTATGTAATATGTAAAGTATGAATATGTATGCATAAGTCCTCAAAAGGTTTTAAAAGCAATAAAATAGGAAAGTGATTACTCATTTTAATAATTAGGCAAGTTAAAAGATAAAATAAAGATATTAAATGAGTCACAGCCACGTGAATCATATCAAACAGAGGTATAAAATTCAAGTTATGAGATTTTGATGATTTAAGCGAGCTGGTACTGTTCAGAATCCGAACTTTGAGTTGGGGTCAGGTTCTGATCAGTACACTCAAAATTCAATGATGAACAAAAAAGTATTCTGGCTCGAAAGCTAGTTTTGAACATAAGATATAGTAATCGGATAATCAAATATTTTGATTATTATTCCCTAAAACCGGCTGGAGAGCAATTACCAACAAAACCCTATCAATCAGTAAACTGATTGAGGGCTTTAGTTAGTTAGACAAAAATAGACGTTTTTCACAAAGAGAACATACACGAATGATGAGTGGAACAAAGAGATAAACGAGGTCAAAGGGTCTTGAAGCTTGAAAGTCAAACCTGAAGATGAAAGTTCATGAAGAATACACTATGAAACATTATGAGCGATAGGCTGTGTTTCCGGATTATTTCAGGGTTTAGGAATTTATTTTGATTAAGTATAATGCCTCAATATTCGTTTATTAGGAAAATGGTTCGATTAGGAATCCCAGTAAACTATTGAAGACAAAATCTAGTCAATAAACATAAGGATTTCGAATTCCTCAACAAGAAATGAATTGGGACATGTTATAATTTTAGAGGACATAAATTGGGGCTTAATTTTCGTGACTTAGGTCGGTTTAACAAGGATTTGGCAATAAACGAAATTAACAAACAATAGTAAAAAACTGAACTGAGCGCCGGTCGCACTACGTGACCGACTGGGCACACTCCCGTCGTGATACACGACGGGTTGGATTATACAAGATTTTCTAGAATGCCACATTTAGTCCCTAAAGTTTTGTAAATGCGTTTTTAGCCATTTTGACGATTTTATGAGTTTCTAAGCATTGTTTGACGAGTTTGGAAGTTAAGATAATATAAATTAAGTTTAACCAAGTTAAATACTAATAAATACAAAATTTAAATAATTCGAAATATCCGAATTACATTTTGATTCGGGTTAAAACAAAAACCAATAAAAATACGAAAAACTCGAGATGTTACAGTCTCCCTTACTTTTGGGAATTTAATCTCGAAATTACGGAAACTAAAACAACATAATGTTAAAAACAATTAAATTTAAGGAAAAACTTTTTAAATAAAATTTAAAATTTAACATAACATATAACTTCGAATAGTTGAAGCAACGCTCCAAATGAAAAACCGATGAGGGCACTTGTATATAGGATGTACCAGCGGCTTATCCACCATGTCTTTATCATCTATAAATTTGTACCGTTACCCAAAACTACTTTCGGTTCTAGATTATGTCACACAATTTTATGTACTACGATTTCCATGCGAGGACTTTGATAATTATGTATGCATCCATAATTACTTAGATCGTTAGATAAACAACGAACTTTTGTGAACTTAACAAATAAAAATAGCAGACAAGATTGTTATAAATGTACGGAAAAAATATCAAGAACAAAATTAAGCGAGTGATTTAATTAATAGTCTAAGTAACAAAAAATCTTAAAATGAGAAATTACATGTGAAACCTTTATATATTGTAGATATTAGAATTGAAATTGTTAGGATCAAGAGTATATATTTGAACGAGGTCAAATGAAGATTTTGATTTCTTGAGTTCGGTTAGATGAAGAACTTATGAAATTTAGAAGAGAACTTGATATAAAATTGTGCATTTCATTTGTGAATTTGAGATGAGATAAATTAAAATTACCAAAATAAAACATTAAAATAAATGGTAAATAGTAATTGAAACATTAATGAAAATGGGAAAATTTACGTATTCGAGTAAATTATTAATAGATTAAATTGGGAAGCAAATATTCTCGTATCATTGAGATAGTCTTATTCCAAATAAATCTTTAAAATTAGATATAGTATAAGTGTGTCATTGGGGTATCCACAAATTACAAGGAATTTTTCTATTTCCACAAAATTTATATAAATAAGGTAATATAAATAAATTGAGAATCCATGATCTATCATGGGAGTTTAAATAAATAAGGAATATTTAATTGATAGTGAAAATGAAAATGAGTTGTGAAATATTATAATTAAAAAAGTGAGGTTAGAAATTCATGAATCACCATGACTATTCTAACAAACCAACGAAATCACCATCGAAACATTCATAATTTGCAAAATATATCAAAAATCGAAGTACGGCGTTGAAGTATCTACGAACCACCGTGGAGTTTCAACTAAATAACGAAATTAAATAAAAATGATTCATTGAGGTGCCCATGAACCACCGTAGGTTTTCAACAAGGATCGTGAAAATGTCATAATTGAAATGGGTGATTGAATTATCCTTGGATCACCATGGAAATTCAATTAAGAAGGAAAAATTAATTTAATAATAAAAATTAAATTAAGAAATGAAAGTTTTATTTAATAGGGGAAATTAAATTTAAATGATAGGAAATTCCATTTAATAATAAAATTTCAATGATCGAATTTCAACAATAAATGTTTATAAAATGGATGACAAGTTATAACACACGAGAAGTAAAAAGAGATTACTCAAAACATAAAGTACTAAAATGTTAATAATTAAATGTTGAGGGTGGAAATTGAAATGTTTTTTTTATAGTTTGAGAATAATATAAAATAAAATTAACAAGAAAATACAATTCAAATAACATAACAATATGACAACTAATTGTGAAAATTGTGTCTTTATAACAGGAGGATTGTGTCGGACCATAAGAATTAAAAATACTTTGATTAATTGTAGTAAAGTGAATAAATAAAGTCATAAAAATTTGATTTAAATGAAATCAAGTAAATAAATGAATAAACGAGTTTTTTTTGATGGGTTGGGCTTTCCATGAGCATTCTGTAGTATTTTATTGTCCCAACTTGTTAGCATATCAAAATAAATTTGTGAGTTGGGCTTCCCAAAAGCTTTCCATGACATTTTATTGGCACAACTAAATAACATAACACCAATTTGTGAGTTGGGTCTCCTATAAGGTCCCGGTCCCGGTGCCCTACTTTGGCGTTGGATTTACTCATAAACACAGTTTTAAATATCAGATTTAATTAAAACTTTTCGCAAAATAATAAACTTCAAACATATATTTGACGTGAGGTCGAAGACTCACTCAAAAAAAAACGAATACAACTATTTAGATAACAGTAAGCGGATATCGAACACAGGGAGTTTGTGGAAAATATATTACTAAGTATCTTTACAATTAAACTAAGTGCAAAGGTAAATTCAAAGAGTTGGTTGTTTGGTTTTTGATTAACAAAAATAGCTAAAGAAATAAACGATTTTTAAACAATATAAGAAACAATGCTCTCTCCCGATTTCAGGTTCCCAATGTTGATAAAGTTAATGTTTACTTGTGGGATCAACTACACAAATATCGTTCATGAAAATGCGTTTGGATGTGATAAAAGAGGACTAAGTACTTGGATTATAAAATCGCAAGGTTGTCTCTCAATAATCAGTTTAGTATTGTTAACCCTAATTCTCTTCCACTAAATCTCGATTGCGTATGGCACCAAGAACGGATAGTCAAGAACATGAATTTATACCATACAAACAATTACAAACAAACTCACAATCATCATAGCAACATATTCATAAGATCAAAATACTATCCCACAAATAACATAAACGATTAACAAATATCTAATTGAAAACCTTACAATTCAGAAAAGAACACAAAGGGTACTAGCCACTCATCATTCGGTTCATCATAGCATCAATTAAAGTATCTAGATGAATCCAAAATCCAATTCAATGATTACAGTCACCAAACTAGAATACTTGCTCTCCAAAATTTGTCTCTCAGGTGTTTTGAATGAAGATAGATTAAAAGGCAGCCAAAACCGTCTAAAAACAATAAGAATTTTGGACAGTTACAACCCGAACCGTGGCCCACGGTCTCCACCGTGGGTCACGGTGTCTTCCTGGAAATACTGGACCTGGCCCACGGTCTCCACCGTGCGCCACGGTGGGACAGAGGCCACGGTACGGTGGCCTCTGTCCATTTTTCTCACATTGGACCGTGGCCCACGGCCTTAACCGTGGGTCACCGTGGACTTCAGCCACATTCTTCGTTTTTCACATATTTTGACCTTTCTCGAATCTCTGGGTCCTTCGGTTTCTTCGTCATACACCATAATAGCTCCGGGACCTCCTTTGTACCTACAATTTACCGAACACACCGTAGTTATCTAATTCCACAAGATAAACCAATTCAATACATGATTATTACGGTATTAACTCACTTAAGGGTTGTCCCATGGACCACCCGTCAATATTACAAAATCATTCAAATATTTCCAAATTAAACATCTCTTGTTTTTCAAAATAAAACATAAATCGTAATAACATCATAACATTTTTCTCAAGATGCCAGTGTCTTCAGTCCAATGCCATATGTCTTCCCTCAAGCTAACTGCCTTAACCTATTCACTTGTGTGCATACTAAAACTCAGCTACGATGAGTGAGTTCTAATTAATCAGGTAACATACAATACATTCACATACTTACATATATATATATATACACGTATATGAAGATACATATTCATACTTAGCCTATTACCTTTCTTTCATACATACACACATACATACTCTCATTCAAACATATTCGTTTTAAAGAGCATTTCACCCTATAACCTTCGCAGATATTGTTAGGGCCTGTTTCTTACATTCGTATATATAATTAGGGCATGTTCCCTACATTCGCAGATATTATTAGGGTCTGTTCCCTACATTCACAGATATTATTAGGGTATGTTCCCTAAATTCGCAGATATTAGTAGGGTATGTTCCCTTTCTAAACATACATTCCATCCATCCGATAACCATACATACCTTTCCTTATACTTTCGTACATACTCATTTCATTACGTACTTTTATACATACTTATCTCATATTAGATATACTACACATTACTTTCCCTGACGATACATGCAATATCCGAATATCGTTCACGCACCGACAAACATTCATTTATCACATTTATACCATATTATCACATCAATCATCATAGCATACACTTACCATTTAAGGTAAGTGTATTAACACTCACATTGAGTATGCACACAGCCCCGAAAACATATCAAGGAAATGGCGCTAGAAACTCACATGAGCTCGGTTACGTTCGGAGTTAATGGTAATTCCTTTCTTTAGTTGTGCACGACTAACTGTATAAAAATTACACGTATCAATTACTATCACTACCCATATCGTATTTCTAGTTTAATTATAACCCTCAACGAACGGGGGTCCGGGCTAGCGGGGTTCTACGGGCGGCAGCCCTTAGCCGGGCTAAGGGGCAGAGGCCCTAGCTGGGGTTAAGCTTCCAGGCCAGCTTGAAAAAATTTTATTTCCATCAACTGCCATAACACAAATTTCATTGGACTTCTAAAACTATTATTTAATTCGCTAACTCATTCGTTATAACGAATAGCCTCTGATTAAGCCTCATTCGGTATCCCATTCTTTATGACGAATGTTTCCATTCGTTATAACGAATGGTTAATCTGGGACGAATGAGTTCACAATGAATGGCTAAGGCCATTCGTGCTTACCATACGACGAATGGGAGGCTCACTCGTTACTGGATCATACAGATGTAACGAATGAATTGATTCGTTGCCCTAATTATGGCGAATGGGTAAATAACGAATGATGAGCGCCATTCGTTAATTCATTAAGGCGGATAAAAGGTTCATTCGTCATGAAGACACGCGAATGTATCCTATTCGCTATGGTATTCTAACGAATGACCAACGATTCGTTCAGCATAACGAATGTGCATCAGCTCTTATCCAAAACTTTGACTCAGATGTCAAAGTCAAAATCTTCAAGAACAGTCAACGCACCAGATCTGAAATTAAACCTCAAATCACGATGAGACAACACGATTTTGGTATCGTTGAGCTCGGAATCACAGCGCCTAATAACCCTAACCCTCCAAACATTCAATGTTTACGTTTAAATGATGCGTTTGATCATTGTTTAAACCCGGTTCATTAATCAATCGATTAACCCATCAAATATTAACGAATTTCAGTAAGGTTTGTTGCATTGGATTTGTTTTTACCATTTATACATAGATCTAGGATTACTAAACGAGCCGCCAAGTGTTTTGTTATAAACGTACCTTTAAGCGAGTCGATCTACGAACACGATCTAGTCTTGATGTTGCTTTGGTTCGTCACAATGTTCTAGCACCAACGGGTTTGGTCTTTCCCTCCGGATCTTGGCTCGGGATATAGGTGATGCTAGACTGTATCTATCTAGTAAAAGATAATTAATATTAGTTCCTAATCACCTAAGCAAGCTAGGGTAAGTAGGGTGTCGAACACAAGGAGTATATGGTCAGTGTAACCGTGTAAATAATTTACAGTATTATGAAGGAGTGCGTTTTAGTGCTGATCACACAAGCAAATAAGTTTGATTTTAATAATAATAAAGCAAATAGCAACTTTCAAATAATTAACAAAGACAAATCACACCCGGGGTTCAAGTAAGCAAATATACAGTAATCTCATGTTCACTTAACAGATAAATTGTCAAAGATCAAATCAGATTAACTAACTAGGCAAACCTTAGGCATCAACAATCGCTAACACACGGCACTGGTTATCAGACAGTCTCTGCCAGTGTGACTCAACTAAGGGCAATTGTATGCTTCATCATATTTAAATAAGTCAAAAAAACCCTATAAGCAATTATTATAGCAACTGGCAAACTAATCATTCCGATCGAAATAAACCTAAACCGACTGAGTGCACAGTAATACCGAACATCAATACTTATAGATTAATCATAAACAATTAGAAAATCATTCGTTCTAAAACACATGAGAAAACTGAAAAATACAAACTCTACATCCCGCGTATAACTCGAAGGAGACTAGCCACTCATGGTGATGATTAGGTCTTCACTCGATATTTGATAGGCTATCCAATATAGTGAATGGAGATCCTTTTTTAATATTTTGGAAGATGAATGAATATTAATATGGCTGACCTCCTTCTCTTTTCTTTTCAGCGTGGCCTACTGCCCCCTCCAACAATGTGTTATCCAAGCCATATATTAGAAATAGTTTTTTCAAAACCTCGTACAACCTCCTTTTTCTTTCACATGGGCTGCTATGACTTGTTTGTGGACTCGACTCCAGTGAGCAGCCCAACAATTAAATAATGACCAAATCACACTTTTATGAATATGTGATGTATCACATTTGTTTCAATTAAAAAATTAATATTAAAGTAATCATAAATTGTAACCAACATCACATGCATATTATTATTATTATTATTATTATTATTATTATTATTATTATTATTATAACCCCGAATCACGCGATTGAACCCGAACTTCCCTTGACTCCAAAGCATGCATGCGATAACCTGAAATAAAAAAACACATTTGAAGTACCAAAGTTCACACTAAAAACTAAATAAAACTACTAAAATAAAACATATAAATACATGATTTACAGCCAACCATCAATATGATGGTGTTTATGTGTGTTTTTGAAGGTTTAGGCTACGGTGCTGAGATTGATGAAAATGGAAAGAATTAGGGTTTAAGGGGTATTTATACTCCCTTAAGCCCATGGACCTAAGGCTCATTCCATCTCTTATTCCATATTTTAATGTCCAAGCCCACCATCTTATAGTTTATTTATCTAAACTGATACACACCACGTTAATAACAAACGGAATTTGCTTTATTAATATTATCGAAAGTAGGATGTTACATCTCCCAAGGGCGTTCCATGGTATTTTAAATGGCCCAACAAATTAATGAATTATCGAAACAATTGAGTTGGATGGCCCATGAGCTCTCCATAACATTTTAACTGTCCCAACTAAAAAATAAATAAATAATAAAAGTATGGGTAGTTGGAGCATCTCGTGAACCACCACGGATGATAATGTTCCAACAAATTATCAGAACGGGTTGAAAAGTAGATAGTTGAAGTGTCCATGGATTGACGTGGGTTTTACACTAACTAAACACATAAAAAAATAAAATAATATAAATAATTGGAATTTTTTCTGATTTTAGCCACGAACCACTATGAATTCGGTTTTTATATAAGAAATGTAACCGTTTGACCGGTTATGTTGACCGCTTAAAATTCCGGTCGTATGACATTTGTTCTGCTTTTGCCTATAAGATCGAGTATTGTGATCGATTTATCCTCTAGGTAAGGAATATCGTCTTACCTTTGATTCCTGGAATCGTTTTGCCAATACCTGACTCACAGTTCTCTCCACCTTCCGGTCACTACTAGAACTTGTCATACTTCATTGCCTTAAGGTAAAGGAGTAAAAACAAAACAAGGGAATTCTTAAGGAATTTCCCATAAATTACAGATTAACAAAAATCTAGGGTTTATATAAAAAATTAAGAGGAAAAATATTTTAAGAGTGAGTCATAGCCTCGAAGTTGGTGTGTGCGTGTACATGATTAAATAATAAAATAAATAAATATTACATAAGTTGTAAACCATTTAAATAAACATATAAGGCCACACATAAGCACGCATAGGGATATAGGGTCTAAGCATGCTACTAGGTAATTTCTAATGCCCTTATCTTATAGCCTTCGGCTCTGATACCAATATGTCACACCCCGACCTACATCGGAATACTGGGGAGGGTGGGGTTGGGGGGATTGGTTCACAGCTCGCAAAGCACTAACATACAATATTATATAGTATCTAATTTATTTATTTACAATATCCAAATCAAGTACACATCTTTCGTCCAAGTACAAAATTAATCAAAAACAAATAACAATAAATATAACAAATACTTTGACTTTCTTTTATTAAGTAGCCTAAAGTCCTTTTTTAAATGTCTTCTCCTTCACTTCAAATAAGATGATAACCTGCAATATGCGCAAAAAATATATAGGTTTGTCAACACGAGGTTGAGTGAAAAAATCACCAGTTTTTGATATTATAACAATATATGAATAAACGAGCAAACTCATACCGTGAGTATCAACAATTAAACAAATGCAAGTAATTGGTGTCGGTCGACCATGCCTTACGAACACGGACTATGGCTACTATGATGATATCAATGAGTTATGCTAGAATCAATGATGAGCTCTCCGAATGCTATAACTAAAAAAAATAAACAAGTAAGAAAATAGCAAATAGCAAATAATAATTTAATCGATCAACACATAATATTCACAGTTTTCTAGTTGTGTATAGTATGTAATATGTAAATTACGAATAGGCACGCATAAGTCCCTAAAAGGTTTTAAAAGAAATAATAAGGGCATGATTATTCACCTTAATATTAGGTGAGTTAAACGATAAAATAAAGATATTAAAAGAGTCTTGAGCCTTAAGCGAGCTGACTCATCTGACTCGAACTGACCTGAAACTTTGATACAGTGAACTAGAATTAAAAACGAGAACATAGCCGTTAGAATCATATCAAACAGAGGTATAAAACTTAAATTATGAGATTTTAACGATTTAAGCGAGCCGGTACTGTTTAGAATCCGAACTTCAAATCGATAGTCGGATTCTGACCAGTACACTCTAAATTCAATTATGAACAAAAATGTCTTCTGGGATGAAAGCTTGTTTTGACAAGAAGCTATAGTAATCGGATAGTCAAATATTTTGACTATTATGCCCTAAAGAGGTAAAGAGGGTCGGGCTCTAAAACCTTATCAATTAGTAAAACTGATTGAAGACTTTTATTAGTTAGACAAAAATCACATTTTTCATGAAGACAACTTACCCAAATTAAGAGTGGAACAAAGAGATAAACAAGGTCAAAGGGTCTTGAAGCTTGAAAGTCAAACCGGAAGATGAAAGTTCTTGAATAATACACCATGAAACATTATGAACGATATTTCTAGAGATGGGGCAGAGTTTCCAGATTATTTTATGTTCTAGGAATATATTTTGATTAAGCATAATGCCCCGTATTCGTTTATTAGGAAAATGGTTCGATTAGGAAAACGAATAAACTATTGATAACAAAATCAAGTCAATAAACCTAAAGATTATGAATCCCTCAACAAGAAATGAAATGGGACATGTTATAATATCTATGGACATAACTTGGGGCTTAATTTTCATGACTTTGGTTAGTTTAAGAAGGATTTAGCTAAAAATGAAAAATTAACAAACAACAATAAAAAAATTGAGCTGAACGTCGGTCGCGCTACGTGATCGACTAGGCATAGTCCTGTAACGATACGCGATGGGTTGGTTAATACCATATCTTATAGAATGTCACATTTAGTCCTTGAAGTTTCGTAAATGGGTTTTAGCCATTTTAAACGATTTTAAATGTCTCTAAGCACTAGCTGACGAGTTTGGAAGTTAAGAAAACATAAATTAAGTTTAACCAAGTCAAATACTAATAAATACAAAATTTAAATAATTTGAAAGATCCGAATTACATTCCAATTCGGGTTAAACAAAAACGAATTTAAATACGAAAAACCCGAGATGTTACAATTATCACTCATTATTGTTTGGGGGAGGCCAAAGCGGCAAATAATGAATTCTCATATGAATTTATTGATACTTGCAGCTATGATAGATGCCTCTGGTTTTGCCTCTATCCACTTAGTGAAATAATCAATTGCGACTATCAAGAATTTGACTTGACTAGGAGCTTCGGGGAATGGACCCGTGATAGCTATTGCGCACTTATGAAATGGCCATGCAGAAACCGGAATTAACTCATTCTGAGGATGGATATTTGGCTCTTGGCTTTGACAAGAATCGCATTTCCTTATTTCTTGCACTGCGTCCACATGCATTCCCGGCCAACAATACCCCGTCTTCATAATATTAGCTACAACCAAGGTTGCAAAAGTCGCTACGCGGACCCTAGGCGGCCGACTGGGGAGTTGGGTGTACTCGGGGAGTACTCGGACATGGTAAATATAAAGAAAATTAATTTTTGGATATTATATATATGTAAAATATCATAAGTTTACTAATGTTTATAACAAAATAGGTGAATATCAATATAAATAAAAGAAATATATTTTTAAATAACAAAATATTCTAACAATTACTAATCATTAATAAAAAAATGATATTTGTTCTTTAATTTTATTGAAATACGAATTATGTTTTATTGTTTTGAGTCAAAATCGGTCCAGGTTCACCTATAAGATGTGGTTCTGGTTGAGGTTGACCACATTTGACCGATTTTTAGTAACTAGGCGGATTTACAGAAACTCGCCTCAGCGACATACCTTGTAGAGAGTACTCAGAGAATACTCGACCTTGTAATCCTACTTTTACAACATTGGCTACAACCATTCTTGGTCCTGCATAAAGTCCACAAATGCCTTCATGTATCTCAAGGATTAAATAGTTAGCATCTTCTGCGTCAACACATCTAAGGAGTGGGACAAGGAAAAACCGCCGATAAAGGATCCCATCTTGAAGTTGATAATGCAGGCTTTATAACAAACTTTTTGGCTCATGGCTCTGTCTTCCAGAAGTATCCCATATGAAAATTTATCCTTCATCAGTGTCATCCAATAAACTAATCCTGTCTGAATGACCAAGATTCGATGTTGCGGAACTGAAGGTTTATAAGACCTCTATGCGAACATCCTTTGCCAAGTGTTCAAATCTTGTGGATGCCAATTTACTCGACGTTTTTGTGGGTTTATTCTCGCTTCGTTTGATGTGAATCACTTTGCAAGAGTTAAACTGATGAATAAGATCTTTATCTTGAGACAAATATGAGGCCATGGTTTCATTTTTTTGCTTCATACAACCCATTTGTTTATCCCGCAATCAACATTGAATCTACAGGTGCCTCAAGGTGACGAACACTTTTGGCAATGCGTAGCCCAGAAAAAAATGCCTCATACTCTTCCTCATTATTTGTGATTTTTAAATTCAATCTAGTAGCACAGTTAAACTATGACCCTCTGGATTAACCAACCGCAAACCTGCTCCAGAACCTTCCCCGCCAGACGCACCATCAGTGAACAATGACCACACCTGATCCTGTTATGGCGGCATAGGAGGTTGTTGTTCATCTAAAGGTTCTTTTTCTTTACTCCTTGGAACTTTTGTGACAAAGTCCGAAAAGATTTGTCCTTTAATTGCGGGTCTCAGTTTATAATCAATGACGTGTTCTCTTAGCTCAATTGCTTATTTCGCCAATCGTCCATACAACTCACGTCTGTACAATACATTTTTAACTTGTACCTTGTCAAAACATTGATCTGGTGACCTTGAAAATATCTGTGAAGATGAAGAGACACATAAACCAATGCTAAAACCAATTTTCCAACATAGAATAACGAGTTTCAGCGTTCTTCAACTTTCTACGGATGTAATAGATAGGAGTTTGAATAGTTTTCCTATTGATCAACAAAACTGCGTCAATCGCTATATCTGACGTGGATAGGTTTAAAGTCAATGGTGCACCCGCTTGTGGTACGGACATGGTGGGCAACTCCATCAGGCATTTTTTTTATTTCCAAGAATGCTTGTTCTAGGATTAGTCGATGCAGACCTTGTTCAGAGGAGGACCGGGGTTATTCAAGTAGTTCGATTAAGTTTAGGACTCTAATCGTTTATCACTTATACTCTTCGTTTCCTTTATTTTAACGTTCATGTACTCGTATTCCGAATCAATGAAATTTCATTTCTTATGTTTCTAAATTGACATACCAAACTCATTTAGTCCAAAATGGTCGTAAAACGAATCGCGGGATTTGAAAACAATTAAAAAATGAAAAAAAAAACAAAAAACAAACCGACTTAGCACGGTCGTGCCTTGCTGACCGCAGCCATGTCGAGGACGTTTGATGGTTTTTTTTGTCATTGCAAATCATCCATTTTCACTTTTAATCGCACCCTAACAAACCCTAAGCGATTTCGGGCGATTTTCTGGTCATTATCTCATTGATTTTCTTGTTCCAGTCATCAAGGTATGTCAATTTACTAATTTCAATCTCATTCTAGGGTGAGATTAAGACCCACTTCACTATCAATTCGGGTGTAATCTAAACCCTAGATTCAAGTTCCACTAAATTTGGGGTTAGATTAAGACTAATTAACATGTGTAAACATAGTTTACATGATTTGAAAGGATTAATTGGTTTGAAAAAGTAAATTTAAACTAGTTGAAACATGATTATTAGTCCAATTTGGTTAACTTTCGGTTCAGGTTAGGTTCAACTCTAATGACCGACCCATGTCCTAAACCATTTAAAAAGTTTGATGAACCGGGTTGATACGCATGTTCGAGACTTCATAACTCCAAATTTATGCAAAACATGGGTCGTGTTTCACCAAGAACGGTCGTAGTCAACCAGAAAGTCAATCAAATATCGCCCAAACTCAGCAGGTGCCATGCCTCCCAAGGCACGACCGTGCCTTGCCTCTGGAACTTATCTTTATATTTCAAACGCATATCTCTTGACTCATTTTTGTAATTTTGGATTGCGCAGTTCAACGAAAATCACACGTACTTACAATTCTCGGATAGGACCGGGGAAGAAAGGATGGCCTGAAAAGATTAAAAACCCTTAAAAGAAGAATGGAAAAACCACTTCTATACAAATGTCGAAGGACATTAGGGGAAGTAAGTGAATACCAAAGAATGATCAACATGATGACCGCTCCATGGATGCGACTATTCTCATACACGGATTGATCGGTAACTGAAATAACAATGGAATTCTTATCTTAATTCCACCTCAAAATGAATCCAGATCCCACTAGCTTCTATAAAGCAAACACTCTGAGATTTCGATTAGGTGGAATTTGGTAAGCTCCGACTTCGCGGAATTCAGATCAATATCGGAATATATACAGAAGATGAGATAAGATCAGATTTGTGGTTCAGATCAAGCTACACTTTCCCTGACGAAGTGGGAAAACCACACGGTTTCATAGGACAGATGCGTAGAGAAGAATAGGAACTATTAACAGATACCAGTGGAAACAACTACAATCCCTCTAAGAGCACTGAACTCATTGATCCACTAATAACATACATCCACTGCCTCTTAGGACACACACTTACAAAACCAGGAACCCGCAGAGCACTGGTTAACCTACAAGATCTATGGGCTTTATATTGCATAATAACAGGTAGACATTGTAACATATTCTACCTGCTCTGTTTTATGTTTTCAAAGAATGCCCAATCCAAGATTGGCATCCCGTTGTTTGGTGGTGGATGGATTATTAGGTGGTGTAAGACATATGGAGTACAAAGTCAAGGCACACTAGGGCCAACACCCTTGCCCTTAGACCTTGATTTTTGCTCCAGGATGGAAATGATTGAGAAAATTTCTAACAAACCATGAATGATGAGGTTCATAAACTGCTCAACCATTGTTGAGGATACAGAAAACGAGGTACAATCTTAAGAATCCTCTCCCCAACCCATGTATGTTTAAAAGTAGGATCTTTGTAGTATAAGTAGGTGTAAGGGTCTGTGTGGTTGATGTTTGTTTTGAACAATTTTATTTTTGTTGTTTGGTTTGGATGCTTTAAGACATTATTATTATTATTATTATTATTATTATTATTATTATTATTATTATTATGTAGGATGTCCGCTTGTAGGGCAGTATGGGTAATTATATACCCATACTTACATGAGGTCTTTATATATTTTGTGTACTATGCTTGTGTTTGTGGTTGTAGATTTTATGCAGGTAGGATTTATTTAGTACCAGAATTTCCATACAGCCGACAGGAGGACACATATGACAAAAATTTCGTCTCGACTCGTAGGGAAGTTAAATACCTTTTTCTCCTCGATTCCATTCGGTTTAAATCTTTTCACATTAAGTAAAATGTGAGATTTAAGTGTGGGGAGGGGATTTACACTTGACCAAACCAAGTCTAAAAAGCAAAATTTTTGAACAAATTATTCAATGTGTTTTTGCTGCAACAAAACATAAGTTTTAATATATTTTTTTTGATAAGCCAGAAACTAGAAACATCTTAGCAAAAAATTACCTATACTATAAAATATGATAAAAATAAAAATATGGGTTGTAATATTGAGAATAACTTTATGCAAAATATGACATTTTCACCCAATTCATCCGTTTGTGAGAATTAAGCCTTCATGAAGATATTTAGAAAAATACTCATATATTGGATACCAATGAGCGAGTCAGGTACTTTTTGTGTAATAGAACTTGTCTTGAGAATTCATTCGAGATCAGACGAAATGCTGCATAACAAAAAAGGTAATATATTTCAAAAAATCACAAAAAAAAAAAACCATATAAATCCTACACCTACCAGAAAACCTACCAAACTAACCCTTAAACCAGTAAATTCAGCATTGATCTTTTACCGACCCTAAAGAACTGGAATGCCTTCTTTCGATTTTAATTTACTTTGCTGCATACAATTTGCAAAACCTAATTTGCCTCCGGAACTTAGGTAGAGAATCTTTCTCTTTAGGAATGAGTTGAGGAAAAAGTGGCGCCAAGAGGAACAAAGGTCACCATTTTGCAGGATTTTTAAAACCGCAATGAAAAGATGAGCAAAAAGATATGAAAGATGTTTAAGCTGGAGAAATTGGTCCCACGTAGGAAGATGAAGAGTAAGTCAAACTCAATATCAATACGAATATACCAAACTAATGAGGGTGGAGGCTATTAGGCTGAAAGTCGAACGATCCATTATAGTTGGGAGTTATGTTCAACATAGGACTGAGGAAGAGCAGATCCACATCTTGGATAAAACCGGTCTTAACGATTTGACCTTAAAAGAGTCATTAGAATTGTAAAGAAACTGCTGATTCGCCACACTCTGGAACGAAGAATGGAGCAACGACAAGGAGAGAAGAAGAATATTGAAATTAAGCTCAATTAGTCGTACCCTCTCAAATACCCTTACCAAAATACTCGAAAACCTATCACCCACATACCAAAACCTTTGGAAATCTAATGTCTTTTGACGCACGCAATGCTTCCCAAGGTGGATGGAGAATTAGTCTCTCGACAAGCATATTTTTTCTGTAAGTCGTATGTTGTCTAAGAGTGTTTATACATAAAAAATTACATGTATGTCTAGATATTAAGCCGAGTGTGTGTGAACATTGCAAGCACGTGATGTTTTGTATAAAATGAAGCTCATAAAAGCAAACCATAGTTTTACAAATAACATACTGACACATTTTGTTCTTATGGATTACCGACACTTTCTGAAATTAGACGTGTTGTTTCCAAGAGTTTGTTCAAAGCTAGCTTGACGACAAGCAAGGTTCCAGTGTGGAGAGATTTGATGTACAAGAAATTACACATCATTTAAGTGCTAAAATATCTCCAAAAAAAGTAATTTTGGCAACAATATAAGAATAAATAACCACTAATGTTTATAATATCGATCTATAGGTGAATATAGCCCTAAAGAATAAAACAAGCTGAAATACGAAGAAAAACGAAGACATATAGTGAAAACTATCAAGACACACCCCATGGTGAATCAAGGCATGACCATGCCTAGAGCATATGAAGTAAAGACAAAAATCAGGAAGTCAAGACATGGCCATGTTAACCAAGACACACCCCATGTTATCAAAGGCAAGAGGAAAAGACAAAATAGAAGGTTCTGAAGCAAAACACGGCCATGCCTTTAGAACAAAAGAAAATGACAAAATAGGAAGAGTTTGGACTGTTGTGGAACTCAACAAGGTCGTGCCTTTCTTAGCACAGACGTGTTACCCTTGAGTTATGCGATCTGACATGACAATTAACGCAACATGATAAAATTGGCGCCAAGGTCGTGCTAAGCACGGCACGGTCGTGCCTTGTGCCTTGAGGGTCTGATCAACCTATAATTTGAATGCTCTTATCATTTATTTAATAGACTTGGACACCCCTTAGAGGAGCATTAAATCCCAACCACTTCCTTTCACCACTATTAATAAGGCAATAAATCTCATCCATCCAACACTTGAAGATTAATGAGATTAAGTTTTTGAGAGAACTCATTAGCATCAAAGATTAGTCATCCAAATTTGTTATATTGTTTCAATTTGATCATGCTTGTATCTATTACTTTGATAACTATCATTATATCTATTAGTGGCTAAACTTTCATAGTATCATCTTGGTTTATAATGAATCTTAATTAAAGTTTGATAATATGCAGAAGAGAAAAATTAAATTAGGGTTTTATAATGTAAGTGTTTTCACAAAAAAAAAAATGAGATGTTATAACCCATTTAAGGGATATCTGGGTTTGGTGAGACCCGTGACCCGGTAAAATTATTATTTAATGATTAAGGAGTTATTTCACAAATAAATGAAATGTTATAACCCATTTAAGGGTTATCCGGGTTTGGTGAAACTCATGACCCGCGAAAAATATTGTTTGATTATGAAAGAGTTCCGCAAATAAATGAAATGTCATAACTCATTTAGGGACTATCCGGGTATAGTAAGACTCATACCCGTGAATTCAAGTCAAACACATGAGAAACCTCAAATCACAAATCAAGTAATCTGATAACTTGAAAGAGGGAGAAGAGGGAAGCAATCGGAGAGTGACAAATATGAATTTTTTATAGACATCTATAGATAGATAATTGTGTAATAGAAGAATTGATAAATCAAACCTTACATAACTAATGTTTAAGAAAATAACTAAGGATGTTTAAGTCAACTAAATTAATCACAAGAAATGGCTCGGGTTAACTTTAGTGGTTTTTTATATTGTAACTAAACGATTGCTAGCATGAGCGAATATACATGGTAAGTACCGGGTTCACGAAAAGTCGGGTACCCACTATGTTTTGGATTTTTAATCAAATGAATGTATAAAATAATAGAATGAACCCATAAATAAAATATAAAGCAAACCCATAAATAAAATGAGCAAATGCTTTAATGGTTAAGTTTTTGCTTTATGACTGAAGCAACCCAGGTTTCAGCCCGTTTCAGCCGGCTCCACTGCGCATTTCCTAAATTTCTTTTGTTATTTTAAAACCCTAACAAGGCCATATGTTCATTGTTCATGTACAGGAGAATGAAAGATGCAAAAGAAATGAAATATCTAACTAGGGAAACATACTCATAGGATGACTTTAATGTAATCTTATGAGAACTTAATTGAACAAAGGCTCGCAAAATATAAGCTTGAGACATTGCATTCTATTCCAATGCAAACCACACCTTCTTTGGACCATCGACCAATGAACCATTCCTCATAGGGCCTCAAGTTAGGAATTTACTTTGGGCTTATAAAAGTGACGAGCCATCAACCGACCCAATGACCCGACTAAAAAATGTTAACGATTTTTTTTTAGAAATCCTACCACTTTAAAAAGGTGAACCCGTATTATGAATACGCCACTAATTGCTAGAAAGCATCACATGCATAAGCCAACATGACAAGTCAGTCGGAAATGTCTGAATATACCAAAAAAGAGACAATGGTATCTTATGCGTTGCATAGATGGTGGAAACAGTCAAAAACTATTCTTGGAACTGAGATTCCAGTAGCGGCACGTGAGGTTGCAAGGAGTATCCGTTCCTTCATAAATGGTAAAACACAATGGAGATAGTTATGTGGTGTAAGTATGCTTATACGAAAAACGAAAACGTAATTTGGCACATTATTTATATTTGGGGATTCAGACAATTAGTTTGCTCAAAATAACACAAATACATCAACCCACATGAAAATAAAGCTATTTTTAAGGAAATAATTAAGAACCAAAAAGTAAATTGCCCGGCTAACTTAATCATAAAATGGTGTTCCTTGCTCGCGCTTGTAAACTTCTAACATTCTATTATACGTTTTAGCTTCTATCCAAATTCTACATAGCTAAAACATGTCTAACCAAAAGTATTAATCCCAAAACTCGTCAAAAATGGATACTATCACAACCCGACTTAGGGCCCAGGTGTCTGACCCATTAGTTGGTACATGTTTTGTGAATATATCAGAGTTGCGGGTTGTGTTAACGGAAGACTTTGTTTATAATAAAATATTTATTTAATTTGAAAGCTTCTCGGATATTGAATACCCGAGAGTTTGATCTACAAATCTTGTTTAAATCTGATTACAATATTTTAATAATTAAAAATTGAGTCATCTCCATAAGCAAGCATCAACTCCATGAGTGACACTGATTCCTTGTTATTTGTGATAAATCTATTTCCCTTAAATGTGGGAAAAAATATGTTAGCGATATGCTGGTTAGTCGTTGACTCTAAAAATATTTACAAATCTTTTTCTAACAAGATAGTTTTGCGTACAAGCTCAACGAAAACGTCGTTTATTTCCAGGATTTGTACCACTGCCATACACACACAATTCAAAGGTTCTCCGGGAACTGATGCCCATTGGAGAACTATGACTGCTAACTTACGACCACGTAGCCTTGCTAGACAGATATGTTTGGATCTAGATACATGTGCATTCAGTCTGAGTTTCTTTTATTCTAGCTTGTATATGAGAGATCACATAATCTCTTATAAACATTTGACTAGATTTTAAAGATAAACAACTCGATTATCTTATTGACTTATTGTAAAAGGTTTAACGTATTCACTTGTGATTGTCTGTTCTGAATGATGTGGTAATCTCGTTTAAAAACCTTTATGAATGAATGATTCATAACCTATAATAAAATAGGTTTATATAAATATTTGGATCGTCTCTTGATCAGGCTACAGAACTTTAGTCTGATTTTAATAGCTTTAAACATTGATTGATCATTTGTTTATATAAATATTTAGACATGTAGTCTTTCTGTTTACTTACCAATCATATAAGTTTCTTATTCATGAAGAAACATCTGTGATAGGTTTCTTCTTCAAGAAGAAACGTCAATTGACTATAATCTTTGTATGTAAAATTTGATGTTTCTTAGTCATGAAGAAACATTAATTTTAACTATACCTCTTGTATATAAAATTTTTATATTTCTTAATTGTGAAGAAATTATATTTGACTATATCATTTTGTATTTAAAAGCTTATGTTTCTTAAATCATTAAGAAATAATATTTTAGCTATAACATTTGTATATAAAGCTTATGTAAACATAATTATGATCAAGGTTTAGGTTATACTCTCGACTAGGGTCTATGCCATATAATATAATAATACAATAATAACTTAAGCAGAGCCTCTACCTTACTCGGGCATTTGGAGTCAAATGCCTAAGCTTGTATGAGCAACACTTCTACTCTATATCGTGTACTGGGGTCTAAACCATCAAAATTTCGGGGCTTGGCATGCACTACGTGGTTTGGCACGCTTCCCAAAACAAAGTATGTGTGTGAAAAAATGTGTTTAGGTGTGAGATGGAAATGTGCCGTGAACCCCCCCCCCCCCTATTTATAGCAATTTTTGAGTTCATTCGCGTAGCGTGAAGGTAAAAGAATCTGGTCGTTCGTGTATCGCGAAGGCCTTCACATTCGCTGAGTCATCACATGGTTGCCACGTGGCGCCATGTGGTCTGACACGTGTCCACACGACCGTGATGGCCACTTCATGTAGCGCGAAGAGAATATAAGCGGGATCTTCGCGGAGCGCGACACCGCCCATTCTTGGGTTTTGTATTTTGTTCTTCGTGTATCCCGAAGACTTTATGCCTGATACGTCGCGTAGCGCGACACCGCTCATTCTTGGGTTTTGTATTTTGTCCTTGCGTATCGCGAGGACTTTATACCTGATCCGTCGCGTAGCGCGAAGGATCAAAAATTTAGATTTTTCACTTTTGGTCCTTGTACTTTCCAAAAATACTGAGGAGACTCTGAAGCATGCAAAGTGTAAAGCACGCCATTAAAACGCGACATTGCACCCATCGCCTGAGCTCATGCCAATGCTCGTAGGGTGCTTCGCAGTGGGTCTTGCCACATAAGAATATCATCATATAAACTCATATCTTTATAAGGAGCCCACATGTTTTGTAATTTATTAATGTGAGAGGAATTTCTTTTTCCTATTTATAAACCATGTTGAATAACTTAACTTTCTTCCTTTTTCCAATGTGGGATGAACCTCTTTTCCTTATTGCTAAACTTCTCCACATATCTTGAAAATATTTTTGATCTTTAACTTTCAAAGTTGACATTTTTAACCCAAAATTAGTATGAGATTTTTCCGGGATGTTACAAATACCTTACCGAAAATGCTTCGTACGGTACATACAGGTATGGTACGATATACGAGGACCAAAAAGGGTAAAATACCTTAGCGAACTAGAGTGGTACCATACCAATCCAAAAACCTTAAAAAGTGGGTACCAAAAATACTCGGCATGGTACCGTACCGGTTCGCTACATGTACCTGATATCATTCGCCTCTCCCTACCCAATGACATAAATACTGCATTTGTACATCAAATATTTTGTATCAAAATTTTAAAAGAAACTGCGGTTTTCGTCCTTATGGTTTGACCAAATCTGCGGTTTTAGTCCAATAGTTTCAAATTTGTGGTTTTCGTCTAATAGTTTTTTTTTTCACTTGCAATTTTACCCAACCCTACTAACCTTGTTACCTATGGTCGTTAAACTCATCAACATACCCCTCACTTGAGAGACAATTTTTTCCCTAGTTCTCAAATCTCATTTTCATTTTCATCGTTCTTTCCTTCGTCTTCCACAAACCCTACACAAACAAATAAGGATTACGATTCATCTCTAGTGGCTTCGTCGAAGGGTTTGTGGAAGACGAAAGAAAGAACGACGCAGATGAAAATGAGATTTGGGAATCAGGGTTGAGGTTGTTTGGGTGTGTTTGTCCTGTTAATCAACTATTTATTAATACTAAAATAAAATCCCCAAATTCACCTTTAGATTATTTATTTATTACATAAAAATAAAAATATATAATTGCTATGATGCTATCCTCATCATCATCACTCGTCACTCACTCCTGTTTTTCTGCTTCACCCTTTCTTTGCTTTCTCTCTTTACCAAATACTATATTCATATTCATGGATTCTTGTCCCAAAACAAACAAGCAAACAAACCAGTAACTGAAGTTGAAGAGGCTGCTGCGGCTTATTGGGTTCAATCAATCTGTTCTAAATCCTAATTATCTATCAGTTCAGCTCAATTATACCATCTTTACTGCTTTTTGCATCTTAATTATAGTGAACAATTTGCAAGAATTTATACGACATTGTTCAATAGATGTTCCTGTGTTACTTAAATATGAATGATGCTTTTTTAGGTGTTTTTTCAGTTGGGTAGTTGTTGACAAATTGTGGAAATGAAAGATAATTTCCCGTGTCAATCGGGTGGGTGGGTTGAATTATTCAATCCGAACATGACCCGCACATGTTATACGAACACGACCCTTTTAACCCATTTGTTCAAGTGAGTCATTTAGGTAATAATCAAGTTTTAAACTTGTTAATCGAGTCGACCTGTTTAACTAAATGGGGTGAACCCGAACACGATCCGTTTAATTAAACATGTTAACCCAAAGACGACCAACGGGTTAGATATGCCAATCCAAAGCCTGATTATATTCGTATCTAGGTCCATTCCCAAAATAAATGTAGTTGATTTGTTCTTGCAGGGCCAAATGTTAAAAACTAATATGCATTTTTGTTTCTTTCTAAGTAATTCATGATTGAATGTGTGGGCAAGTTTATACCGAGTGTTGCTTTTTTCCAAGAGCCAAATTAGAGCTTGTTTTTTTGGTCCTTTTTTGGTTTAAGGATGGATTGTATGCCAACACCTAAAAAAGTGAAGAAATCATCTGCTTTTATAGGCAGAATGAATTAGAGTGTCATTGTCAAGTTTTTACACACTTTTTTTGAATTGTTTATCTTTCAAGTTGTAGCTCAAGTAATCAAAAAGATTTATTCTAAGCTGCTCTTTAGTTTTTTCTTTGAATTAATTCACTACAGATATTCTCATTGTCTCCTCAACAACTCTTCATTCTAATCTTTCTGTCACACAGTTTTTTGAATAAATGATTTAGGAGGTGTCAGTTGTCAATACATATTAATAATACATTTTTTAGCAACTTTACACTTGTTTGAAACAATTTCTTTATAAGCTTACTTTTTACCCATTAGTAAGTAAGAAAACTGAACCTAATCGGCTCATTCAAAAGTCATAATCTAACAAGGCAAATAAGCAGGTCATAATATATATATATATATATATATATAAAATAACAAACCCAGAATTGCAGGTGCTGATAACAAAAATTAGTGTAAGGAGCTATAAAACATCATCATCATATGACTAGTTTTTTCTTTTTATATTTTTTTTACGAGTAATGTTAATTTATGCTAATAATATCCATTATCATTTTAGGTTTTTTTGCTGAAGAACTCCAATAATGGAGACATTGTCTTCATCTGCTTCAATGTCTTTTCCAGCTAATTATGATGAGACAGCTATGCATCAAAGCTTGTTATTTTCCGACAGTCTTAAGGCATTTTTTAATTCTTGATTGAAAATTAACAAACCCACCCGATTTAACTATATTTTGTGCTTTTATTTTCAGGATTTAAAGAATCTAAGAAAGCAGTTGTACTCTGCTGCTGAATACTTTGAATTATCATACTCCAACGACGAACAAAAGCAACTGTGAGTAATTTGTTAAGGTTAATTAAATGTTTTGTAACAGATTCTATATGATATGTGGAGGTGGAAAAAATCCAGTTTTGATACAGTTCAAAATGGGACTGGATTGGCTCAAAACAATTTTCTGTCAACGGTTAAATTTTTTATTTTATTCAATAAAAAAAATCATCTTTACAAATTTCTAAAGTAACAAATAATGGGGTTGACCTTGAAAGTCAACACATATCTTTTTCTTGAATCTGGATTTTGGTTAATCTATAAAAACGTAAACTTCCGTTCAACATTTATACAGTTTTCTCTTGAATGATAGGGTGGTTGACACGTTAAAAGATTATGCCATCAAAGCTCTAGTCAACACGGTTGACCATTTGGGCGCCGTTTCTTACAAAGTCAACAGTTTAATAGATGAAAAGGTTGAAGAGGTTTCTGGCACAGAGCTCCGGGTATCATGCATTGAACAGGTAGTCTTGTTTGACCCATTATTGTTTTCTTTTTAGCTGCTTTTATTTGATCGTTGAGATAAACATAACCCAGCTTGACAAATTATGAGATTACAAACCTAAAGATTCTTTTCTTGGTCAAAATTGACTTTTTCTTTGACTTTTCAGAGACTAAGAACATGTCATGGGTATTTTGATCATGAAGGCGTCTCTCAGCAGTCTTTGTTGATAAATACGCCGAAGTTCCATAAGCGATACGTCTTGCCAGGTAAATGTTCGTATGATTTGACTTGACTATTTGTTGAATATCTAAAATAACCTTCAAGAAACAGAGTGTCAAAGAATGTTGGGGATCCAAATAAGTAATTTTAAGTTAAGAACTTTCATGAAATGGAAATGTTTACTTTTTTTATTTAATATTTCATAGAGATCGATATTTTCTGATTAATATTCAGTTGAGGAGATGGTGCAAGGCTGGGCCGATAGTAAATTAATGCATCGAGAATGCATCGCGGATGATGAAAGTGATTCGCATGGGCATAAGATAGGTAAGAATTCACATTATTATTATTATTATTATTATTGTTTTATCACTATTTAGAATAATAATAATAATAATAATAACAATAAAAGTTATAATATGGGTTAGATTGCAAAATTTAAAAGAGTAAACTAGTAAATGAGTAAAAGTGTAAATTTTAAAAAGGGTAAAATATTAATTTTATCTGACGTAGGGACTACTCATTAAGCAAATTATGTGGTTGGGGACTATATCCATAATTTTAATTTTTAAACTACATAGGAAGGAATCCATTATTTAGGCCAAACCACGTAAGACCATCCGTGTAATTTACTCTTATTGTTATAAATTGTATTTATTATTTATTTTTGGCACACTTCACAGTTTTTGCTCATTTTATTTCTTCAGCTAGTTAAGAATTTGTTAACTATGAATTTATGATACCAAAGAAATTTTATTACAATAATAAATGATATAAAGTATAAACTATAAACCTCTGGATAAAACTATCGAAGTATTTAGGAGGTTGTAACTTATATGCATTAATTTTGAACCGGTTTGACCCACGCCCTCTTGGTTGACTTTTTATATTTGACCTGCCCGAATCTACCACATCTACAGAAACAGTGTCTTACAATTTTCTTTAATTCTTTGTACATATTCAGGAATTGATCAAGCTGTCATAAGTGAAAAGCCCACAAATATAGTCAGGTAAAATTTTAATCGTATGATCAAACACGCTTTACGAGATAATGTGATATAATAAATTATTAAAACTGCAGAAGATCACGATCTCCATCTCCTTCACGGGCTTCCCGACAACCCGAATCGTTTTCCTTTGCTGCCACAAATACAAGAAAAGATATTGGTTAGTATATTACTATGTTAGTTATTTCCTTAAATCTTTTATTTATTTATTTCTTTTTTGTTTATTTCTATGTTTTTATATTTTGACAATTTAGGGAAGAGACCCGTTTCACCACGTCGATTTCCTCTATTGAATGGTGGATCGTTTTCGAGGTCAACTACAAACTCGAGACCAAATTCTAGATCTTCGACCCCAAATCGCAGTCGATCAACAACTCCAACCCCAATTGCACAACGGGTAAATTGCAACTGTTATAATATTCAAACTACAAAGTGCATATTTTAATGTTCTTTTGCTAATATATGATGATGTATATGCAGCATATAGAGGCTCGGAAATCCGTGTCGATGAATAGAAATGATAAACCCGACATGTATAGAGAAGGCGATCAGATTCCGGGCAAAACCAAACGGCTTCTCAAAGCGTTGCTCAGTAGACGGAAGACGAAGAAGGATGAAATGCTTTACACTTATTTGGATGAATATTAACATCTACAAATGTTGTATGATTATTAACACCTGCATTAGCATGTGGTTATTTTAGAAGGAAGGAATAATTGTAGATTTAGTGATGGATCAATGTTGTTGGTGTATCCCATGATTTTAATTATATTATGAAAATTTCAACCATTTAATCATTATCATGACATGCTTTTGCTTCTTGAAGAAAATGTCATAATGTTTGTTTTAACTTGATAGTTTCATGATTTTTGTTCCAAGTGTAACAAGCCGAGTTGAGCTTTAACCAAGATTGGCTCGCTAAACGCTTGAAATTAAATGAGCTGATCAAGTTTAATAGCGTGTTTTCAAATCGCATATACAGTGCTTGATTATTAGTTATAAAAGTATAACTTACAGTCAACCTAATAATAGTACAGAGATGTAACCAACTAATAAAAATAATAATAATAAATCAGAAAAATAGAGCAATATATAAAATAAAATTTCAGAAAAATGTAACACCAACTGATACAAAGATCCACATACATTAAATGCTTTAAGAGACCATAACTGCTAGTAAAGAAACAAATATGCATCTACAGAACACATCTCCACAAGCCAATATCTTAAGCCCGTAAAATTAACATAAATTCCACATACATCAAATGGTTTTGAGTTGAAGATCATGACACTTGCCCATGTTGTCACATGCTTGTACCAAATTGTTCAATTGTTTTAGTAGCTAGTGTTAGAACATCCACAAACGCGCTGTATGATGCACGGAGAAATCTAGCTTCAGTTGCCTCGAACCGCCTGCAATAACATTGTTGAAAAAATTAAAAACTTAACACACCCAGGTTGCAAATGTATTTTCTTGAAACTCAAAAAAAAAATTCTCATAACTCTATCTATAGATGGCAATGATGGTCAAAATAGGTAACTTTTAGTCCGTAATTTACAATTTTCAAAAATAATTAGTGTCAAATACGATTACAAAACTTATGTTATTCAATAATTATCTAATTATTTGACTAAAATGATACAGATTATATAATAAAAATACACTTTGGGAGACTTATGTTATCCAGTAATCATCTATGTGACTAACTTTCACAACGCGACCAGTTAATGATAAAACATAACCCGTTTCGACCCATTAATAAGTAAACAAGTAGAATTTGCCACCTCAAGTTCTCTATCACAACCAAAAATAAACTCACACTGAAAGTTTCCCATTCGAGACAGACATCAACCGCCTGACTTTATCTGGCTGCAGCTGCAATTCGAAAGACCAAAATAGTAAAAACACGAGAAGGGTAAATATGGTACAACGAACATAACATGTAACGGGTCAAAATCTGGTACTTTCATATGCTTTGGGTCAAGGTGTTACTGGATAGGTTATTTTACCAACTTCTTTTTAATCAATAGCTAGCGTGATTAGAAAACCATATTCATTCCGTAATAATCCAATTTTTTAAGTAAATAATTTAGGAGGTTTCGTGCATTAAAAATACACTTTGGGAGATTTTTAACCAATTTTCTTTTCAACTAATAATTTTGATTTGAACTGTTTTCCGTTTTTGAGAAAACATAAATTATATAACTGAGGAGTTTACATGCATTTAAAAAAAATACACTTTGGAGGACTTTTAACCTGGAACTAGAAATAACAAAAAAAAAAATAGTAATAATAATAATAATCGTAATCATAAAGTAGTACCTCCTTGTCAACCGCTAGTGTAGAATATACAATGGAAGCAATTTCATCAGATTTGTAATCTACTTCCAAATCACTGCAGACCAAAAACCATATAACATGAATGAATAAAGAAGCATGTGTTCCCATGCTTATCTTGAACCAAATATTCTGGTACCAACTACCAACATATACTAAAATTAGACTTTTATTAACACTAGAGCCGGGGGGTCTCACCGGAAGCAGCCTCTCTATCCCCATGGGGTAGAGGTAAGGCTGTCTACATCTTACCCTCCTCAGACCCTACCATAGCTTTGCTATTGGTGGGATATACTGAGTACGATGACGATGATGATGATGATGATGATGATGAGACTTTTGTTTACACGGTCTAATTTTTAGAGGTGGTAAGAAGGGAAGTTTGGGTAACAGGCCATTATTGGTATGGTTAAAACAGACTATCATAATAATAAATGCATTAATTATGAATTTATTATTACAAAAACAAGACTATCATAATAACAAATTATAATAGGCAATTTGTATACCATCTACTTCGGCCATACACTACCAAATTGGATGTTTATGACCATTTTGTCCTCCAAAAAATCAAAGGGTTTAACTAGCGAAAGGTTATATAGACAAAAGTAATAGGTGCTGCACAAATCACCTCCTGACTTTCGTTACTCAAATGTGTGAATAAAACAGATTAGAAGGTTGTATCCACTAAAAGTAGATTCCAGGCGCCTTTCAAGCCCGTTTGACAAGTTTTAAGTTTAACCAAACTATTTTTACTTGACTCGTTTTAGTTTAAGATAAATCAACACAAATAACTGAATTCACAAGTAAATGGGCTGAAATTGCCATCTCATTATAATTAAGGTTTTGAAATTGCCATCTCATTATAATTAAGGTATTACAATATTAAAGTGCTATTTACAAGCAAAACAAGAATTTTGTACAAAACATATAGAATGCATACAAGATGCTGACATAATAAAAGAAGGTTGTACATTTGTCAAAAACTAAAAATAAAATCATCAAAGAAAGACTAACCAGCTGAACTCCCACGGAGAAAGATTCTTTTCAGAGGCATTTGGTTCAATGGCAGAAGTCATAACATCCATCTTCAACGAACACTATCATTAACAAAAACAAAAAAGATTTGAGTTATCAAAGTAAAATCACAAACTATATCTCATTGTGTC
The DNA here is from genome assembly GCF_021521415.1 of Bidens hawaiensis. NCBI lineage: Eukaryota > Viridiplantae > Streptophyta > Magnoliopsida > Asterales > Asteraceae > Bidens > Bidens hawaiensis. The sequence continues at coordinate 447,424 of NW_027491165.1, read as the reverse complement.
TCTAAATAACAAGATAATTAGCATTTAGTTAGGCAACAAAATCAATTGAATTATAAGAAAAGAAGTTATGGTTTTATATTACTCAAACTCTCGTATCTACGAAAGCAAATAGGTCATATGTACTTGCACACGTATCCAAATTGTTTTCTTGAAATCAACTCAGATTTTAAGCAAGGTTGCAAAAGTCGGTAGGCGGCCATACTCGGACATGGTAAATAAGAAAACTAGTTTTTGGATATTATGTATATGTCCCGGTGGATTAACGTTATAAAGAAAATTAGTTGGGAGTACGCACACCCCAGGCTAGTTAAAATCAGAAAATACAGTAGATTAACATTATAAAGATCAGTGAACGAATATATATAAGGCAACTCTCTCAAAAACGTCCCGCTTAAAACACCTTGGAAGAGATCCGTTGGTCCAAAGTTTATGCGCAATTTGGGTATAACACTTTGTTCCCGAGTTTCATTTAAAGAGAGAAGGGAAAGGAAAGGAAAAAGAAAGGAATGGAAAGTAAAATAAGTGATGTTATTATGTGTTCCCTAGTTTGATGGAAAGGAAAGGAAAATAAGCCGTGGGAAGGGATGAATGGCTCGATCAATGGCTCAGTTTCGGAGCCGTTCGATCTCTTCCAGATCGCAGACTCGTTGTCGGAGTCGTTTGATTTTCTTAAGATCCCGTGGGTTGGAACAGACTCCACCGCTGCCTCGGTCGGCAAATCTGCGAATAGGATGTCCATCTTCTCCACGAGCACACGAATAGAAAACCCTCCTTTTGTTGCCTTGGTCGGCGATTCCACGAGCAAGAAAGTATTCATCTTCATGTCGAGCCATTTGAGAACCAAAAGCTCTTATACCAACTGATGCAGTTTCGGAAGCGATCAATGGCTCTCGAGACTCATGTTTAATCAAAGACGATAAACAGAACCAAAGGTTCCAAGAACAATGTTCTTTATATTAAAACTCAATCAAAAACTATTTAAACCATAAACATAATAACCCTATTTATACTAGACATGAAAAGATAAACATGGTAACTAGATAAACATAAAATAATAAAAGATATTAAAATTTATAATTCTAATAAAGAGATAAATCTGCATCAGTATGTGTTCCCTAGTTGAGTGGAAAAGAAAAGAAAGCTATAATTTTACCATTATACCCTTAGAGAAAACTAAAAATAAAAAATGCATTACTTTCTGTGACAATTGCAAATTTCGGGTTAACTCCGTTAACCAAACTCAGTTAAGTCCGTTAGTTCATCATAGTCCACATGCATGTCACGTGTCAAACATGAGTCTGTCCCAGTACGTTGGTGGTCTTATAAACACAACAATAATAAATGATTATCATTATTACATGCTAAGTTACATGTTATGAACGATAAGTTACATGATGCTACATGAAGTGTTATATGCTAAGTTATAGGTTATGTATGCTAAGTTATATTACATGAAAAGTGGAATTTTATGTGTAAGTATGTTGCAAGTTATGAAGTGTTACATAAAACATTACATGCTAGTATATGCTAGACAAGTATGCTAGGATATTACATGTTACATGACACATTAGAACATATAAACAAATGTTGTAACATGTCACATTATTTATAACATAAGTTGGAAAAATACATTTAATTATAAAAGACTTACCAAAAATTAAAACCAAACCCCCCAAGCCAAGCCCATATGGCCGCCCCCCCCCCCCCATACACATTCACAAAGAAAATATTTTCTAACCTAATTATCTCATTCTCTCATCTCTTTCACACCCTCCTCCAATCCCTTCCTTGCAAAAGCTTGAATATTGATCTTGATCAATACAAGTGCAAGTGATCCAAGAGAGTAAGTGGTGTGTATTGATTTGTATTATTCTTTGTTTTGATTTTTGAGAACCTAGTATCCAACAAGGGTGATGATCAATGGGGAATCCTTGTTCAAACAACAATTGAAAAGATTATGTTTTTGTAAAACTAGTGTCTTTTGTTGACTTGGGTGAAAACCCTAAAGTTGTATCTTTAAAAAAATGCTCAATGACATCTTGATGGAGAGTATAAATCTTTGTTTTGATGTTTTCTAGAGGTTGGTTCATGGATTTAAATCCTAGGAATGTTAATTGGTGATTTGTTTGAGTGATTGTTATAAATCTGATTCTGATCAGATTTGTATTAGACTATTGTTTAGCTGATAAATCGATGATAACTTAATGTTTTTGGACGATTTATGATTCTATGATATACTACTTGGTGTCTAGTTTCTGTGGATATATTATTTGAAATTTTTGGAGATCGTTTGCTACGTTTTTATGATTTTATGAAATTGATTGTCAAAACTGTTTCGGGTTTCCTAAAATTACTTCTTACCATAAGTGTTATATCTTGACTATGGTAATTGATAATTTAGTGATTCCAAATCTGGAAGAATATTTAGGATGTTAGGAACATGCTCCAATTGGTCTCACATTATTTAGAGTTATATTGAATTTTTGGTGAATTTATACTTTTGATTGGTCACTGACAGACCTGATTGTGCACGGCTGTAGTATATGAATTTTCATGATTTTTGTATGCATGAGAAAATTATAACAAAAATATATTTGAAATCCTAAGACATAGAGGTATTCTGTGTAAAATAATGAGAATTTATTGAGTTAGGGTGATATGCTAGAATCGTGCATCTTTGCTGGGTTATAACTCACTATATGACTGCTAGTTTGAAATTGCTTGTTAAGTGTTGTCCAAGGCTATTGAATCTTTGTTAAATGATTTGATGAGTTGCTAGGACACAAGTTTGACTTAGGAACCTTTTCGGTTTAACCAAAGGGGTTTGTTATGCTTGACCATTGAAATTGATACATGCTTGATGTTAGCCAATGTGTTAGATCATAAGCCACCAATGTGTCGTCGGGTCAACTCGGTCAAAGTTTTGGTCTTTGGTCCACAGGAGTCAAACCTTGGTCAAAGGTCAACATAGAAGTCAACTTTAGTCAAAGTCAACTTTAGTCAAAGTCAACAAAAGTCAAACTTTGGTCAAAAGTCTTTTTAAAAACAATGGGAGATTGTTGGATACTAGTGGTTCTAGGAACCATCCCACAAGTTACTTACGTACTTGCATTTTTAGGGTCTTAGCACGTGACGCATTTACTTCGGTTGGATTTGTGTAATACCCGAAGCACCAACAAGGTGAGTTTACGGCCCCACTTTTATACTCTTCCTTTGGGGGAGGAAACATGCAAAACTGTTTTACTTTACTTGCTCTAAATCTTTACACAACCGTTTGGTTGCTTATAACGTAGTGTTTCTTTGCCATGGAAAGTCCTCACAAACATCGGACCGTTAACTAAGGTTAACTGGCGTGGTAAATTTAAATAGTACTATTGGGTTTGACAAACCCCACCCTGCATTATTCTCGACTGGAGGTCGAACGGGGTGTAACTTTGACCAAACATTGTTAAGTTTTGGCAATACTTGACTTGAGGCAATAACTAGTCAGCTTCGGTCGTGATGGAAACATAACACTATGCGGCAACGAGTTAACTAAGTGTAGTTAACCATGGGCCACTTTTATTTATAAATGTTTATGAACTGATAGAGCATAACTTACTTTGAAAACCTGTGAATTCACCAACCATATGTGTTGACTCTTTTTAAAATGTTTTCCTCAGGTCACTAGCAAGCACTTGGATTAGGATAACATTGCATGCATGGACTCGCATTGGTTTAAGTTTGAAAACATTTATTTGATATTGGTTTTGCGCTGTAGCGCCATGAATTATTTAAACTTGTTTTGGGAGATGGCTCCCGCACTTTGTTTAGCTTCCGCACTAGCACTTAAGTACTCTGAACATTTTATTTTGATTTGTTAAAACTTTTAAGACCATATAGATGTCGTTTGGTGTGATTAATGTGTTCGGATCCTGGTTTGTCACCCGCCTTACGGTAAAACTCTGTTAGTTGAAATTTGGGGGTGTGACACTTTCCATTCTCCATTACTCGTTCCTCTACCGAATTGCTCGTAAGCTACTCGAAATCGTCTTGTGAAAAACTAGATCGAGCCGAGCTTAAACGAGCTTGAGCCTAAAAGTAAGCTCGTTTAATTAACGAGCCCGAGCCCGGGCTTCGCTTATCGAGCCTTTTGCGCCGGGTGTGTTTCGTGTTTAGCAAGAGTTATAATTTGGCCATACATAGGTAAATGAAATATGACCGGTAGACAATTGAAGCATCTGCATATAGTACAAAAATACCAAATTTGAAGAAACTTGAGAATTGTATCTACTACTATGAAACAAAACCAAACTCATGAGACAACATATGGAGTTAAAAACACATAATAAGCAATAATATATAGGTATTAGTATATAAAAACACGGATCATCCAGATTCCAGACGCAATCATAACTTGCCATATGCTTTGACCCATTATATTAAATAATTGATAAGAAAAATCAATACTAAAATGAAAAAATGGTCAGAAAAGTTTACAAATTTTTTTAATATATTGCTTGGACGGGCCGAAAGAGCAAGTCGAGCCTAACTGTTTCAGATTAAAATACCAATCAGTAATCAAGTGTTGTTAAACAGATTATGTTGTTAAAGTTAATTTTTATTAAACAAATTCTGTGATTTATTGCCCTTGTAATTGTTAAAAATGTTTCATGTAATAAATTTGATTTCTTCATAAACCGCTTTAACAGGAAACTAGGCCCAACCAGTTCAGATTGAAATACCAATCACTAAACAACCTGTTTTAACATTAAAATTTCAAACACCAAAAACAATCTGTTTTAAAGTTAAACTTAGACACAAAACATTGAATCCAACAACCTAAATACAATAGGTTTTCCAATCTAACATACCTATCGGCTTATCAAGGTGGTGATTTGGTGCAGACGGACAGCCGGAGGTGGTGAGTGGTGATGGTGACAGACAATGCAGCAGCGGACGGAGGTGATGGAAGACTAGAAGGTAGGGTTCTTGATGATCTATCAACGTACGGCTGTCTAAGTTTATGCTTATAAGGACAATTTATGGATGGGGTAACATTACAAGGTATATACATAAAAATTTTAAAAATAAATATTAAATTTAATATTTCGGATAGTTCGAATACGGATTCGGATTATCTGCAATATATTTGTCTTCTAATTGTAAAAATGGTTTATGTAATAACCTATTTAAGAAACAAAAAACATATCTATCATAACATCAAACATGTATAAATGCATGGGAAAGTGAATACGGTGTTGTTAGTCGTGTAACATTACATAAAAAACAAATCAAAACTACGTAGTTTTGATTAAAAAACACTCTTATTCATTTACAATCCCTTCCATGTTTATGAAAATCTCAATTTATTAATCTTGAATGTGGAACTTCTTTTTCTTCCTCAAACTGAATTTACTTCGGTGCGACTTTCCCACAAATTCCACAACAAAACATAAGTTACTTAGTTGTTAGCCTTCACCATTTTGAAAAACCTTAAAAGTGTTTTCTGTCCTTCCAATCGTAAATTTGTGCTTACGATTTTTTTATTTATTTTGCTTTTTTCTTTGGATTTTAAGTAATTATGTTTTATATTTAACGATGTTATATATGATACTTAAATAATAAATAAATAAATGGAAAAAAGATTTACAAAATCTCTATTTTATGAAACCTGAAAAATATTCTCTTTTTAAAATCAGTCAACTTGTTAGGCAAGATATGGAATTACGTAAATATGGAAGGGATTTAATTACTTGACGAGGATTATTAATCAAAATTACGTAGTTTTGATTGATTTTTCATGTAATGTTACATGGCTAACAGCACTATATTCACTTTTCCGGTAAATGCAACTACAATTTCAATATACACTTATGTATACACAGTGTGTAGATATTCACATAACACAAGATATGATCAAACATGCTTCATATATATATAACAGACTTAACCATGACATATTGTTTTAAAAATCATTAACCAAAAACTACCAACAAAAAAATAATAAAATAACAAGCGTTAAGAAGCAATTGGCCTGTGAGTAAGCTTGGGGTGTCCACTTGTCGGAGTATTGTGATGATGAACGGCGGCTGGTTAGGTTTGGTTAACGTATATAAAGGAGGGAAGCGTATGATATGATGAAGATAAGGCTAGGGCATAGGGTTGTTCACGAACCGAACGCGGAGATGCTCATACTTGGTTTGGTTTGAAAGCGAGCCAAACCGAGCGGATTGAATTTAAAGAAACGAGCGATATCTTTATGCTTGAACTTGGTTCGGTTTGAAATCGAGCGGCTTGGTTTTGCTTGATTTCGTACAAAGTTTCCAATTTTAAATTTCTAAAACTTCTAAATATCATTAATTCAAGACTTTCAACTCTAAATTGTCTAAAGTTTCACCTTTAAAATGTGTAAAACTCAAAGTTAACAACAAAACATATATAAAACGAGCGGCTATGGTTTAAATTTGAACTTTGAATTCAATACAAAAGATTGAAATTTTAAATACTTTAAAAACATAGTGTATTTTTATATATATTCAATAAGTTTATATATAAAACTAATAAATAAAAAATAATTCAAAAAAAAACGAACCGAACCAAACCGAGCGAGACTTTGCTCGTACTTGGATTGTATTTAAACCGAGCCGAACGGCTCACTTCCAAACCGAGCCAAAATTGAACGAGCACTTTTCGCACAATTTTCGAGCGAATGACGAACGATCGGCGAGCATTTTGGACAACCCTACTAGGGCAGCATGGTAATTTGAGTCTGATTAAATCTTAACCCTTTCCTTTCTCACATATTATTTACAATTTGGAAGGAAAAGAACTATCATAAATTTCCTCTTAAATATAATCAATTTTCTCTTAGTTTCTTTTCCATTATTTTCCTTTCTCACCTTAAAAAATTAGGAAACACATTTTTTTTTTCTAATTTTCTATTCTTTCTTTTCCTTTCCTTCTATAATTAAGACTCTGGAACATAGTATTAGAAAGAAAAGGAAGGAGTAATTGTGTTCAATGTGGCATTTCAACGAACAGTTTATGTGCGTGCCTATTAGTAAATTGAAAACTGGGTTTCTTTACTTACCTGCAAGCAACAACCAGGAGTTTATCCTTGACGCCTTTGTTGAGCAAAAAGACCTGCGTGATGCTTATTAGGGTTTTCATACAATATAAGGTGTGTTTCGGATTGCTTATTTAAGTGAAAAAGGACTTTTTGTTAAAAGTACTTATTAACTTACAAATTTTTTAAAAGAAGTTTTTGAAAAAAATGTTTGGATTAGCTTATGTGTTGAGGAAAACTAAAATGACTAAAAAGAACACTCTTTTTTAAAAGGAGTGTAATGAGTTTTGAGGTTAGAGGGGTGTAATAGATAAATCAAACTCATTAAGTTAATAAGTTAAAGATTCCTAACTTTTCAAAACCCCTTTATTTTGCCTTATCCATAAGTTAAAACCCATAAGGCCTTATGGTTTGCCAAACACCTTAATCACCTTAATAACTTTTCAAAAAGTTTATAAGTTATAAGTTGATGAAAATAAGGAATCCCAAACACCCCCATAGTAGAATAAATATATATGTGGTAATTTTCTAATACCTTCAATTTTAAATTATAATTTTAAAAAAAGTTATGTTTTGTACTAAATACTAACTTATTTATTATCCACAATTATATATATCGGTTTCGATCCTATTTAAGTTTGACGATCAAGAATAATTAGGATGACGCCCCAATAAATTAGCACATGTCATTCTATCTCTCTCTTACATAACAATCTCAATTCTTATGAATACTGAATACTCTCTCTCTCTCTCTCTATATATATATATATTTCTCGTAATTTCATGGAGATGCTAGTATTCCTCACATTTGCCTTGGCAGCTTTGTACACGAGTGCTTTCATTGATTACTTATTTTCTGGTCGGAGTTAATGTCAGTTGTATGCGGTGCATGCACTCGGGGAAGAAGGAATGTGAGTTGGACGTGTGTAGTGGTTTATGTCCGCATTTGTTTTGTGTGAACACTTCGATAGTAATACCACATCCCATATAACTCACATTTTTGTTGATTTTCAAGCTAAATGTATATTTAGGAAATTGCATATACTTTATGCTTGTGCGTCAAGAATCTGAAACAATACCCTATAACTTATTTCAACAAAATTGTTTGATGCACCAAATCTCATTGTTGGTATTAGATCGAACAAGAGAGATGGAGACTCTACTTTGAATGCTTTTAACACAATACAAAACTATCAATATACAAATAAAGTAAATGAAGAGACTACCTCGGATTTGACCCACAAGGCCCAAGGAGTAATGGTAAGACAGGTAAGCCCAAGAAGTAAAGCCTAGTCCAATGATACCCAGTGCACACCAAGACAAGAACTGAGGTCAACGACATACCAGTCGCTATTGGCTTGGCTCCAGATAAAACTGGAGCATGTGTACTCCTGGAGGAAAGGAGATGTCCAGCGGATAATAGCGAGCCTCTTGCCAAAGTCAGAGGGGAGGTGAAAAACCAGTGGACAATAGGCTAGATCCTAGAGGCTAACGATCCAGGGAAAGATTCCCCCGGGATACTATATATGTACACATTCTTATTGTAATAAACCATATTCAATCAATATAACGAAAACTATCACTCACTTGTACATAATGATCTATGACTGAAACGAACAAGTAAGACCTCTCACACACACACACACGTAATCTGGCAATAATTCATTCGAGGTCTCAACATTGGCGCCATCCGTGGGACCTGTGTAAATAGCAGTCCCACCCACAGTTTCATACTAGATGGCCGGCCTGAATCCAGATGAAACACCATTGATGTCTAAATCCATTTCCGGAGACGAGAGAACGCTGGTGACATCGATAGAAGGTGGAGTAGCAGACCTGCCTAAAACGGGTTCACCTCCCGGAAACGCACAAGACATTTAAGGACCGGTGCTGATTGAGGACGAGACGGAGAAGGAAGACCAAAACCCAAGAGCAGAAAAGGGAAGGGTCTCAGGTAAAAAGTGGGAGATAACTCCCGAGTTCGTACGAGCTCACAAGGACGCACTCAAGGCGTGCCTAGAAGAACAAGAAAAGAAGGAGAGGCTCATGGCAGTCAATACACGGCTATCATTCGAAACACCTGGGCCAAAAGAAGAAGAAGATCCCATGAACATTCAGAGTAAGGATTCCAATGTTCTTTTAGAATCCCTGGTCACTCTCCTCTCCTTCGTTAAAGGAAAGGAGAAAAAAATCTGTATATGACACATTAAACACTATGTACCGTCCGTCTGATACGTCAGATGTGTCCAAATTCACCTGACGGATAGTTGAGGCTACCCTACCTCCTAAGCTCCGTTATCCATCCACAGTGGACAAGTATGACGGAACTCAGGACCCGGAAGACCATCTTCACGCTTTTCGAGGAGCGGGGATGGTAAATGCGTGGTCCATGCCAGCCTGGTGCTTGATGTTCCCCCAAACTCTGACGGGAGGAGCACGAGTTTGGTTTGACAACCTTGAACAAGGAAGCATAGATAGTTACGAGGAACTGCGGGGAAAGTTCTAAGGAACTTCATCCAGTAGAGAAAGGCTATGAAGAATCCTAACGAGATTCTACACATCAGGAGGAAGGACGAAGAAAAGGTGGAATAGTTCATGGATCGATACGTGGCCGAGAGCATGAATATCAAAGGGGTACCGGAAGTTATGAAGATTAGTCGGTTTATAAATAGGGTAAGATTCTCCTAGTAGACAGAAAAGCTGGGAGAAGATTTTCCGGCCACCTTTGACCAGCTGATGGACCGGGTGAGAGATTTTGTCAGAGGAAAGGATACGAGGTCTAAGCTGCGATAATGGGAAACAAAGAAGTTGATGCCTAAAACCCTTGGGGGGGGGGGGGGTGTTGGAGGTCCCGGCCCCGGAAAGAGCTGGACACCATTCGAAAAAGTCCATTTCATGCCATACCGCCCCCCCGAAAATCATTCCCCTTACTCACCCACAACATATCACCCGCCCGATTCCCTACCGGCATGCGCCCCGAGAGAAGCCGATATAAACCCCCTTATGAGAAACAATCGTTAGGAGGGGAAGATGTGCTAGTGGTGGATAAGACCAAGTACCCACCAAAGACATCCAGTCCTTTTAAGCAAGCAAATAAGCCCAACCCACATGGATATTGTAATTACCACAAAAGTCATGGCCATACCACGAAAAGCTGCGTCCAGCTGAAAAAGTTATGGGAGGCAACCTTGAAATCTGGGCAGATACCCCTTCCTGCAAGAGGATCACCCTCAAAAGTCAAAGAAGAGGACGAAGATAAGCATTTTGTGGACATGATACGAAGAAGAGACAAGAGGGACAAGATCCGGGAAGGATTTCTAATGTCGGGAGAGTAGGGTCTTTAGTTTTGAACATGGCATGGATGAAAGCTACAATATTTTTCCCCGGCCAGGAGGAGGAAGATGCCAGGGAAATGCCCCTGGATATCTCGGCAAGTTTAGCCGTGTAACAACTCAGTCTTTTTCATTTTAAATAACCCGACCCATTTCATGTTTGAAAATTTTTATCAATTTAATTATCGCGTTTATCGAGTAAATCTCATTTTATTATATTATTAGCTATTATATTTAAATGATTTATTAAAATAACTTAGAGATATAATCAACTTACACCCTTAAGGCTTAGTTTTAACCTGTTTTATATCCATCCATAAAGTTTAAGGACTATATTGCAAATATGAATTATTAATATATATAATAATAACCAAAATTCAAGACCCAAACACATTTCCGGATCCAGACCCGTATCCATCTTGTAAGCAACTCGTATGATTTCGTGCACCTAAATTATCGTTTTAAAATTGGAATTGATTGTTGAAGATTGTATATACGCGTATTATAACAATCATCGACACTATAATTAAAGAAATATATCAATAACGATTCGTAATAGTGAATATAATCAAACCGTCATTGTTAATATCGTAAACTACCATTTAGAGATCATCATAATCCAATTAAACTTAGATACACAACCTATGAGCCTGCACGAACCATTACCCTAACACCAATTGCATCCACGTTGTCTGTAATTCCTCTAGTTGCTCATTTTTTTGGCCGCTGCTGATAATACATCGTTCATCATCTATATGACATCGTTTCAGGTAATTGAACATATCAATAAGATCGATTTTGTCCATGCTATATAAGCCCTAACATTAATCATATCGAAGATTATTAGATTGATCGATTTGGGATTTAAGGTTTATACTATTTGGAAAAATTAGCAGTAACGTATATAATAATTAGTTTTCATACATTAACAAGTTGCATGCTTGGTTCAGTTGGTTTGGTGAGTGTGTTCAAGGTTTGAGCCGGCCAGGGGCGCGGGTTCGAGCCCCCCGGACGCGGCTTTATACGTTTGTTTCTTTTCTTTTTTTTTTGATAGTTAATTTGTTTATAAATTATTTATAATAAGTATTAGATATAAAATAAATGTTATTTTATTAAAACCGAAATCTTAAAGTTTATTGTTTTGTCAAATCTCGTTAAAATCTCTCGTTTACGTGTGTGTGTATATATATATATTATAAGTATATTTTAATAATAATAGTAAATCTAATTTTTCTTTATTAAAACCTGACACTTTGGTTCACGTTTCGTCATCATTGAGCGTCGTTATAAACTTACTTATATATATTTTATATATAAATATTATCTATCTAGTAAACGAAATAAATAGATTCTATTTAAAAGATTTAAGCAAAATACTTATATCTTATTACGTATCGTATTTAAATAATTACAAAGTATTATTATTATGATTATCTATTTATTTATATATTAGTATTTTTATCTATTCAAGTAATTTAAGGTATATTTTAATTAAATTATTCTATTTAGTTTGTATATCTAATTATTTACTCATTTAGATTTTATCATTACAAGTATATCTTATATATTGATTGTTTAAATTATTTAAGCATTTAATTACAAATATTTTATCGTGGGTAATTAATGGTTAATTTATAATTAATAAGACTAATAATAATAATAACTATAGAAATCAATTGTTCAAATCCGTAATATTATAATCCCAAACATAATTCATTTCACATCTAAATTTTAATTCATTAAATCATGTTTTATCTTTATAATTAATTCATATTACTATCATTTAACTAGGAATCCTTGACGGGATATTCCGAAGGATTTATCTTTCTCTCATCATCATCATTTATATTTCGTTCATCCGATCAGGTGAGTAAACACTAAAAAAAAGGCCCTCTCAAGTCTAAAAAAAAAGTCATGAAAAATCCATAGACCTTTCTACAACCCTCATGATAACACGCATCCCAACTAATCTGGATACAGAACAATTTTTTATTATATTTCAATTGTGAACGGAATCACCGGAAAACGAGCTCCAGCCACATCCCAGCTAATCACCGGAATATTCGCCCCCGAACAGAACACGCATCTCTTCTACCTTGCTCCGGCGAGTTAGTATCGGAACCAACGTATAAACTAGATCTGAGCTCAGTAGCAAGCAGGGTCTCATCAGATCTATCATCACCAACGTCAGATCTGGCCGCCGGAAAAAGTGAATAAGCCAGAAACTAACCCAAATAACGGATCGGATACTCTCGTGTTGCTGGATTCTTCTTTTTTTTTTCCGGCGACCACCATTCCAGCAGACATTTCCGGCGACCTAGATACGGCCGCCGCCCATCTCTGGCCACTCTTCCCGTTCACGGGAATAAAGATACGCATTTCTGTTTTTGTTCCTATTATTGTTATTATTATTATTATTGTTGTTGTTGTTGTTGGTATTATTATTATTATTATCATTGTTGGTATTATTATTATTGTTATTATTATTATTCTTTGTGCGAAATTATTACCTATTTGCTAAGTGCACATATATTTAATTGTAACCATAGACGACATCAGTCATGTCAGTCCGCTGAGATCGTGTCCAAGGACGAGGGGTGCGGGAAAGGGAAAGGGTAGGGGGTATAGTTTGCGTTTGGCATCATGGAATGTAGGGACTCTAAGTGGTAAATTGTTAGAGGTGATAGATGCTCTTAAGAGATGTAAGGTTCATATAGCGTGCCTACAAGAGACTAGGTGGAAGGGGCAGAGAGGCGTATCGAGAAATGGGTACAAGCTATTGCATTCGGGAGCGGATGGAGCTAAAAATGGAGTAGACTTTCTAGTGGCTTTCTAGAGGCTATAGAATTGCATAAGAATGTGATTGAGGTGAAAAGATATAACGATAGGGTGATGGTATTAAGGTTAGTGTTAGGAGTCGAAGTAGTGGCTGTGGTTTGCGCTTATGCACCACACGTGGGACTAGGAGACCAAGAAAAGAGGGAGTTTTGGGATTGCCTAAATGGAGTAGTGAGGGCTGCATCTAGGGAGGAAACCATTTTCGTAGGAGGTGATTTCAATGGTCATATCGGCAAGGATAGTGATGGATTTCAGATAGTTCATGGAGGTTTTGGTTTTGGGGATAGGAACGAACCTGGTAGGGATCTTTTAGATTTTGCAGTGTCCTATGACCTAGGTATTCTGAACTCTTTCTTTAGGAAAAGGGACTCACACCTAATCACTTTTACCAGTGGGGGAAGGAATACACAAATCGACTATCTCTTAATGAGGCAACATGATCAAAGACGGTGGAGAGACTGCAAGGTGATACCGAGGGAGATCGCAGCAGCTCAGCACCATTTACTGGTGGCAGATGTAGTACTGAGAGAGAAAGTGACTACGATGGAGAGAAAAGGGCGTCATAGGATAAGATGGGGTAATTTGAAGGGCAAAAACATTACGATGTTCAAGGACAAGGTCATCTCGATGACAGCAATTCATCTTGTTGGGGACGCAAACCAGATGTGGGAGGATATGGCAGCTTCTATCACTCGAGTGGCAAATGAGACACTAGGGGTCACGACAGGCAGGACAACTGGGGACAAGGAATCTGGTGGTGGAATGAGGATGTGCAGAGCAAGATCAAAGATACGCAACAAAGTCTTAGGGATCTTTTAAGGTGCACAAATGAGGGGGGGGGGGGGGCGTTGGAGGTTGAGGGAGAAATACAAAAACGCTAGGAGAGAGGCGAAGAAGGCGGTGACAGAGGCAAAAAATACAGCGTATAGACGGATGTATGCACGTCTGGAAACAAAGGAGGGGGAGCATGATATGTTCAAGATTGCAAAAGCCAGAGAGCGTAGAAGACATGACCTAGGAGTAGTGAAATATATAAAGGGAGAGGATGGGCGTGTCTTAATCAAGGAACAAGACATTAAACAGAGATGGCAAAATTATTTTAATAGTCTTTTTAATGGTAGACAGACCTACCAACGAGAAACAGACAACCCTGTTACGCAGAGACAACAAAGAAATAACTCCTACTGTAGAGGTATCACACAGGGAGAGGTGAGGATAGCACTTAGGAAGATGGGAAGGGCTAAGGAGGTTGGTCTAGACAACATACCGATCGAGGTTTGGAAGTGTTTAGGGGATGAAGGAGTTAAATGGCTCACTACTCTATTCAACCTTATTTTCAAGAACAGAAAAATGCCAGACCAGTGGAGGAGTAGTGTAGTAGTGCCCCTATACAAGAACAAGGGAGACGCACAGTGTTGTGGAAATTACAGAGGAATTAAGTTGTTAGCTCATACTATGAAATCATGGAAGAGAGTAATCGATACACGATTTAAGATATAAACATAGGTTATGGTTAACCAATTTGGTTTCATGCCAGGACGGTCAACAACGGAAGCGATACACATACTGAGAAATTAATGGAGAAGTATAGGGAGAAAAAGAGGGACCTACATATGATATTCATCGACCTTGAAAAAGCATATGGCAGTGTGCCGCGTAGACTAATCTGGGATAGTTTAGAAGGTAGAGGTGTACCTGGAAAGTATATAGACTTAATTAAAGATATGTGTGACAACACTACAGCTAGTATTCGTGCGCCGGTAGGAGATACAGTTTTTTTCCCGGTGGAGATGGGACTCCACCAAGGATCGGCTTTAAGCCCGTTTCTTTTCACGGTAGACATGGATGAGCTATCCAAGTTGATTCAGGCGCCTGTCCCATGGTGCATGCTCTTTTCAGATGATATTGTGTTAGTGGCTAAGACTAAACAAAGCTTGAACAAAAGGCTAGAGGAGTGGCGTGTAGCTTTAGAGGATAAAGGTTTAAGAATTAGTCGCTCTAAGACAGAGTACCTTTGATGTGACTTCAGTGGTGCTGGCGATAGCGAGGACACCCAGATCACTATTGAGGACCAGGTGGTTCCGCAGATAACGAAGTTTAAATATTTAGGATCGTTTGTCCAAAGAAATTGAGAGATAGACAGTGACATAACCCACCGCATACAAGCTAGCTGGTGTAGGTGGAAAGTAGCCACTGGGGTTTTATGCGACAAGCGGTTCCATCTAAATTAAAGGGGAAAGTTTATAGAGTCGCAGTTAGACCTGCAATGTTGTATGGAACAGATTGTTGGGCCATCAAGAAGACACATGTGCGCAAGATGGAGGTAGCAGAGATGAGGATGCTGAGGTGGATGTGCGGACACACTAGATTAGATAAGATTAGAAATGAGGTCTTTAGGGAAAGGTTAGGAGTAGTTAGCATATCAGAGAAAATAAAGGAAGGGAGATTGAGATAGTTTGGGCATGTGAAAAGGAGACCAACAACAGCGCCAGTTAGAGTAATGGAAACCTTCATTGTGGAAGGAAAGAGGAGTAGAGGCAGGCCTAAATTGACTTGGAATGAGAGAATTAGACATGACTTGACAGAGTTGCACCTCTCTGAGGACATGGTCCAGGATAGAGATTCGTGGAGACGTAGGATTAAGGTTAGCGACTTTCTAGGGGAAGGTACCTAGTTAGCTTAGCTTTGTATTTAGTGTCTAGTTTGGCTATCTTGACTCCTTGTTGTTTATGTATATTTTTTGTTTGAAGCTATCTTGTGATTCTTATGCCCAAATCTTAGTGGTTACAGATTCCTTGCTATTTTGGTAGTTTGCTATTCTATCTACTGCTAAGTTTCTTTGCTTGTAGGATGTATGTTTACTTTGTATACCTGTATGTAGCTTTATGAGCCGGGGGTCTCTCTATACGCAGCCTCTCTATTCTCACGGATAGAGGAAAGACTTGCCTACATCCCACCCTCCCCTGACCCTACTGATAGCGTGCTATGCGGTGTGATATACAGGGCTTGATTGATTGATTGAATGCGTATTTATAGTATTATCTATTATCTAGTATTCACAACCGCAACTGTTTAATCCTTGCGTGTATATCAGTTTATGCCTAACTTGCTATTTGCTTACTTGCTTTACTTAAACCGCATTCAGAGAGGTCCAACATATTCTCAGTCTAGTATGATCATACGACCGTCGTAGTGGCCGGCGTCCGACGCACTGACAATGGTTTCACCGACACCTCATTTTTGGTAACCAATGCCCATTCGCATGGCAACGGTTTAGCCCTTTCTTTATGGTTGATTGTTTGTGTATGTTCTATGGTTTAACTGCTTATCTCACAGGAACAGTTTGCATCAATCTTTATTTACTATATGTTATTACTGTTGTGTCTCAAACTGGTGTTTTACTCACTCAACATGTGTTGTTGACAAAAATATATTTTCTACGCATTTGCAGGTTATCAGCTTGGTTGTTTAGCAAGATGAAGATCACGTAGAGATGCCTTTTAGGATACAAACTTAATTAATCATAGTTGTAGTTTCTTTATACTTGATGTACTTAATTGTAATTGTTTCATTTAAATAAATTAAATAGATATTGTCATTTAAATAATGTTGCATGATAGTAACCATTGAAAAGTTGTGAGCAACCAGTTCGCCCGGCATTTCCGCCGTAGGTTGGGGTGTGAAAAATTGGTAGCAGAGACGAAGGTTTAAGAAAGTTCGTTAGTGGTGCCTTAGTAACGTGCTTAGGAACTCCATATGTGATTATATGTTTACCTGATGTGTTCTATTTGATTGTTTACAGCTTACGTAATTACTTGCTAGGTTAGTTACTTATTTAACTGCTTTGTTAATTATTTATTTTTATTGTCATGCATACACAACTCCGAAGCTATGCTTCACTCTCAAAATATTTTATTACTCCGAGACTATGTATCATTCTCAAAATATTTTTATAACTTCGAGGCTATGCCTCAATCTTAAAATATTTCTATTGAGTTTTATTATATTGTCTTTTATTGTCGGAAATTTCCTTGCGAATTTCCTAACTTTGTTTTTGCTCGTTTTCACTTAAAACTAGGGAGTGTGACAAGATTTCCCGCCATAGTGGAAATTGTCATGCGACCGACACTTTAAGCGTCTAACATAATCGGCTAAATGGTTACACCCTTTATTGTGTTTTATATTTTTTAAATATCTAGTCGGGTGTAAAACCCATGGGACGCCATGGACACTCCAACTGTACATTTGCACAATTTGTTATATTTGCGATATTTTGTTGGAATATTATCATCCGTGGTGATACACAGGATGTTTCAACTACTTATGCTTGAGTTCATTTATTCGTTATTTAGTTTAGTAGGTCAAATCTACATGTAACGCTCATGGGCCGACAAACTCAATTGATTCGTTAATTAAGTTGGGTCATTCAAATTGCAACGTAATGCTCATGGGAGTTCAACTAATGCATTTGTTTTGATTTTGGTATGCTAATAAGTTGGGGAAACAAAATGCCATGAAAAGCTCATGGGAAACCCAACACATCGAAGAACATTCGTTATTTTTTTATTTGTGTTTATTTGATTTTATACGAAACGATTTATGATTTGATTTAATTATTTAATTATTCTATTATTATATTATTCAGTTACTCAATTATATACTTATTAAATCACTTTTGGAATCAAGATCTATTGATTCAAACTATTCAAACGCTCAAAACATTTTTATTTTCCCGATCTGATACAAATTATTCATTCATCAAGACTCGATTATCACGAGCCAATCAAAACAATTTACACTCTATTGGTTTTAACCTATTCATCTTATCGCGTTAATATATTATCAAAATGTCAAGTAATATTATTGCAAAATCTAATAATCGAATGGTTATCTTATACTTATGGTATCACATACATAAACCATTTAACATATTTCAAGTATTCAACCTCAAAATTTTAATTTGTTAAAACATATCAAACTTTAATAAAACTCATTCACTTATAAAATTAACTCATTGACTTTCAATTTGGATTCTGACTTATCCTTAAGTTATGAATAAACATTAGCATAACATATTTAAGTTTCATTTTACATAATAACTCATATGAAATCTAATTAACTATCCAATCTTCTCATTAAATCACATATTTATTAATCATATAATGTTTTCTCAACATCAAACAACATCAATTATTTATTTTTCTATAACCGCCTCATGGTCACATGATTAGTCAAGGAGATAGCTATTGCGATCTCTAAAATATAAACTCAATTTCCAAAACATAAATACAATCAACTAAATCTTGTTCATTAAACTAATTCTTGGTAATTTTTATTCATTTACCCCTACTCATTCTCATAACAACAACAACAACAATAACAATCGCAAGCCCAAAACATCAATTACATGCTGTTAATCCAATTAACAATCTATCTCAACAAAATCTTAGCATCTCAAACAAGAAACTTTACGGCGAAATTCACTTGTTATGCTTCACTTGCCACTATCGCTATTCAATTCAATCCTCATATCGTTTTGTAGTCAATGTAATCATTCAATTATTGTGCTACTACTTGCCATGTACCACATGACGTTCCACCATGGTCTATGTCGTCAAATTCTAAAACCCATACTACGACGTTTGATCAAATTTTATGCCCTACTACCTGTAATTTCTACAACTATGAAAATCTTAATCACCTACGTCATGCGTGTTCTTAATTCAATCATGTTCTTCAATTTCCAAACTTTTTCTATTAAGATCTACTTTGCAACCTAATCAAAATACTTCTATTCAATCAATTTCAATTATTCAAGTTTTTATATATCTTATTAATCAAGTTATTTTAAATAAGATAAATCAAATCAATTATAACTAAGTTCATCAAAGAAGATATTTTTGTCATCTTTATCTAAACATATTTTATTTTTCTTTTTCTCAATCATACATCACAACAAACCTTTATCCGATTTTTGGATTTAAACAATTTCAATTTCAAGTGATGATGCTCATACAATAAAATCTATCTTTTCAAAAGACAACTTCCCATAATACCGTACTCATAGTTTATCCATTGTACTCATTTATCCCAATCCTTTCTTTTTGAGCTTCCAAAAATTTATAACTTTTACCAAGAGGCATTTTAGAAAATTTTATACTTTATTAAAACAACTCGTAAATTCAACTCACTTTTAGCAATCTTTTCTAATAATAACCAAAACGTATTAAGACTCTTATTTTCTCAAAATCGTATTTTGCAAACGTTTTGTAAACCACAAGATGGGACGAGTTATGTGGACCATCCAACGATCTAGGTAATTATGGAGGCCTACATAATTATCGAAGTCCTTGCATGGAAATCATAATGCGTGCAATTGTGTGTCATGATATAGAATCGAAAGTAGTTGGGATAACGGTACAAATGTAGAAATGATAAGGACATAGTGGATACGCCGCGTGTACATCCTATATATAAGTGTCCTTATCGGATTTTCATTTAAAGCGTTATTTTAACTATTCAAAGTTCTGTGTTAAGATAAATTTTAAAAGTTATATTTAAAAAAAAAATATATCTTTTTCCATTACTCAAAATTTAATGGTTTTATTATAATATGCTTTAATTTCGGGACGAAATTCCTTAAAGTAGGGGAGACTGTAACAACTCAGTCTTTTTCATTTTAAATATCCCGACCCATTTCATGTTTGAAAATTTTTATCAATTTAATTATCGCGTTTATCGAGTTAATCTCATTTTAATGTTATTAGCTATTATATTTAAATGATTTATCAAAATAACTTATTAATATAGTCAACTTACACCCTTAAAGCTTAGTTTTAACCTGTTTTATATCCATCCATAAAGTTTAAGGACTATATTGCGAATATGAATTATTAATATATATAATAATAACCAGAATTCAAGACCCAAACCCGTTTCCGGATCCAGACCTGTATCCATCTTGTAAGCAACTCGTATGATTTCGTGCACCTAAATTATCGTTTTAAAATTGGAATTGATTGTTGAAGATTGTATATACGCGTATTATATCAATCATCGATACTATAATTAAAGAAATATATCAATAATGATTCGTAATAGTGAATATAATCAAACCGTCATTGTTAGTATCGTAAACTACCATTTAGAGATGTAACACCCCGGCTAAAGCGGAATACGCCCGAGTGTGACGTACAGATTGCCCAAAACACATGTGACACTATTAAGTGACAATATTATCATTAATTAATTTAAACATCAAGTACACAAGTTTGTAACAAGAAATACAAGGAAACTACAAGAACAATTAACAACTTGTCCATTTATTAATTTAACCTAAGTTCTAATGTCTTCTCCGTTTGAATCTCTAATAATTGTACCTGTAACATATATATAAAATAAAGTCAACTAAATGAATAGTTGGTGAGTTCACACAAGTTTTGATATACGTACATAAAAATCATACAATTCCATGAACAAGTGTAAATGAGCAAGTAATGTCCTTTCCAACTGGGATTGTGCACCAGCGTACTCAGATAAGCGCAAGTAAGGTCCTTTCCAGTTAAGATTATGCACCAACGTACTCGGATAATGAGGCCCTTTTCCACTCATAACAACAAATGTATTGAGCACAAAGGGGGGCGTATGATCATACGATATTGAAGTAATCCATGTGCAAGTAATTTTAGGCAAATAACAAGTAAACACACAAGTCCATGTAGCGAATTGTAGTTTGTAAATAATGAATAAACGAAATTGTAATTTGGATAGGATATATATGCTACCCCTAAAAGTAGTAAAAGAGTAAAAAGGGGGTGTGAGAAACTCACCTCGAAGTTGAAGACAAACTTGAAATAAAACCGAAAGTGCGTAAATGAAACCGAAGCAATTGAACGTCACGACCTAGGATTAAAAGCACAAAATTAATATTAACTAACGTCTTATAAAAGTAAATAAATCGGGTTGTCGGGGATTATAAGTGTTTAATGTATATTTTATCAATCTATGGAGTTTTCTTTGATAATATAATATTATTGTTAAGCTTTAACGAATTGCTAGTAAATTATGAATTGAATATTAGTTTAAATTATGAGATTAATATCCAGTTTAAATATTTATAAAGGTTACTGAAATATTTGTGTTAACGTTATAATTTATTTTGAAAACGAAAGTGTTAACGAATTATAAAGTTTAACAAACGCAAGTATATTTAAATAAAATATGTTTTACGAGTTTTAAACAAGTCTTGACGAGTTTGAAAATCTATAGTGATCATGAATTATGGATCTTTAATGAAATTTTATGTAGAAAATAATTTCGTTGGCGTGTTATAAAGTTTAACACAATAATGATTATTTATAACATTAATCGGGTTTTCTAACAAAACTTATCGAAAACGAAAGTCGGGTTTTTTGGTGAAATATGATAAATATAATTTAAAACTAATTTTTATTTAATATAAAGAACTTTATTTGATTTATTGTGATTCATAATACATATATATATATATATATATATTATAGATTTTGTTTTTGGCTAATATATAAAAGAAATGACTTAAATAGAAATTGAAAAACAAAAACGGGCTGACATGGGTTCGAACCCGGGTCCTTCTGCCCAGACCCACATGCACTAACCATTGGATCAGTTTGCTTGTTTGTAAACATGACAGAAATAAAAATCCATAAGTATTAACATTCCACTCATCTTCTTACCCAATTAACCCTAGGTTTCAATTCGCTAAAACTGTTCTTTGTTTGTTCAATATTTGTTAGGGGTTTTATTAATCGGCTCATAACTATAACAACTGATATAACAATTACCTGGTATTGTTACGATTTGACGGAGAACTATAGTTGGCCGAAAAACGGACTTAGGTGACTGATTTCGAGTTACAGAGGGTAATTGAGGTTAAGGAGATTGTTGATGCAAGTTTATTTGATGCATAGGATCCTATTTATACTATCAAATGAAGTGATTTGTGTTTTTATTTCGAGTTATTACGATTTGATTATTGTCCGATCCGTTGAGCGATTAAATGGTGTTGAATAGGTTGTTAATGCCGGTATAAATTACGTATTATTGATTAGAGTTAATGGAGAAATCGTTTAGAATATTTTACTGGATCAAACGGATGATTAAATGCGATTTTTGGTTTTCTCCGGCGCCGATTCCGGCCGCCGGAGGTCTCGTCGGAAAAACGCAAGAAGAAGGCTTGTTGCATGTTTTCATCATTACTATTATTATATTATATATTTTAATGAATTTAAACTTTCAACCCTTAGACTTTCATATTTCTTTTAAATAAAATTAATATATATTTACATTTTGGACCTTGTACTTCTAAATGTTATATAAATGAATTAAAAGTTAATGATTTGGAAATATGTTCGTATTATACTCGGAAAGTTCGGGACTCGATTAAGAAACGTGTTAAAACTTGAAATTTCGTTAATGAATTACACATAATAGAAAAAGTACGAATAGTGACTATTAAACGTCGTAATTGTTATTAACAAATGAACGATAATTATATATATGTAATATACGAATGATATGAATACCTCAAACATCAAATCAAGTCGGTTAACGAACATAAATAAATTATATGAGACGAAACTTGAAATATATATTTATATTTATACATATATTTACAAATAAAAATCCGAAAATTTCAAACGAGTCGGATTTTCGGGTTTGAAAAGTAACAAATGTTACAAGCGATCATCATAATCCAATTAAACTTAGATACACAACCTATGAGCCTGCGCGAACCATTACCCTAACACCAATTGCATCCACGTTTTCTGTAACTCCTCTGGTTGCTCATTTTTTGGCCGTTGCTGATAATACATCGTTCATTATCTATATGACATCGTTTCAGGTAATTGAACATATCAATAAGATCGATTTTGTCCATGTTATATAAGCCCTAACATTAATCATATCGAAGATTATCAGATTGATCGATTTGGGATTTTAAGGTTTATACTATTTGGAAAAATTAGCAGTAACGTATATAATAATTAGTTTTCATACATTAACAAGTTGCATGCTTGGTTCAGTGGTTTGGTGAGTGTGTTCAAGGTTTGAGCCAGCCAGGGGTGTGGGTTCGAGCCCCCCGGAAGCTGCATTATACTTTTGTTTCTTTTCTTTTTTTTTTGATGGTTAATTTATTTATAAATTATTTATAATATGTATTAGATATAAAATAAATGTTATTTTATTAAAACCAAAATCTTAAAGTTTATTGTTTTGTCAAATCTCGTTAAAATCTCTCGTTTACGTGTGTGTGTATATATATATATTATAAGTATATTTTAATAATAATAGTAAATCTATTTTTTCTTTATTAAAACCCGACACTTTGGTTCACGTTTCGTCATCATTGAGCGTCGTTATAAACTTACTTATATATATTTTATATATAAATATTATCTATCTAGTAAACGAAATAAATAGATTCTATTTAAAAGATTTAAGCAAAATACTTATATCTTATTACATATCGTATTTAAATAATTACACAGTATTATTATTATGATTATCTATTTCTTTATATATTAGTATTTTTATCTATTCAAGTAATTTAAGATATATTTTAATTAAATTATTCTATTTAGTTTGTATATCTAATTATTTACTCATTTAGATTTTATCATTACAAGTATATCTTATATATTGATTATTTAAATTATTTAAGCATTTAATTACAAATATTTTATCGTGGGTAATTAATAGTGAATTTATAATTAATAAGACTAATAATAATAATAACTATAGAAATCAATCGTTCAAATCCGTAATATTATAATCCCAAACATAATTCATTTCACGTCTAAATTTTAATTCATTAAATCATGTTTTATCTTCATAATTAATTCATATTACTATCACTTAACTAGGAATCCTTGACGGGATATTACGAATGATTTATCTTTCTATCATCATCATCTTTTATATTTCGTTCATCTGATCATGTGAGTAATCACTCCTCTTTTTACTTATTTTAAATCATTTTGGGGACTTATTTACGCGTATTTACATATTATCTATTATATAGTATTCAAAACCGCAACTGTTTAATCCCTGCGTGTATATCAGTTTATGCCTAACTTGCTATTTGCTTACTTGCTTTACTTGAACCGCATTCGAAGAGGTCCAACATATTCTCAGTCTAGTATGATCATACGACCGTCCTAGTGGCCGGCGTCCAACGCATTGACAATGATTTCACCGACACCTCATTTTTGGTAACCAATTCCCATTCGCATGGCAACGGTTTAGCCTTTTCTTTATGGTTGATTGTTTGTGTATGTGCTATGGTTTAACTGCTTATCTCATAGGAACAGTTTGCATCATTCTTTATTTACTATATATTATTACTGTTTTGCCTCAAACTGGTGTTTTACTCTATCAACATGTGTTGTTGACAAAAATATATTTTATATGCATTTGCAGGTTATCAGCTTGGTTGTTTAGCAAGATGAAGATCACGTAGAGATGCCTTTAAGGATACAAACTTAATTAATCATAGTTGTAGTTTCGTTATACTTGATGTACTTAATTGTAATTGTTTCATTTAAGTAAATTAAATAGATATTTTCATTTAAATAATGTTACATGATAGTAGCCTTTGAAAAGCTGTGAGCAATCAGTTCACCCCGGCATTTCTGCTGTAGGTTGGGTTTTGACAAGCCGGACACCGGGTGGCTCGCGACCATGTCGATGGAGGAAATGGGGTAGAAGTCATGCATGAACATTGTTTCGTAAGGTTGCAGAGAGAAATCCGAAGCATATTGGATGAAGATGTGTGCCCGTTGATGGAATTTTTGAGAGAGGTGGTAGAAACTCTAGGTTCCCTAACCCTCCCATTCACTCTCAGGGATGGAGAGAAGACCAGAATGGTATATCTCCGTTTCTCCGTGGTGTGAGCACCTTCAAAGTACAACATCATACTAGGTGACCAGCAATGAAAGCACTGCGAGCCGTTCCTTCCACAGTTCACGGGTATATGAGGTTTCCCACTCCAAAAGGAATAGCTACCGTCTGTTGCTCCACAGAAATAGTAGCTAGTATCAGAAGGGGAACCAAAGCAAGGAAGGGGGTTGAAGAATGGGTTCTCAATGGGGAACACCTAGACCAGACGGTAAGGATTGTATCCCAATTATCTGACTGGGGTAAGGCTGGGTTGAAGGAGGTGCTCCTCCGTAATGCTGATGGCTTCGCATGGAAACATGAAGACATAACCGGGGTCCCTCGGAACTTGGTGCAACATAGAATGGACGATTTCCATTGGATG
This sequence comes from Bidens hawaiensis, assembly GCF_021521415.1. NCBI lineage: Eukaryota > Viridiplantae > Streptophyta > Magnoliopsida > Asterales > Asteraceae > Bidens > Bidens hawaiensis. The sequence goes on along the minus strand of NW_027491165.1, from coordinate 421,905 downwards.
GAGCCGGTCAAACAGAAAAAGAGAAGTCTGGGCCCTCAGAAAAGCCATGCAGTGCTGGAAGAAACCTCTAAGCTTCTGTAAGCAGAGATTGTGCGGGAGGTTAAATACCCTCGATGGATATTAAACCCCATCATGATCACGAAATCGGACAACAGTTGGCGCAAGTGTGTCGATTTCAAGGATTTGAATAAGGCTGGTCCAAATGATTCATACCCACTCCCAGAGATATAAAAGAAGATAAAGTCCCTAGCCCAGTTTCCTCTCAGATGCTTCCTAGATACCTACAAGGGGTACAATCAGATCCAAATGGACCCTAAAGATGAAGAAAAAGCAGCGTTCTATACCAACGAGGGTACCTTTTGCTATACCAAGATGCCTTTTGGTTTGAAGAATGCCGGCGCGACCTATCAACGTTTCATGGATCGACTGCTTGATCAACAAAGAGAAAGGAACGTAGAGATATATGTCGACGATCTTGTCATCAAGAGCACAAACGAATACAAGATGTTTGAAGACATCAAAGAAAACTTCAACACACTCAGGGGGGCTAACATGAAACTCAACCCTGGTAAATGCTCGTTTGGAGTAGAAGAGGGAAAGTTTTTGGAAGTTTTAGTTACCAATGAAGGGATCAAAGCCAATCCCGAGAAGTTGGAGGCCTTGCTTCAGATGGATCGACCAAGAAATATTAAGGAGGTACAAAGTCTTAATGGGAGACTGGTCACTCTTAATTGATTCCTTTCCAAGATTGCAGAGAGAACCCTCCCGTTCATGGCAGTCCTGAGGAGAAGCACGAAAAAGAACAAGTTCGGCTGGGACACGGAAGTAAACAAAGCCTTTCAAGAGTTGAAGGCCCATCTCTGCGAGCTCCCCACGATCACTGCCCCCAGCCAGGGGAAGTGTTGATCCTTTACCTCACACACACCGAGAGAACAATTAGTTCGATACTTATGGTTAAGAGGGTAGAGGCCCAAATCCCTATTTACTTCGTCAGCCGCACATTAAAAGGTCCCGAAGAAAGGTATTCTCCTATCAAGAAGCTAGTTATGTCCCTGATCTACACGGCGAAGAAGCTAAGGAGATATTTTCAAGCCCATGTAATGCGGGTCCTAGCCGACAAGCCCTTTCAGCAAATCCTCATGAAACCTGAAGTATCAGGTAGACTAGCCTGTGGGCAATAGAACTGGGGGATCATACAATCGAATATAAGCCCAGAGCTTCATTCAAGGGACAAGTGATGGCTGATTTCATCACTGAAACGACGTCCCAGAAAGAGAAGAACTTGTGCCCCGACGAATTCATCTCGAGCCCGAGATCCCACATGACCAAGAGGAACCTTTATGGAACTTTTACACCGATGGGGCCTCGAATAGTGACGAGAGCGAAGCAGGACACATCCTCATCAGTCCTGAAGGCATAGAGTTGACTTACGCTATGCGTTTGGATTTCCCCAGCACCAACAACGAAACCGCATACGAGGCCCTCCTGGAAGGGCTGAGGATGGCAATAAAATTCAAGGTGCAGTACATCAAAGATCATGTTGACTCGCTGCTAGTGGAAAATCAAGTAAAGGGAGATTATGAGGCTAAAGACCCTAAGATGGTAGAGTACCTGAGGAAGACACATTTGTTGTTACCAAGTTTCAGAAAATCAGAGGTCATCCATATCTCACGAGAGCTAAATAAAAAAGTAGAGGCGTTGAGCAAGTTAGCATCCGTTGCTTTTTATCATCTGGCAAAGGACGTCAAGGTTGAAACTAACAAGAAGCCATCAATATCCGAAGATATCGTGGCTAGCGTGGAGATGCCCCAGCCCAACTGGATGACTATGATCTGTTCATACTTGCAAGATGGAATTGTGCCCGAGGATAAGCAGGAGGCCCGCAGATTGAGAATTTGGGCCCTCCATTATGAGATCAACGATGGAAATTTGTACCGTCGGTCCTATCTGGGGCCCTCACTCAAATGCATAGACTACGGGGAAGCCGAGTATGTAATTCGAGAGATTCATGAGGGAATATGTGGGTTGCATATGGGGGCAAAGATGGTTGTAGTCCGAGCAATGAGAGCCGGATACTATTGGCCGGCCATGTTTATGAGTGCTCTCAAAGAGATACAGAAGTGTGACAGTTGTCAGATCTATGCTCCGGTGACTCGAGAACCTAAGCTCAACCTCGTCCCGGTCAGCTCATCCTGGCCGTTCCAGAAATGGGGCATCGACATAGTGGGTCCATTTCCTGAGGGATCGGGGAAGGCCAAGTTCTTAGTAGTGGCAATAGACTATTTTATCAAGTGGGTAGAGGCCAACCCCTAGTCACCATCACGGGGAAATAAGTGAAGAGTTTCGTGTGGGAGAACATTGCCATTTTGGGCTTCCTCACACCATCGTAAGTGACAACGGGATATAGTTTTCTGGGGCATCTTTCGAGAATGGTGCAAGCAATTACATACCAAACAAACCTTCACGTCAGTCGCCCATCCTCAAGTAAACAGGCAAGTAGAAAGAGCAAATCGGAGCATTGTCGAGGGCATTACCGGTCGGTTAGGAAGGCAACGGAGTTCATGGGTGGAAGAACTACCACATGTTCTGTGGGCCCATTGAACCATGCCTAAGGTCTGTAATGGAGAAACACCTTTCAGCCTAACCTATGGACGGAAGCTATGATACTTGTGGAAATAGGATCACCGACTGGACGGATGCAGTTGACTGAGGTAGAGAATGAGAATGACCTCAGGCTGAATCTGAACTTTGCAAAAGAAAGAAGGGAAATGGCGGCCCGGAGAGAAACCGAATACATGAAAAAGATGGAAAATACTATAACTTAAGAGCAAGGGAAGTTAGATTCAAAGTGGGAGATTTGGTCCTCCGGGAGAATGAAGCGAGCAGGCAGGAAAATCAAGGGAAGTTGGGACACCGATGGGAGGGCCCTTACCAAGTCATATGGGTTAGAGAGAAAGGGTCTTATAAACTGGCATACCATACAGGGGAAGAAGTACCCCGCACTTGGAATGCAATGCAGTTGAAAAAGTATTATGCCTAAGCCTGGCAAGGGTAAGGCAGGGGGCAACACGCATCAGGCAAACAACCGACTTTTTTTGTTACTACAAGCGATGCGTTCCCTAAAAGGGGCTCCCCCTAGAACCAACAATAACCTCTCCAGGAGGGAACTTACACATGAAGATATAACCTAGGTAACATTGTGGGTTTAAGTCCATGTCTTTTTGTAATTCACTTGTGTAATGAGATATGAATTCAATGGCAAATGGTTTGTTTTGAGAATTTTAGGAGAACCTACCCAGGAGGACATCCGTTCGTTATGCCATAATAAAATGGCATATTACACGTAGTTTAAGGAACTATGATGATTTATTCAGGGCAGCCAAAAAGTTACATTTCCCTGTGAAAAACATTTAAATGAGCTCATAACAAATGACAGTTTTATACCTCCTGCCACAAAGGGAAAGGAGAAGGCCTCGTCGATAGGCTATCTGGTTAACCAAAACAATCTAATGAAGTCAAGAGAATTCTAATATAATCACAAGCATGCCCTATCAACACATAATACAATTAAAGCATAATGTCATCAAACAGAAAAAATATTCAAATAAGCCCCCCGGGGCGAAATGTTAACATACACACCGAAACCCTTAAAGGGTCAACATTACCAATATCCATAACAAAATATTCAAAGTTCAAAAGAAAAGTCCCAAAAGACAATTACTTCCCATAACTGACAACGATGCATGATTACGGGTAAGGCGACGGGGGATCGCAACATACTGAGCCTCCAATACATACTGAGCCTCCAATGCAGAAGGAAAAAGAGTAAATGGAGAAACCCTTACCTCCTGAAACTTCTCCTGGTTGGCCTGGATTGCAGCATACTGAGCCTCCAATGCAGTAGCTCTCTCCTGAGCCGCAGAAAGATCAGTGGACAACTGGGTAATACGATCCTGGGAAGTTTTCAAACTAGCTTCCAAGCCAGGCACCCCAAGGCTTTCTCCTCAGCCAAGATGACTTTCTGCTTCAAGTCTTGGACTTTTTTCTTGTTCTTCTAACTTGTGTGCTCCAACTGGTCGATTTCTTCTTGATTTTGTTGCAATATTTGGTCGGCATCAATAATGCGACATTCGTTAAATTTGGGTTCTATTTGTATTCGTTTGTGTATTCGTAATCATGTAAACTGACCCGCTTTATATCTCGAATATTTCAAATATATAAAATATTGGATTATATGTTACCAAACCATTCCCATTTGTTCAATTTGAAAAACCCTTTTTACGGATTCGAAAACAGCTTTAAAACGACTAAAATACATAAAAAACGAACTTCCGGACGCGTAACGAACAACGAAAGACGAGCTGAGCAACCCCACCCCTAAGAGGCGCCGCGTCACGCGGCCACCAAGGGGTAGGGGGTCTCGGGTGGCGGCCTCAGGTATCCATATATTCGTTTTTCTTGTTGTTTTGTGCTTTGCTTGTTTATTTAACCAACCTATTTGCATGTAAACATAAAAGAGAACCTTGCAAAGAAGATTTGACCCTTACCCTATATATACACGCCCATCTCCTTCATTTTTATACTTGCTACATCTTCAAATTCTCCATAGATCCAAGGTTGTTTATTTATGTGCTCTTGAAGGTTTGACTTCCAAATGTCAAACCAAATTTAATCTTTCATTCTAATTAGCTTATGTAGTCTTATTTATACTTGTTTATGGTGGTACAACATATATATAATACACACCCCTTGTTACCTTTGGTAGTTACCTCTCCGACTCCGGTTGGTTAAGTTTCGGACCTCGTAAGGCAATGCTTCATGGAGGACTTCGTGTTCTTGATATATATACACATATAACTTGTTGTACATATTAATCTCATTTACCTTATGCTCTTTTTAGTTTGTTTTTCATATTTATGAAGTTCCATGGTGGGGGTTTGTAGCGACTAACCTCGGTTTAACTGTAAATAGTCCAAACCGTGAACCGAACTTGTTACTAGTTTTGTTAAATAATTGTTTTAAACATGCTTTATGTTAGATTTAAGTTTCTAAATTCATTTGTACAAGTTCTTGGTTATTTGGGCATGTGGAGACGATCAAGGAACGTATTGTGAGATGGAAACCGAACCAATCCGATTTTTACTCGCTTAAGACACACAAATGTGTTTTTAGCTATCAAGACTTGTATATTTCTTTAAAAATAGTTTACAAACTGATTTTAATTATATTCTTAAGTACTTGGAAATGTTGGATCCAACTTGATCTCATAACATAGTTTGGACCGACAAAAACGAACACTCGCTTAACGTGCGTTGTTAGTTCTAAAATAATAGAACTACATACTTGGTTACCTCATAACATTCACTATTTTGGAAAGTTGACTTTGGTTTTGACCAATTATCAAGACTCGAACCAACAACCCGAAACACTCGTTAAGACCCGTTTTAGTATCTTTATCCCAAAGGAACTTGCATTTTTGCATTTCTCCCACCTTATTACTTAACATAGGCTAAGTAAATATTAAGGTTAGATACTTTAACTCAGTTTCGAGCAAACTTACATTTTTAAAGGGTTATTATTCTAAATTCTTAAATAGTTACATTTTAAACCTTGAACTTTAATTGTTTACTTTTCGCAATAATTATTTTATTTAAAGATCTTCAAGACAAACTTTCTAAATCCAAGACTTCATTCCTTTTAGGAATTATTCGTTAAACTCGTTGTTCCGGCAAATATCCAAATTATCATCTTTCAAGTTTATTACTTGAACATGAGTACTTTCATACCCCGTTTTCCATCTTTCGTTTTGGGGTGGCATTTCATACTTATTCAACTAAATGCTTTATACTTGAATCCAAACCCACAAACGTTGTTGTATACTTTACTTAAATAAATGCTCGATTTGGTGTTCTATGCTTACATGCGTATATGCTAATGTTTTTACCGCTTTTGGAAGGTTGATTCAAAAATCCGTGAACTTTTGGGTATTCTCTTATAGCACTGTGCCGTTAATGCATTCTTATTAACTACCTCATGAAATCCAAATCTATTTGGTATTCTCTTATAGACGGTGCTGCTAATGTATTCTTATTAGCGACCTCATTTTATCCAAGTTATTGCTTTTATTTATTGTTTCGTATACAAGTTTTGTGGCTTTTTATTACTATATACTCATATGCTCAAACTTATGAATTGCTCACCAACCTTTGTGTTGACAAACTTTATTTTATGAAATGTTGCAGGTTTGACTTTTGTTGACTCGAGGACTTGACGAAAAACATTACCAAGACTATTAGGATATTAGTAAAACGAACAATATATTTGTTTACTTGTATTCAATTTGTTTGTATGAACGAGAAGTGTTGTTTATTGATTTATGAAATAAAATGAGTTCATTAAATATTGTCACTTTAAACAGTGTCTTGTGTATTTGTCCAATCACGTTGCACTCCGGCATGTTCCGCCGCCTTTGGTCGGGGTGTGACAAATAACCCCTTGAAGAGTGGATGACCCCAAAACCAGGGCATGATAGAGGTGTGTCTCGAATTCGCCCACCAGATCATCCACACTCAAGGCCCGAATATGTGCAAAGTCCACCAGGGGAATAACCTCTGTGAGAAAGTCATGCGCCTGCTGGGGGTAAACACTGAAGCGCCCGCATCCAACTTCCACTTGGGAGCAAATATTTTGCCACTAATGGGCTCTTCCGTTCTTGAAGGAAGGGGATCCTAGGGAAGTGACTTGGGTTCCTCAGGACGTTTACCTTTGGGGTCGGCCTGATCGGAAGGAGAGTTGGTATCATGATGTATACCTGTTGTTGCAGTTGCCACTGGAAAGGCAAACTCGGAGTCCAGATCAACAACCTCAGTATGAGACGGAGCAACAGGACGAGAGGAGGATCACTGACCCAGCTAAGGACGCCTGGAGCTTCGTAGCCGATTCTTCATAGAAGCATCAAAAACCTCCTACAACGGATTTTTACGTCTGGGAGTATCCTCCACACTAAGAGGTGAGTCCGTGGTAGATCGATCCAACGACACTGGTTCAGTCTCTGAGCTAGTCACCGGCGTTACGGGAAGTTTGACGAACTCGGCAGTCTTCATGGACCCTTTCTAGAGAATTTCCTTCAAACTCATTTCTGCACGAAAAGTAAATACCTTAAATGACCCAAAAACACAAGATAATGTGGACAAAAGAAAGAAACAACAAGGGGCTGAGGACCTCGATCACCCCCGAACATGGACGGCCGGGTAGACGGATCCGGCCATATCTGAATCATTCCGGTCATGTACAGAAAAGGTTCAGGGTAGGTCATGGCCTCCGTCGGGTCATTTACAAGCAACTTATACAAATCATCCTGGCTCATAGGAGGACGGGGAGCTTGATCATGAATAAGGGAATCTACACGACGACGACTATGAAGACCGGGAGCGAAGTTGGGAGAAACAAATAAAAAGCTATTTTTCCAGTCTTTTAGATAAAAACCCAGTGGGCATCTTCGAGTAGCAAGGTGGTTGCTTTTCGACCGGACGACGCTCAAAAGTGAACCAGTCACCATCAACCTTAAGACGATAAAATCGCCGGAATAAAGGCGCTGTAGCAAAACCCCCCATGTCCCGATAAGCGAGCTTGAAATGAGTCACTTGTAAGAAGCCCAGGGGATGAACCTGTGAAAACCCAAGCTTATGATACTTCAACAACGCCGTTTGGAACTCGGTGAGAGGATAACGAATGCTAGCACATTCCAAGTTTTTGGTATACAACGTAATAAGATTAGGGTGGCTGGAGGCTGTCTCATGAGGTTTGGGCAAGATCGGAGAAAACGATAGGGGAATATGATATCGCGAACATAATGTAAGCTTTTTTCCTGTGTAAGGACGGAAGTGATCGAGGACAGATCCTCACAACTCATGGTGGAAGGGAAGAAGATGTAATATAAGGGTATAACAAACACTAACCTGACCGGAAAATGGTAAGAGGAAAGGTCAGCCAGAAATGGATGAATCGCGTGAAGTTGTGATAGTGAGATAAAAGAAAGAAGGGTAAATGAAGAGTTACGGTGATGAGATGTTTAATCAGTGAATAATGATAGCGTGGGGAAGCGTGTGTATTCAATTTACAGCACATATTTTACCGCCTCTATATCGTGGATCGAGGCCGGGCCGAATCATGTGTTGGGCCAGAATATGAGTAAAGATGGTTTTATTCATGAGATGGGTCTAGAATCTGTTTTTCCCCGGACAAGAAGGCAAGTAGGAGAACGGGGAAAACGGGCTAGAATTTAGTCCATTATCCTTGTCATAAATAACAAGGATAATAAACCGGGGGACTTGAAGAGACTACCTCGGATTTGACCCCACAAGGCCCAAGGAGTAATGGTAAAACAGGCAAGCCCAAGAAGTAAAGCCCAGTCCAATGATACCCAGTGCACACCAAGACAAGGACTGTGGTCAACGACAGACTAGTCGCTATTGGCCTGGCGCCAGACAGAACTGGAGCATACGTACTCCTGGAAGAAAGGAGATGTCCAGTGGATAATAACGAGCCTCCTTCCAAAGTCAGAGAGGAGGTGAAAAACCAGTGGATAATAGGCTAGACCCTAGAGGCTAATGGTCTAGGGAAATATTCCTCCAGGATACTATATATGTACACATTCTTATTGTAATAAACCATGTTCAATAAATATAACGGAATGTATCACTCACTTGTGCACGGTGATCTTTGACTGAAACGAACAAGTAAGACCTCACACACACACACACACACACGTAATCTGGCAATAATTCATTCGAAGTCTCAACAATAAACAAAAATAATCAAGCACACACATAGAATTTTATACGATCCAACCAGCAAAGGCTTAAAATTATAAAAATTTCCCTTTAGTTTTAATCCATTTCTTCTAACCATCTTAAAGTAGCAATGGCGCCCTTGTCGCCATAAAACTTTTTCGGACCATAAGTCTTCACATCTTTAAAAAGACAACCTTCGATCCTAAGTTTATTTTTAAAGTTTCGGTTAAAGTTATCACCAACATTAGATCCCTGGTCACTACCTTCATCTTGGTGAGTAGGGTTAGGATGTGTCTTGGATTTGATGGCTTGTACGGTTTTGTGGGATTGTAGAGTTTCACTTTTGTGAATTGAACCATCTTTCATAGCTTGAATCAATGGATTCATAGCTTATGTTATCATTTCTTGCATTCTTATCATTAGATTCTCGGGAATATCTTGAGCAGGATCGGTTCTAGCTCGATTGTTTCTTGCGTTAGAAGCTTCTTGGTTTTGTGAAGGATTATTTTGGTTCGACATATGAAATTATAAGAAATAGTCATAATAATACGTATGGGATTGGTATTTATGTAAAATGTAAATACAACAACCATTAATACATGCACAAAGAATATAGATAGGCATATTCCATTTCTGTAGGGTATATTACCCAAACAATTCACACTTTCTATTTAATAATTTGCCAACCACCTTCTTCCTCAATCATCATCATCAGAAATCACACAAACACATGCATAGCCATTTGAGTGATCAAGTTTGTATTGAGGTATAATACTCACTTGATTATTGAATTCAAATCAAACAGTTTGCTCTTCAGTTGTATGAGTAAAGCTATAGAAACATACTCTCGTTGTTATCGATCTCCGTGTTACAATGTTACATCAAGATATACTATGCTGACCAATACCATCATGATGTGAATCTTGGAACTCTTCGTATGTATTCGAATGTTAATACCAAAATGCTAAACATGTATAGCATGAAGCGCCTAACTGTTTCATCGATGCCAATTTTAATAGATTCATTGTTGTCACCTCCTTCTGACTTGCATCCGCTAGACAAATTCAAATTCCAGCTCTTTGAACAGAAAGAAACCCGAGAATAAAAAAATGTATATTGGTACTGATACCAAGTTAAGTAGAGTTTTGAAAAAGGAAAAAAAACATAGTTGTACCAAAACGAGTACTGTACTAAAATACCCGTATTATAAAATTCGGTGCGCTACTCGGTACCTAATTCAACTCATTTTTGGTACAAATACGGGTATCAACAAGATACCAATTATTAGAGAGATTGATTGTAATTAATACTAATTACAACATTTGACTATGACAAGAACTTTGATTTTGACTTTTGACTAGATAATACATATATTCATTATAAAATTAAGATGTTTCTAATACTGATCTTAGCTCTATGTGAATCTAAACTATATAATAAATACAGGTTTTTCAATGACACATATAATCATACAAGATAATTTCTTACTAAATTTTCCCACCCCTCTCTCTTATTAAATATATTTCTCCTTTTCTTATAAATAGTTTTATATTTAACTTTTTTTTTCTTTTTAATCAACTATTTACTTTTTTTAATAATTATTTTTTGATTTTAAAAAATTGATACATACATAAATATATTATTTAGTTTTATATAATATGTTGTATTAGTTATTAATATCAAACTTTTATAAGTAACGAATTTAACATTGATTTAAATAAAAATAATTAATTTCAAATTTCATAGAAAGAAATTTTCACTTTATTTTGTTATGTAATGAAATTTAATAAAAGCTAAACTTAATCACTTTAGATTGTTGATTTGTTTTTGAGACAACATGTTTTAAACTTTTAATGCATGGTAAGTTATGTGTTTTTAATTATCTAAAGTTAAAATAAAAAACAAAACAAAACTACTAATATTGATATGGAGGTTAATTTACAAATATTGTATCCAAAAAATATTAAGAGATTTACGAATTTTCAACAACTATTTATTTTCATATGTTGTAATGTGTAAATTATTCAACCATATATTATATCTTTCTATCTTTTGAATATATATGTTTGTTTTTCACATTGTGTTATTATTTAAAGAAATTTATCTATATTACATTAAAATAGAGATAGGCACATTCTCAACTTCCACACTCTCTTTCATGAGACGCCATAAAATTTATTGCTCTAAATATCCGACTGCCGGAAAATTGATTGTTGTGCCATATACTCTGGCGACTCTTTACTCTCTACTTATTGTAACAGTTCTCCCATCAATTCTTCATTTATTGAAAATCATTAGTATCGATACCGTTTCAATTTAACCCTACTTTAAGCCCTTACCAAGTCAATTGCCAATCAGGAGCATCCTGGATACGTCGTCTTCGTCCTCTTCCCCGTCGCCTTTGGTGGCTGATACGATGGGTTCAGTTAGGGCTTATGTATTCTTTACTGGTATGATAATTTCAACCTATATTTTCAAATTTCAAATCCATACAAGACTAGGACTAATTTTATGAATTTCTTGTGATTTGTGATTATTATTTTTAGTGTTTATGTGAAAGATTTAACTGAACAAAGCAGACTTGTAGGTGTTTGTATATTTATTTATATAATATGTAAAATAAACCCTATACCATAAGAATGGTGTTTGTATTTTTGACCTGTAGGTGTTTGAATTCGTTGTACACATCCTCATAATTAATTTCAAGTATTTGTATTCTTGTTTTTATTTCTTATTGAGGTATTGTTTTTGTATAAGTTGAGAATTAAGGTTTGTTTTTCCTTATTGAGGTATTTTTTATTTTAAAGATACATATCTTGTTCATGTGGATTGTTAACATTCTTTACTTTCAATTTTTTTAGTTTTTAACGTTGGGTGAATAATTTATACATAACAAAGCCATTATTAATGGAGCTATAGCATTGTATACATGCGAGTTAACACAATAAAGAATAATTGTCTTTTGATTATCGTTTTTAACGACAATTGTTTGGATTTTCTATAACATATTGCAAGGAAACTTTGTAGTTAGTTATGAAAAACATGACTGTCATATACTAATATTCACAAGAATACATAAACATATGTTACTTTTTTCATGATAAACATGTAACACCCCGCCCGCGCTAGGGCTGACGTCACGGGCTGACTTGTCACATTTACAGTAGGTCAAAATTCAACGCACTTTTTTCATTAATGATAAAACATTACATTTTCAAAATAAATACAAAATTTGTATACAAAACGTCATTCAATTCTTCTTTTTATAAGACTCATCCTTAAGTTTTTTCTCTTGAGCCATTGATCAAATGCTTCCAAAAAGCCCTGTTACCTGACGTACATATAGAAGAAATATGCACGCCTGAGTAAAATTATTCAGTGGGACAACAACTATAACGATAATTCAATGTCCTATTTAATAGCTATCAATATATATATATATATACAAACAATAATTCAGATTCACTTGGTCAAATAAATACATTCACTTGGTCACATACACTTTTTCAGCGCGTCACATTTCGGTGCGTCACAATCACTTGTTCAATGCGTCAATAATTCAATATGTCTATATATAACTATTTATATATACATTAAATACACTAAGATCACATAAGCAATTTAAATAACGAATTAAAATAACCTATTACGAAGTAACGGAAACCAAATCCGTACACATAAGTTGTTAAGAGGTCCAAACCTGAATTGACAAATAGTAAAGCGAAAACAAATCCTTGAGTGAGAAGTAAGCGTTGTGAACACCTAGGCACGAGATGAACGAAACAATCGAACAAGAGCGGAATGAAGTCGTCGGTTGTAACAAAAATTTCGACGGTGGCGATGGTAACAATAACTGATAACAGAAGTAACAGCTTAGTGAAGGGAGGGTTATGTGGTGTCGGTGTGATTCGAGATAGACTGGATCGAAAATACTTATAGGGTCTAAAACGCGAAGTTTGTTGGTAAGTCCGTGATTTTGGCTTGAGGTTTGGTAACTTGCAAAAACATTGCCTAAAAGAGGGAACGGTGACACCTTAAACCATTTAATTGAGTTGACCAACATTTACATATTTCTATTAATTATCAATATTCTCGAATTGAAATTTTGCATTCAGAAACTTATGGTCATGAACATCATTAAATATGGTATAACTCCATATTTTATTAAAACAATATTTTAAAACAATAATAATTAGTTTAACGAATCACTCAATAAAAATATATATATAAATCATTAAATTTTAGGGTTTCGAAAAATTGGGATGTTACAAAACATATATTGTATGTTTTAACTTGGATCATTATTGTTAGTGATAACTGGTTAAGAGGGTCATTTTAATTGATTCAAAACCTATTGTCACATATTTATACTCTAATTGATTTTTTTTCTTTTTTGTGCAACAATTTAGAGTTGCAGAAATCTATTGGTGAAGACCGTGGCACTTTCTTTAGATATAACTTTACTTCCTGCAATATGGTATTTTTGTGTATGGATTTGAACCTGAGCTTTGTTATGGTTAGTGCAATATGTTTTGTTTATGGAATATTAAGGCTTTTCTATTCTAATTGAAATTCTACTACGTGTATGCGAAGATATTTACTTTACTTTTTTTTTTGTCAATTATGCATATGATAATGTTATTATGAGTTTGTATGATTTTAGAGATTTGTATGAATTTAAGATATAAGTAGGGTACATGGTAGTAGTTTGATGGTTCAGTTGTGTGTCTTTTTTTGTAATTTTTTTTTGTGTTAATTTTATTTAAATTGATACAATTTATATATCATAATGATATATGAATTATGCTTGAGTCTCTACAGGTCTAACTACATAAGTTAATATGGTCGTGTGTTCCCTTTTGACAGTTTCGTTTGTTGGATTAGGTGTTATTGTGTTTGTTTTATTTTTTTATTTCTCTTTTATTCTGCTTAACAAATGAGTCTTAGGATTACCAACCTTCATGAAAAAAAAGAATTCCATTCTTGCCCTTAAATCACATCTATATGCAATATGGTATTTTTGGCTTTAAAAGTCAACTATATGATAGCTTATAAACACTCATTACCTTGATATTTTGACATATTGCCGTTCAAAACCCTACATAGTAAGATCAACAAATGGCGATTACACGACATTTTTATTATTGTTGTGAGTTGGTATATCAATTGTGTTGGCAGTTTGTTTTAAAATTTAGCCTAGCAATAAGAAACATTGCATTATTTTTTTTCACATGGCTGCCTTTTCTGGGTTGACTGCGGTCCTGGTGGTGCAATGTTACTAGGTTAGTTTTATGTCAGGCCTTAGTTACCATGTGTTTCAGTCAAAAAGACGGTTTCTGGAATTAGGAGTGGCCGCTGAATTTTTGTAACATCCAGAAATTTCTAATAATAAATAATTAATACATTATTTATTTAAGATGGAAAAGTTTACTTAAGCTAGTAGAGAAATAAAATAATAAAGAGGGAAGGACAACTAGGCTAATTAGATGGAATTAATTATGGAACAAAAAGGAAAGATGGGCCTAAGGTCCATGGGCTTAAGGGAGTATAAATACCCCTTAAAACCCTAATCCTTTCCATTTTCATACATCTCCACACCATAGCCTACACCATCAAAACACACACTTAACCCAATTCCCGTTTTTGAGAAAAACACCCACAAAGACACAAAGATTCCCGGAGATCTAGTGGTCGGATATGTCTCAAATTTAAACCGAGTATTCCTGACATATAAATGAAGTTTTCCACCAAAAGGATCTTCGATCAAAGGTCGGGAAGTCCGGTTTTTATCAGTAAAACCACAGCAGCTCAAAAGTGAAGATTCCGGCGACTATTCAGCTGTTCCGGCGAATGTAGCGGCGGTTTCCGGCAAAGGTAAGCTGATGGGTTTGTAGATCGGGACGAGACGGTTCCGTTGCCGCTTGAATTACTCAAATCAGAGTTCGTTTGATAGGGTTTTGAGCATCTCGAGTGATTTCATACAAAAACCTCAAACGTACGTTTTTGTTAAAAAAGGTTTACTTTTCATGAACGGATTTACATGAAAATTGGTAGCATGATAGATCGGGTCATGATTATTGATAAAGTAATGAACTTGATAATAAACGGGTTATTTAGTTCATTTCGGGTAAAACGAGTAGTGTTCGGTTTGTGAAAAGAACGGGTAAACGAAGTCGGTTTTGCATGAAACTTAGTAGGATAGTAGATTGGACCCTATTATGTGATAAAGTTGCAAAATTGATGTATAAAACGGACTTAACGAACTCATGGACATATACGGTTCATAAAATAAACCCTAGATCTAGTTTTAAACGTTTTAAGCCTAAGGGTCCAAACTTTATGCTTTTCCGGGCCGAGTTTTATATGAAATGGACCATGGGAATGTTTACGGGGTTGGTTAGCATCATATAAAAGGGTTACACGTTGAAACGGAGATGGTTAAAGGGGTTAAGATCGAACCCGTAGCTGCTGCTACAAGTTCGCTGAGTAAGTTCGCCACTTCAATTTCGCCTACTGTAATTTCGCCGCATATAAGTTCGCCTGATATTTAAGTTCGTCTGATATCTAAGATCGCAAATATCTAAGTTCGCTTATATATAAGTTCGCCTGATATCTAAGTTCGCTTATATCTAAGTTCGCTTATATATAAGTTCGCCTGATATCTAAGTTCGCTTATACCTAAGTTCGCTTATATCTAAGTTCGCTTATATCTCGTTCGCTTAAATTGAGACCCGGATACATGGCGACCTGTATATGTATACATATATGTGCATACACGTGATGGTATGCATTGTAAGGACCTAAGAGGTAAAACGCTAGAATATTAAAATAAAGGAAAACAATAAAAAAGATATTGAGCTAATACTAGGCCTTTGGATTAGATTAGATGAGTATTGATACATATAACTTATATACAGTTAGCCGAGCTCAGTTAAAGAAGGGGATAACGATTAACGGTGAACGCAACAGGATCCAGGTGAGTTCTAGCCCCATTCCTTGTTATGTTTTCGGGGCTGTGTGCATACTCGATATGATTAGTAATACACTTACCTTAAGTGGTAAGTGTATGCCTTAGATGATTTATGTATGAATGCATTCTTGACGGTGCGTGAACGATCTTCGGATATTGCATGTACCGCCAGGTGATAGTTTGAAGATATGATTGTTATATATGATGTGTAGATGTGTGTATGTATGAAAGTTATAATTATGAATATTTAGAAGAAGTATGGTATGATTGTATGGAAGAAAGGGAGAGCGGACCCTAATAATATTCGAGGATGGAGGGTGACCGGACCCTAATAATATTCGAGGATGGAGGGTGACCGGACCCTAATAATATCCGAGGATGGAGGGTGACCAGACCCTAATAATATCCGAGGATGGAGGGTGGCCGGACCCTAATAATATCCGAGGATGAAGGGTACCGGACCCTAACAATATCTGAGGTATGTAGGGCGAAATTCTCTTTATAATGTAAGGTTACTTACGTGTGTATTGTGTATGTTAAAGAAAGAAAGTACAAAAGAATGAAAGTATGTGTATGGAAGAACGATGAATAGTTAAGTATGTAATATGTATCTTCGGATACGTATATAAGTAAGTATGTGAATGTATCGTATGTTGCCTGATTAACAAGAACTCACTCAGCGTAGCTGACTTTTAGTATGCACACAGGTGTATATATGTTTATTGAGCTGGCATGAGAATGGCACATGGCATGGATTGAACGGCTGGCATCTGAAGATGGAAGAAATGATGTTTTGAATACGATGTTTTATGTTATGTTTTTAAGGAAATGATTAAATGTTTTGTAACGAATGATTGAAGTTTAACGTTTCCGCGAATGGTTTAAATAACTCTGATATTAGAACTATGTTTATGAGTAAATCCAACGTCCAAAGTAGGGCATCAGGATCGGGGCCTTACAAGTTGGTATCAGAGCAAAGTTCGAGAGATTTAAGCATCCTACATGCTTAGACTCGAACAGAGATTGGGATTTAAGTAAGAAAAGAAAGAAGATGCCAGTTCAATATAACCATGTGTCACTCTAGCAAGTTCAGTAAAGGTAAAGTATATGATTAAATAGCGTATGTTAATGTTAGATTAATTACTAAATGAAGGACACGTGTATGTTAGGGATAAGATTAATTGATTTTGATTGATTAACTGTTTAAAGTAGAAACTAACACAAGTGAAATCATAAAGGGAAGCATGTAGAACCTGAGGAGAAATGCAAATAGTTAATTACACTTGACCAACGTCATTAACTACTTACCTTACGAATCATGTGCTAAATAATTCCTAGAGTGATAACGTTTGTGTTTCCTAGAGATAAGATAGATGACTACTACAAAAGGGACGAGCGCCAAGAGGTCGTGCTGGACGCTGTGGTAAGACACGTGCCAACCAGACACCTGTTGAAGAAGGTGTGACAAAGTAATATACGAAAGTAATAGGACTTCGACTTTAGGAAGTAAAGAAGAAGGATCATGCCTGGAGCTTGTAATCATATACACCAAGGGAGTTGCTCAAATGTTTCGCACTACAACGCCAACAACGTTCTCCGAAGCATCAAAGGTAGCCCGAACTGTGATGTCCAAATGGAAGTAGCATGAATGAAACAGAGATAAGCCAACTAGAATGATCAAGACAAGTAGTATGTCTGCAATAGTTAACTCCATAAAGGAACTTGTTGGGATCGTGAGTAACGAAGCGAATGCCAAGAAAGTAGAGATGATCGAGAAGGATGGGTGGAAGTCGAGGCATCCTAATTGAAAAGGAATGAAAGTACGAGACTACATAGTTTAGCAAATATGAAAGAAGACGTTAAGAGGAATGCAGTTGTGTACCTGATACTTTATGGAATAGACCACTAGCGATACTTTCGTCAAAGTATGAGAATGGTTAAGAATTGTAAGGTAGAACTAGAGGGACATGAGTTCCTTTCTGATCTTTATGTTTGACCTTAAGAGAGTTCGATGTCGTTTGGGAATGGATTTGACGTCTGAGTTAAAGATCGTATAGAATGTAAGAGTAAGTTGATAAGGTTTATGTCATTGGATGGCGGTACGGTAACGATTTATGGTGATAAGGAAAGTTCTGGGCTTAATATCAATTCGATGATAAAAGCCGAGGGTTTGTTAAGGTGAGGGTGCAGTACCTACTTGGCGTATGTTGTCAAAGCTACGGTAGACACAAAAGAAATGAAAGATGTTCCTGTAGTGTGTGACTAACCAGAAGTATTCCCATAGGACCTTCCAGGGTTACCACTGGAACGAAAGGTATAATTCCAGATAGAGTTAATACCATGAGCACAACCCGTCGCGAAAGCACATTACTGTCGGGCGCCGTCCAAGATGAAAAAGTTAATGTCCCAACTTCAAGAACTCCTCGACGAAGGTGTATTGTGCCGAGATTTTCCATGCGGGGTGTACCGGTGATGTTCGTGAAGGAGAAAGACGGAAGTATAGGGATGTGAATAGATTACTGCAAGTTGAATAAGCTTACTGTGAAGAATAGATATTCGTTGCCACAAATGGATAATTTGCTTGATCAAATGCAAGGTGCGAGTTGGTCCTTGCAAATAGACCTCAAAGCAGTCTATCATCAGTTGAAAGTGGAAAAGGCAGACATCCCTGAGACAACATATCAAACGCGATATGAATAATACGAGTTTCTCGTGATATCATGGATAGACGAATGCTCAAGCAATAGATATGGTTGTGATGAATAGGGTGTGTCATCCGAACGTGGGCAAATCTGACATCGCTTTTGTTGATGATAATCTTGAAAGATTCAAGGAATAAGTCCGAACATGTTGAACACTAAAGAAAGAGTAATTGTATGCTAGGTTTTCAAGGTGCACCATTAATACATGTCATAAGAGTTTGGATATCTCTTCAAGTAGAAGGAACAGAATATAAGACAAGAAGATGGGCAAGGCTGATAAAAGAATTGTGATTTTGAAATCAAGTATTATCCTGGTGAGGCTAATGAGGTCGCTGGCGCGCTAAGTCATAAAGTTGAAGAGGCTATCATGAAAACTAAGTAGTATAAATTAGTTAGTACTTCGGATTGCATGAGCGAGATCCATGAGACACGGTTAAAAGTTACAAAGAATGAGAGCAAGATGAAAAAGAAATGAATTCTCTAGTTACACATAGCGTTGAAAGATAATACTTATAAGGTGAAAAATCGGATTTGGTTGGCTGAGGATTTCACGCCATGGATATCTTCAAGGACAAATCCTAGATGAAGGTTACAAGTCTAGATGTCGGTTATAATGAAGGCATAGACTAATAGAAGTGAAACGCTTTAGTAGAAGTCAAATGAAGATGAGTCCATGGTATGTGACAGTTATGGATAGACATGATACTTTGCCAACACTGATAAGAACAACCATAAGTGTTACGAATGTGGAGCCGAAAGTCACACTACAAGAGAATGCTAGAAACCGAGGACAAAAGTGGGAAGACATGTAAGGAAAGCGTAGATATGGTTTAGATTTATTGAGTCTTGACACAAATGATTAGTGAGTAATTGATAATCATGTGATCATGGAAGGGAAGTCCTCTGGAACGGAAGGGATAGAATGGTATTATAAAAGAAGGTCAAGACATACCGGAAAGGAAGTCGGTTAAGGTAATTGGTTAAGATAGATCTGACAGCCTGATATGCAATGGCAAACAACAATGGATTCATAGGACAACGTAAGGCTTGATTAGTCAAGAAAGAGGGAGATGTATCATCATGGACTTCATGATCAAGCTACCTTGGACAGCTATAACTCATGAACCTTATATGTTGATACAGAGCTGAGAATGAAAGAAGGTATAAGTGGTGACTTAAGGAGTCCTCCGACAAGTTATGCAATGGATGCGCTCAATAATTGCAAGAAGTGTTCTCTCTCAAGGAATAGACAAGGGAATTTTAAGAAGTAACCCTTAAGGAGAAACTCGAAAGGTTTCCTATTTTTTTTGGAATTAATATGTTGCAAAGAAGTATATTTGCTACAGGTTGTAATTGGACGGAATGGTCATTCAGTTCTAATTTAAAGGACAAGGAAGGAGACCATACTTGTGGAAGTGATATGCACTAGCAAAGTCTGAATAAGGAAATGTATCATCAAGGACTTCATGAACAAGCTACCCAGAAAGCTAAACTAATTAACATCACTCGATGAATGTGAGACAAAGGATAAGCCGGTAAGTTAGGAAGCTAAGCCGGTTCAAGAAAGAATCTGAATACAGGAAGTATTCCATTTACAAGGACTAAGCAGGTTTCGAGGATGAAACCTCTTATAAGGAGGGTAGACTTGTAACATCCCAAAATTTCTAAGAATAAATAATTAATACATTATTTATTTAAGATGGAAAAGTTTACTTAAGCTAGTAGAGAAATAAAATAATAAAGATGGAATGATAAATAGGCTAATTAGATAGAATTAATTATGGACCAAAATGGAAAGATGGGCCTAAGGTCCATGGGCTGAAGTGAGTATAAATACCCCTTAAAACCTTAATCCTTTCCATTTTCATACATCTCCACACCATAGCCTACACCATCAAAACACACACTTAACCCAATTCCCGTTTTTGAGAAAAACACCCACAAAGACACAAATATTCCCGGAGATCTAGCCGTCGGATATATCTCAAATTTAAACTGAGTATTCCTGACATATAAATGAAGTTTTCCACCGAAAAGATATTCGATCAAAGGTCGGGAAGTTCGGTTTTTATCAGTAAAACCATAGCAGCTCAAAAGTGAAGATTCCGGCGACTGTAGCGGCGGTTTCCGGCGAAGGTAAGCTGATGGGTTTGTAGATCGGGACGAGACGGTTCCGTTGCCGCTTGAATTACTCAAATCAGAGTTCGTTTGATAGGGTCTTGAGTATCTCGAGTGATTTCATACAAAAACCTCAAACGTACGTTTTTGTTAAAAAAAGGTTTACTTTTCATGAACGGATTTACATGAAAATTAGTAGCATGATAGATCGGGTCATGATTATTGATAAAGTAATGAAATTGATAATAAACGGGTTATTTAGTTCGTTTCGGGTAAAACGAGTAGTGTTCGGTTTGTGAAAAGAACGGGTATACGAAGTCGGTTTTGCATGAAACTTAGTAGGATAGTAGATTGGACCCTATTATGTGATAAAGTTGCAAACTTGATGTATAAAACGGACTTAACGAACTCATGGACATATACGGTTCATAAAATAAACCCTAGATCTAGTTTTAAACGTTTTAAGCCTAAAGGTCCAAACTTTATGCTTTTCCGGGCCGAGTCTTATATGAAATGAACCATGGGAATGTTTAGGGGGTTGGTTAGTATCATATCAAAGGGTTACACGTTGAAACAGAGATGGTTAAAGGGGTTAAGATCGAACCCGTAGCTGCTGCTACAAGTTCGCTGAGTAAGTTCGCTACTTCAAGTTCGCCTACTGTAATTTCGCCGCATATAAGTTCGCCTGATATTTAAGTTCACCTGTAATTGATACATATAACTTATATACAGTTAGCCGATCTCAGTTAAAGAAGGGGATAACGATTAACGGTGAACGCAACAGGATCCAGGTGAGTTCTAGCCCCATTCCTTGTTATGTTTTCGGGGCTGTGTGCATAGTCGATGTGATTAGTAATACACTTACCTTAAGTGGTAAGTGTATGCCTTATATGATTTATGTATGAATGCATGCTTGACGGTGCGTGAACGATCTTCGGATATTGCATGTACCGCCAGGTGATAGTTTGAAGATATGATTGTTATATATGATGTGTAGATGTGTGTATGTATGAAAGTTATAATTATGAATATTTAGAAGAAGTATGGTATGATTGTATGGAAGAAAGGGAGAGCGGACCCTAATAATATTCGAGGATGGAGGGTGACCAGACCCTAATAATATCAGAGGATGGAGGGTGACCAGACCTTAATAATATCCGAGGATGGAGGGTGACCGGACCCTAATAATATCCGAGGATGAAGGGTACCGGAAACTATCAATATCCGAGGTATGTAGGGCGAAATGCTCTTTATAATGTAAGGTTAGTTACGTGTGTATTGTGTATGTTAAATAAAGAAAGTACGAAAGAATGAAAGTACGTGTATGGAAGAACTATGAATAGGTTAAGTATGTAATATGCATCTTCGGATACATATATAAGTATGTGAATGTATCGTATGTTGCCTGATTAACTAGAACTCACTCAGCGTAGCTGACTTTTAGTATGCACGCATGTATATATGTTTATTAAGCTGGCATGAGAATGACACATGGCATGGATTGAACGGCTTGGCATCTGAAGATGGAAGAAATGATGTTTTGAATACTATTTTTTATGTTATGGTTTTAAGGAAATGATTAAATGTTTTGTAACGAATGATCGAAGTTAACGTTTCCGCGAATGTTTTAAATACCTCTGATATTAGAACTATGTCTACGAGTAAATCCAACGTCCAAAGTAGGGCACCAGGATCGGGGCCTTACAATTTTATTACTCTCTAGTTAAAAGGTAAATTTTAAATAATGGTAATTGTGTTTTATTGATAATGGTAAGATGTTAAAAAATGAGAGCAGCAGGAATAATTTGGCTGATATGGTCAAGTTTGACTTTTTGTTGGTCAAACATGCCTGTTGGGTTGTTCAATACTCTCAAGTATTTTTTTAGATATTATAAACGGATCACTAAATTAATAGACAAAGTTAGTCATGTTCTTGAATATTTCTACTTCTTTTTTTCTTTTAAGTGTTATTTTGTTTTACATTTGGACTATTAGTTATATTTTCGTTTATATTTATTTTTCTTACTACATTTTTTTTTAGTCGAAGTTTTATATAATTTACTATAAAACGATTACAATAAAGTGGCAGGCAAACGGGCAACAAGCTGCGCCGCAACCCCCTTTTGAATAGCAAAGTCAATCCTGCTAAAAATGAAGCTTTGAGACCTAGAAGCTGAAGAGGTTCCGTGTATGACGCGCTGAACCCTACTCAAAAATTTCACAGCCTCTGGAGCCAGAAAACCAAATGTATCAAAGGCAAATGGTAGAAAGACATGTTGATTATCTAAACAAGCTTTCTCGTGTTTAACAACTTTGCCCGATTCAGCCTTCAACGCAGCCTGACCCACAACAAACCCACGGTCCCTGAGCCCAACAAGAGGAGACACTCCTGTAAGATCCACACAGGCGTGTTTCCCCCCTGCCCACCCGAACACAAGAATATCAGCTGGTCGTAAAGTAGACCTCCCTTCAATAGGATCCGTGAGAAAGTTAACAGGGGCCTCCTTTTTAGCAAAAATCCCTGCCCGTTTAAGAACATCACACAGAACATCCCTAACCAGATCATGTCTGTATTTAAAGCCAGGCAATTCTTTGCAATGCACCTTACATGTCTACATTGTTCTACCTCATGGCTCACTAGCAAGAGGATGAGGTACATGGCGTACGCTTGTCATTAAGTGTTATTGTTATCATTACTAAAGTTAATTACTAAATACTTCATATTTCAAACTACCCATTTCCTTAAATACATTTTATAGTATAGCCCATCTCTTCACCTTACACTTGTAGGATGTTTACTTTGATGACGAACCAAGAAAGGGATGCTATTTATCCTTGTTCAAATGGGTTGAGATTCAAAAAACAAGAAAATCACTATTTAACTTGTCGACTATGTCGAATATTTGTTTGCATTCGAGAAGGTGGTTCAACCAGAACCGCTAAATATCATTACTCTGAGTCGGCTGAAACATCCCAACTTGCAACCGATAACCTCCTGAATGGAAATCTTTAAATTAAACCAATGGATGATCTTAATCTAATCAAAAGATCTAAGCCAAAATGATTGGTCGGTAACGGGTGAAGAATGCTTGCTTTTCATACGTGTTATGATAGTTTGTGAGTTTGGGTCAAACATGGTGTGCCATTTAAAAAAATAAAAAGACAACACTCGGGTGACTTTTGTACTGGAAGCATAAAAATATTTTTTTCTACTTAGTTTACATCAATAATATTTTATATCTGGTTTTAGGAATGCCCATGTTTCGGGTCAGTGTTTTATCATAGCATATGTCAGAATGAACTGAACCGCTACCAACCAAATTCACGTTTTTACCCCGCCGTAACGCGTGGGCTCTTCTACTAGTTTATTCTAACTCGTGTTCTACACGGGTCTTAATGCCATAAGTCATTACCATATTAGTGATCCTTACAAAACTTTTCAATTTTTCTCTCATGTTAGATATATATTTCTTTTTCTTATTAATAGTTTTATATTTTATTATTTTTTCTTTTTAGTCTATTATTTTCTTTTTTAATAATTATTTCATGGTTTAAAAAAATTAATACCAACATAAATATATTTTTTAGTTTTAATTAATATATTGTATTGTTTATTAATATTAAACTTTTTATAAGTAACGGATTTTCACATTGATTTAAATAATATAATTTATTTTAAATTTTAAAGAAAGAAATTCTAACTTTATGTTTGTTTTGAAATGAAGATAGATAAAAACTAAGGCCGATGATTTGTATTGTCGATTATGTGTTCCACTACCACTAGTTGAAACAAAAAACAAAGCGAAACAACTAATTTCAATAAGGAGGATAAAATTACAAATATTTAATACAAATTTTTTTTAAAGAATTACAAATTTTCAATAACTTTTTATTTCCATGTTGTGTAATGTGTAATTTATTTTACCATGTATTATATATTTATATCTTTTGAACATATTTTTTATATTTCACATTGTGTTATTAGTTAAATAAATTTATTTATTTTAACATGTGTTATACACGGGTTCCTAGCCTAGTGAACACACACACACACACACACACACACACACAAACATATATATATATATATTTCAACGACCAACTAAGTAACGTCGGATACTTCGTACGCGGCCCCTATTGACCAAAGGTAGCCCGAGCCGGCCACTATTCCGGACGGACGAAGCCCCTAGCGGTCCACCCTATTGAGGGATTCACCGGATAAAACCCGACCCCCACACCCGCCTAATGGCACGACAGCAAGGAGCCGGTAAAACCGGGTGAGATCAGGCCTCGAACCCTGGCAAGCCAGGGTCATCCCTCATATCTCTCATATAAATTGGTGATAGTAAGGTTTGAACCCCCTACCTCACACTAGTAAAGTAAGTACTCTGCCTTTGAGCTACATCCAATATATATATATATATATATATATATATATATGATTAACAAAATAAAGATTTACGTGCATGATATAAATTATTTGAATATTTATCTGCTCATTTTATTCAATAACTCATTTTTCAATAAAAAAAATCATACACCCAAATTAAGCAAGCCATCAAAACTATAATTTTTTTTCAATGGCGGGATTATACAAAGAAATTACTTGCAAGAAGCTAGACAAGCAAAAAGAAAAAGAAAAGAAGAAAAAGAAAGTCTACATGAAAAGCATGTGATATTTCATTAACTCCGTCTAAGATATCTTTCACTTATTTTTCGTGCTTTAAAACCAATAAAAAAAAATACACAACATAACACCATCAAAAACAACCTTTTATCAATTAGTCTCATTCTTACTACATCAAAAACTTTTACCAATTGTACATTGCAACCCAATTATTTTCAAGAAATTCAAACTCGTGTTCCATGGCTCGCCACCAACAATCTTTAATAATGCCTCCTGTGCAATGCTGGCTAACAGTTTGATTAAAAACCGGAAATTTAATATGTTTATTTTGCCAATTAAAAGCACAAGAGTATTGAGCATCGTCATCAAACTCAAGTGTGTATTCTTCGTTGTTGTTAATCGTTTTAAAGTTAGGTTGTTGTTCATCTCTTCCACAACCAACCAAGAGACCATCAAGCTGATAACTTGAAACATGGACTGTATTTTTAGGGAATGCGCCTTGGATCGTATTTTTTAGGATCGCGGCTTCAGAGGGTCATGGTGGTGGCATGATTCCGATCATAAGAAGAAGAAACCAAACAACTTTAAGATATCTTTGAGTGTTTTCCATTTTTTTAGTACTATGTTGGCTTTGGGGTTCATGAGTCAACTTATAGACCAAAGAATGAGTTGTCCTATTTAATGTAACTTATTTATTTTTGTTTTTGTCTAACTAATTATGTTTTTGTTGATATCTATGTGTCAAGTCTTTTATTACAATTTTAAATAGTTAATTAAAATTCGATCATAATAAATGTATTCAAGACAGTAGTTTTGAATATAGGAATGTGAGAATCGTCCATATTGCTGACTAGGAGAGAAAATGAGAGTGTGGTAATTAAGTGATTTTATGATAGTATGATGCGTCACTTTAAGAAATAGATACAACTGTTTTAGGTAATGGGTACAAATGTTTTTATGTTGATTCGCATTGGTGTTGACTAAAAGATTTCTAAAGTCATCCGTTGAGTTGTTGAACGCTTTTATACAAGGATGATAGAAGGTCGATTCGAGATGGTTAATCTCTCAAGATAGTGACCATTTGAGCGGGTTAGACTCTAAAGAACATAGATGAGAGAGAACGCGACATTGCTGCCAATTTCTATATTTTCATTCCTCCTAAAAACAAATACAAACAAACTATTAATAGCCATGCAAACCACTTACCCACTACTCCAAATAAAACCACTATGAATATTACTAAAATGACTAAAATAAAGTAGTGATGGAGGCCCAAGTATTGAATAGTGTGTCATGTTATATTTGGAGGCTCATGAATGAAAGTGGGGATAATTTGGCCTACGAAGCTTCGCTTCAAGCCCATGACCAGTCAAATCAAAGCTTGAGACGAGGAGCCCGTTGTGGCAAATTGCCCCCGGCGGTTTGGCCCCTGTCCGAAGCCCAGAAACGTCTCCTAAATAAAGTTATGGGCCTTTTTATGTTTTTTCGTCAGTTTTTACATTTTTAATTTTGGGTTTGGTGTTGGCCCATAGCCTTTTTTGGCCCAATTCGTATTAGAAACTCTATTTATATGGTGTTTATGTAATGTGAAAGGACATATTTGAATTTCAGTAATAAAATATTTTCTCTTCAATTTCCTTGACCTTTGGGTGGGATTTTGGGAGTTTTGGAAAGTTCATCACGAGTATTTCAAGAATCAACGTGATTTGATCTTTCGTTATTGTTTTACAGCTGCATCAAGTAGTAAATAAAAACAAATAATTAAATTAATACATGCACTCATCAAAGGATCGTGGCCATTCAACAAAAAACAAGGATTATGTTTATTTTGGGAACACATCTTTACAATAGGGTATTTTAACTCTTGTATTTCTTTGCTAACTAAGGGTCATGGCCTCTATTGGTCTGTCGCCAATGATGTAGTTTTTTGCTATTGATCTTATGATATCGTCTCTATTAACATGATTAAATCCAGAAAAACAACGGCTATATCGTGTTTGTTGGCCCAGGCGGATCAAACAATCGAATAAAATGAACTTATCAAACAAACAATCACGAGATATTGGGGTGACAACCCTCGACTCTTTTCATATAATCAAACGAACATACCAAACGAACTTCACGAACTTATCAAACGTACATGGAGATGAGACTCCTTGACTCTCTCTTGGCTCTCTCTCAACTCTCACCTCATAAAACTAATAATCTAGACCTTATATATAGGCATACCAAACTTTTTATCCAAGACAAACCTAACTTCCTCTCCAAGCCAAACCTTTCATAAACCTATTATAATATAAATACCTAAATTAAAACATAATTAAATAAACCCTCAACTTTATTACTAATTTAAGATTAATCCTTCATTCACCCCTTAATCTTGAATTGTATTTCTTCTTGTATTTGTTCCTCATTTTCAACTGACTATAGCATACTTGCTTCACCGATTCTTCAAACTTAGCATTCGTTCCTTCAATACTTAACTTTGAAACTACATCGTCATTTTCTTTCTTAAATCGCTTCTTCTCATCGACTCGTTTTTGACCAATACTTTCACGAACTCCAAACAAATAATTTGGAATTGTTCCAAACCGAATATCCTTCACTTTAGTAGTCGGTTTCACATCATAACTTTCTTTCTTTTCATCTTCAAAGCTGTTAGAATTACAACATACCTGAAGCTTGATGTTATATGTCTTATTCAGATTTCTCTGAACCTTCATCTACAATCTCTCTTTCTTATCATATAGCCTCAATGTCCCATTGGCTATCTCAATATTACATCCTTCTTCATCCAACTTTCCCAAGCTAAGAAATTGGTCTTCAACTTAGGGATATAGAAAACATCACAAAACGTTTTCTTTTCACCAGTCTTACTTACCACAGTCACATTACCTTTACCTTTGATTTCGATCTCGGATCCATCACCAAACTTCACTTGACCCGAAACTTGTTCATCTAAGGTACTAAAAAACTCTTTATTTCCTGACATATGATGACTTGCACCATTGTCTAAGTACCATGTACTTTCATTCTTTTCATCCTTTTCAAACACACCAGGGATAACCCTTTCTTCATTCAAACTTACTTTCTTTATTGAACCAACTGCCATGAACAAAGAAGGATCAACGTCACCTTCTTTCTTTGTTAACTTCACTTCATCATTCCCTTTGCTTGGTTCTTTACATTCATTCGAGTAGTGCCCAATCTTATCACAGTTGTAGCACGTTACATACTTCCTTCTATCTTCCCATTCTCCAGGTTTCTTTTTCCGGTATTCACCCCGTTCATCATTCTTACGCTCACCATTCAATCTTTGGTTCCCTCTTCCTCGTTCGTTGCATCTTCCACGGCCTCTAACACGTCCTCAGTAGTTTTCAAATTTCTTTTCGTTTTAGGTGAACATGAGCTGACATTGGGATGAACTTCCATTCACAATCTTGAACTTGTTTCTTTCTTCATATGCCTTCAAACGTCCAACCACATCTTCAAACGCCATTGTTTCGATGTCTGCGAGTAGCTCCATCGAAGAAACAACATGTAAATATTTATCCGGCATAGAGTTCAAGAACTTTCTTACCAAAACCTCTTCTTCAAGTACCGCTCCCAAGCTCTTGTACTTTGACTGTAATCCACCCAACTTCGCCGCATAATCATCAATACTTTCTGTCTTCCCCATCTTCAATGCATCTAACTTGGTTCTTAGCATTTGAACACGAGCTTTTTGAGTTCTTTCTGCACCAAGATAACGAACTCTCATCGCTTCCCAAACATCTTTCGGTTCTGAATACTTGGCCATCTAAAGCATCACATCTTCAGGTATGGTGTGAAAGATAACACCCAAGGCCATAAACTTCTTTCTTTCTTCAATTCCTAAACCCTTTTCCTTATCAATCGCATCATGCAAACCATTCGCACCCAAAATAATTTTAACCATAACCGACCATGATGCGTAGTGTAACAACTCGGATTTTATAAATTAATATTTATATCAGTTACTCGACCCGATTATGTTCGGGAAATTTTACCGATAAAAAATATCGCGTTAATAGAGTATTTATTTTCTTATTAATTGTTTATTATACTTAATATAATATATAATAACTTTGTTCTATATTCAAAATATAACCCTAAACTAAGATTTTTGTCCAAAAATGTTTTCATTCCCATAGCAGAAGGACTAGAATGCAAATATTTATTATAACCCATCAAAGAAATCTGGATACCCAAGATCCAAACCCAAACTCATATCCTTTTCGTAAACCCGATTTCAATTACGTATCTTGGGCCTTAATTCTCGTATCTATTAATGAAATTGAATCAATATACGCATTATACATTCCTAATCCGACGTAACCGACACTTCTGTTATGTTAAACGAATCAAATCAGATCTGCAATTCGTATTATACATAGCCGACCCTAACCCTAACTCGTTATACAAGCAAACGAACATTATAATTCAATTAAACTTGAAGAAAACATCATTAAGCAGTCGCGATTCAAACCCCCTATACGAATTGGATTGTGATCACATCTGCATCGTGTTCTTGTTGAGCTTCTGGCCGTCTGCAACTGGTCCTAATTAACCAGCGTATAGTCAACATCTTAGGTAATAAATTATATCATTCTGCTCGTCGTTATCTTCTATACTTTAACCCTAAGGTTAATTAAACGAAGGGCTAACAGATTTATGGATTGATGTTAGGGTTCTTGTATGAACTGTTTATTTTCTGTGTTATATTAAATCATTTTAATTAATTAACCGATTGTCATGTTAGTCCAGTTGGTTCTGCGTGTGCGCTAATCTGGTGTCGTCTTTGCTGCGCGGGTTTGAGTCCCGGCAGCTTCTTTTTGTATCTTTTATTTTTGGAAAAATAATTCAATTGTTATATTAATTTATTTAATCAACTAATTTATATTGTAATTGATGTAAAACCCTTAAATAATAAGTATTTTCAATAAAACCGACATATTAATCGATCCGTTTTCCGAGCCTTGATTAAACGTCGTATATATATGTGTGTGTATATATATATATTATGTATATATGTATATTAGAGGTTTTAACATTTTAAAAGAATATTAATTAATATGAATATTTGAAACTTATTGTTAAATCACGTATTAAAAATATAGTTCAACTTTATAAAAGTTTATAATTTTATTATTTATTATTTACAGTATATATTTAAAAAGAAGTCTTTACTAATAATAAGAATATACATAAAAACATAAAATGTATTTTTAGTTAAGAATATTCATTTAAAGCAAATATATTGTATATAATGTTTCCAAAATTTATAAATATTTATTTAATTATTTTACTTATAATTATAATTTTATATAATTAAAATGTGTTATTTTCTATAAACCTTTGATAAATAAAGTGATAATAAAATTGATAATAAATTAATGTAATACTTAATTTTCCCAAGAACACACTCAGTCATCAATTCCCAAGTCTCTATGTAGTTTTGAATTCTTTATTCCCGTATTTATTTCGCAATTATTGTTACTTAGGATTCATCGTCGGTATTTTTTCCCGAAGAGCTTGATCTACCTTTATAGCTTATTGAATCATATCTCTTGCTTATTTGATCAGGTGAGTACCACATTCCCCTATTTTACTCGTTTTCTCACGTTTTGGGGATATATGCGTAAATATACTTTCTCATATTTACTTATACTCAAAACTACAACTTTGTCTTATGTGTTAACAACTTATACTTACTTGTTTATGTGCTTATTTGCTTTGTATGTTTTGGCATTCGGAGAGGTCCAGCATAATCTCAGTCTAGTATGATCATACGCCAGTCGTTAGCCTTGTGCTTCTCGACATCTCAGTTATACTTGCTCATTTGGTTAATTTGTTATTCTCATATGAGATATTGCAACTACATATTTTTGTTATATACTATATGTACATTTAAACTGGTGTGTTGCACACTCAACCTTGTGTTGACAAACTATATTATTTTCAACGCGTATGCAGGTTATCGTGTGACATGATTATCAAGATTGTTTGAAGCAAATTAGGATGCATGTTAGAGAAAAGATACAAGAACATAATTTTGGATGTTTAATGTAATTGTTTATTTATAACTTTGATATACATGAATATTCTTTGAAATAATTAAATAGATATTGAAACTTATATTGTGCATGATAGTAACCTTGAGAGCTGTGACAATCAGTTCGCGCCCCGACATTTCCGCCGTAGGTTGGGGTGTGACACGTAGTTGGTTGAATTTAACTTCGGTGCTTGCAAAACAAAACTACCTATCGAATCTTTCATTGTTCCCGAACTTCCCGCTTCTTTGTCACCAGACATGACTAAATAATCAGACTGTTTGTCGCTTTCTTCTTATCAGAACTCACGGTATGTATTTAATGGACACTACCAATATCGGACTTTATTTTGTGGCGGCAACTTTCACAACAAATCCAAATATCAAACCTTTAATATGAATCACAACTAATCACAACTACCGACAAATTAATTTTCTAATTCTTTGCAAGAAACCTCAAACAGAATTCTTTTATATCTTGCAAAATCTCTACAAGAAATAATATAACTTATTTATGTGGTTTTCGAATTTGACCACCACCGTCAATTATTTTCAAACAATTATTCTATCAATTTGCTTTCAATAAGGCCCACACAAGAAAATTATTATCACTTTTTTTTAGTTTCTTTGTCAACAAAAAAGAATAAAAGAAACCGAACCTCCTCAGATTAGACAAATGTCACACCTCTATTTTAGGCCTACGAGTGTGATCCAACAGTTGGTATCATAATTGTAAATAAATCAGAGTTGCGTTAATTTGCGGAAGACTTATAAAACTTTAAGGATCAAAAGTATAACATTTATATATACATTCAAAAGACGGGATTATAAAATACCCATTTGAGTTTAACAAAACATTAACTTGTTTATAAATACAAACCATCATATTAAGTTTACAAAAGAAATCTGAGCCATCGGATTAATATAAGTAGCACTTCGATACTCCAAGCGCTAAACTTGTTCACCTGCAAAATGTAATAAAATACGTCAGCAACGAATGCTAGTGAACACGCTGAAGCAAAATACTTTCTTTTACTTTATTACCCCTCGAGACTACGCCTGCCTCGGCCAAACGTGGCTTAGGAATAACAAAGTTAAATCAAAACATTATAAATTCGAGCCTCTACTCTAGGTCACCTCAGCAAACACCGCAGCGTTCGACTTAGTTAAGTACCCGTAAATATACACATAAGGTCGTACTCCCTGCAGGAGAGCGTCCTACAACCAAGGGTGGTGCGATGTGCCCATTCATCGCATAGTACCACCTATGTAAGGATCCAGACATACGTATACCACAGCCTGAGGGCTAGGTTCATACCCTTACTTATAACGGTTTTAGGAACACGTAGTTCCTTGTAAACAATTTCACATAACATGTTTGACTCGTTTGAAAACAAGTTTATAAAAGTTTGGGGGCGTATTCACCTTATCACTTTAGGATCGGCTTCACTCACCGTCCAAGGGTCTTTCCCTTCTTTATCTCGCACCTATAGTACGAGTATAAACATTTGTTAGTCGGATACACGATCCGGCTTAAGACCTTTAGTCTTATTTTATATCTCAACCTCGATGAACCTTTAATTCATTTTATTATTACTTGAAAACCTTTAGTTTAAAAGTAAATTATAAACCTTTAGTTTATATAGAAACCCGACGTTTCTTCTTCTCCAAGAAACGTATTCTTTTTCTTTTATTATTTAAGAATACTCATTATTCATTAAATAACATTTTCATAACAAAGAGCATACATATATACTTACACACATATATACGTATCAATATTCAGTATCTTATCGTTCATTCATTTCTTTGTTATGTTTCTTTTCTTTTACCGAGGTATCGAGTATAACCTCGACTTAGGTCTTAAGCCTTTTAATATAATATTATATTATATTAATTTGTCGTTACGCCTAACCTTATTGGCGTATTGGACACCCTACGAAATTGAGCAGCACTCCAACGCCGCTTTACTTCTTGATCAACTTTGATATGCCAACTTCAAAACTCGTCGGCACGTTTCTCGAGACTCATTTCCATGATAACAACGCCTTCTTGATTGAGTGTGGGTGGAGGGTGGCACAAACTTTGAGGAAACGTTGGTACACAACGAAGGATCGGGACATGTTTCACGAGGAATTATGGCACGTTTATTGAGGTGGATCGAGTATATGATTGTCGGGATTTAGTGAGATGTTAGAGAGAGAAAGTTGTGAGCTGAAATGGGTGTGCCAAGAATGAATCCCGGACCTTGCTATTTATAGACGAAAAATCGGATCCCATTGCGGTACGCGATGGGCTCCTGGGCACCCGTCGCGTATCGCGATATAGGGTTGATGACGCAGAGGGTAGGTCTGCCACGTGTTGACACGTGGCAGACGGTGTGCCACGTGTTGACACGTGGCGGACGTCGTGCCACTTGTCGGGACACGTGGCGACCGATGTGCCACGTGTGGACACGTGGCGTGCCACGCGTCTCGTTGTCAGACACCCCATCGCGGTACGCGATGGAAGTCTCTTTTGATCCATCGAGTAGCGCGGTGGGTCAAGAAAACATAATTTTTATTTTTAACCCTCGAGTTTGGATTTTGGCAATTTTAGTCCCTAGACTTTGGAAAGTTTATATTTTGAACTCGAAATTTTCACGATGTTACAACAAACGAATCTTGCTCACCTTTTTAGAATGATTAAACTCTCGTTGTGATCGGCCGCTCTCTTCGAAACTTAGTACGAGCTTTGTATAGCTCTGATACCAATTGTTGGCCCAGAAGGATCAAACAATCGAATAAAACGAACTTATCAAACAAACAATCACGAGATATTGGGTGACAACCCTCGACTCTTTTCATATAATCAAACGAACATACCAAACGAACTTCATGAACTTATCAAACGTACATGGAGATGAGACTCCTTGACTCTCTCTTGGCTCTCTCTCAACTCTCACCTCATAAAACTAATAATCTAGACCCTATATATAGACCTACTAAACTTCTTATCCAAGACAAACCTAACTTCCTCTCCAAGCCAAACCTTTCATAAACCTATTATAATTCAAATACCTAAATTAAAACATAATTAAATAAACCCTCAACTTTATTACTAATTCAAGATTAATCCTTCAGTGTTGGCTAATGGTTTTGGAATAAAACGTATGTGTAATATAACATGTTACAATAATATGTAATAGGACATCTTACATATACGTAATATTATGTGAACATGCATGTAGTATGTAATCTTACATAACTTCTAGTTAATTTTATTACTATTTATCTGTTACATATGACCAACTCGTGACAATAAGTGTCTGTACGGGAATATGTTGTTTATTTTGCGTACCTGGATGATGGATTCGATAATATATTCAAACCTTTGATCTTGATTTCAATCTTCATAAATAATCAGTGGCCTGGATTAATCTCTGAATCATGTGAAAACTTTCAGATAAACCTATTTCTCCAGTTACACGCGATTGATTTATCGGATAAGACAGAGATTTCTCTTGTTACTAGAATTTGATTTGTATGTTTCTTGAGAACCCATGAAGAACAGAACATGGTAACCGACGTTGTGTTCTATATCCTATCGATCGATCAAATTATATGTATGTGGTCTCCATATATATAATTAAAATTGATGTCATGGGTTTAAACCAAAACCCATTTAATTAGTAGCCCGCAAGATTATCTATTAAGGCCCAACTTATTATATTATTAACAAAACCCAAATAACATATCGACTTAAATCGAGCACGCACTCCCGCGTCACCAAACTCGTTTAATCTCTAACATTATTTAATTGATCGACAAGTTAATCCAATACCCTAAAATACAAGTTGATAACACTAAAATCACCAACAATCCTACCCCATTTTAGTGATATCCATGATTAACTTAACTATTCTCAAACGTATGCATAAATGAAATGTCGTGACGGTTGAATTTCACATTAGTATATTACACATTCCAAATATTCGAATATCGGGGTGTCACTACGGATTGAACCCTTGCTATTCATAGTGAATACTCGAAGATAATATACACATACGTTTATAAATCCAAATTTCACTTGACACAATAATTTACTAGCCTATGTCTCAATCCTTCAAAGAATATATCAAAGCTCAAGTCCAAAGCTTCTTGAAGCGGCTACACTTCATATTCTTATAGGTAGTTCATTAATCTTGCACCCGCACTGCAATTTTTCAATGAACTATTAAGAAGCTATACTTCAACCTCCTTTATCTAGCGGTCCGAACACATACCTTGGGATGATGCTACTAATGTGTTCCAATTTCTAGATGTTAAGCTTTCCACATTGAATTCAGCATCTAACATCATATTAGATGGAAATTGGGTACCTTAACATGAGAAATTTTTAGGTGGACTTTAAACCCATCCCCATGGTTGATTTATTCATGAGATCTCTTCCTAACTCCTTAGTTAAATCATCAACCGAATTATACTCTGATATCACACCATGTATTATGAGACATGTTGTGTATTATATATATAACCGTCTAGACTTTCTATTATACACATGTCTATAACTCATAGTCAGAACTACCATGCATGATAGACTTTGGTGATATTAGTTTAACCATAATGGAATTTCATAATACCAATTTCTTAGCCATTCGACCCCTTTATCAGTTGCTACAAATGCTACAAACTCACATTTCATTGTCAATGGATGCAAATTCATTCCTTAATTACCTAAGAAATGAAAACTTCCCCAAGAGAACATACACATCCACTTAGTTATATACATATTGCATCAGAGTACCCTTCTAAAACTTCTATAACTGAAAGAAAAACTTGAATAACACAAACCATAATTCATGGTTCTTTTAATGCCTTAGCCGAGAAATAGAATCACCTTGATTAGTGTGACATCTGCCCCGATCCGACCCGACCCAGGTACCCGTTTCTCTGACCCGATCTCTTTCTTTTATGATTTAATATTTATTTATACTTATATTTTACTTTTAATAATAATAATATACTTTTCCTTCCCGCCTCTTTCTCTCTCTTTCTTTCCGCCGTCCCGTCCCTCTCCTTCTCTCTTTCCGCCTTCTTTTCCCTCTTGTCGCCGTCCCGCCCTTAAGCCTTGTTTCCCTCTTTTTCTTCTAACTCCTTGCTTGTCCTTTGTTCCTTCCCGCCTAAGGTTGTCTGCGCAGCTCCACGCGCCAGACCCCTTACAAGGAATCCTGCGTGAAGACCATCTGTTCCTGCGATACGCGAGACGAACTCTTCTCGCAGCGCGCTAAGAATTGTAATTCTTCTCGCAGCGCGCTAAGAACAGTAGTTCTTCCCGCGACGCGCTAAGGATTGTAGTTCTTCTCGCAGGGCGCTAAGAATCGTAGTTCATCCCTCGACGCGCGAAGAATTATAGTTCTTCCCGCGGCGCGCTAGGAATTTTAGTTCCTCCCGCGGCGCGCTAAGAAATGTGATTCTTCCCGCGGCGCGCTTAGAAATGTAGTTCTTTCCGCGACGCGTTAAGGTTAGTTCTGTCTGCCTTCGCGCTCGCGCTCTCTTGACCTTCTGTGTCAGCCTTCTCGCGCTAAACCCTTTGAGTTTTCTTCTGTTGAATCTAGCCGTTTGCTTTTGTGTTGTCTTATCTTTTGTGCTATTGACCTAATCTGCTTTATGTCTGAAAAGTTACTTTCGGCGCAGCATGCGCACCAACCCCATTGGTTGACAGAAAAAGTGACTGACATTATCTTTTGAGATCTGCTTTTTCCATGCTTGACCAGTACCTTTATCTGAACCGCCCATGCCTTTTTTTACTGTTCCCTGTCAGCTTTATCTTGCCCCCTGCAGCTGCCATATCTTTTGATATCTTTTGCTTTTGGAATCTTTTACTTTTTGAGATCTTTTCCCCTTTTTCTAGGGATTGTGTTCCCTAGGGTTTCTCTATAAATAATAATATTATTTTTCCTAACACATCACACACAAACACTTAATTTAACCTCCTCCTTTGCTCTCTGCCGATTGTCCTTCTGCCGCCTCCTCTCTTGCCTCCGTTCTCTCCCCTCTTCTGCCCAGATTTTCGGTAATATATATATTATATATAATAATTTACTTATGCAAACTTATAATCAAGACTTAAAACAATAATCTTATTTATAGGTTAACTTGTGCTTGTTTAAAGTTGGTTCTTGCTTTATCTTACACCGCATCGTTTATCAAGTGAGTAATCTCGTACCTAATCCCTTTTTGCTTTTAATGTTTTGGGATGTTCATGTGTTCATACAAACTTAGAGTCTTAAACTTGTTTATGAACTTTAGTCGCGCAGTATCCCATGTGTTGAGGACGTAGACTTGGCTGTTTATTTGTATGTGTGGATCATTAACCGTCTTGTCGGTCTATTCCGCAGTTCTCATGGTACCATTAGATGAACACGGGAGAACTATCGTTTATGATTTTCTCTTTTGTTTACACATGCACAGTTTGTCTTGTTTGTGAGCTCAATTGTGAGCACTGGCAGTCTATGAATCTTAGAGTTGGTCCCGATCAGATTACACCCCTGTTGAAAACCAGACATACACATGTTGCGCGCAGATTTATTGTTATCTATGTATTGTATTAAACTTGATTTCTCACCAACACGCAAGTGTTTGACGTTTATTTTAACACATGTTCAGGGTTGCAGTAGCTGTTTTGGAGCTTAAGGACACGTAGGAAGTTTTCTTTATTTTGGACCTAGATTAAAATGTATCAAGACAAGTTATTGCTGTTCGAATATTATGATTTATAATATATTGATTTATGATGATTTATGTTATCTTGTGTCTACTTTGCGCGTGCGCGAATGAATGTATTTATTAAATATTGACACCCAATAGTGTCACGAGTAATGAAACAATATGTGGCGCCCCGATGTATAATCCGCCTTTGGTCGGGGTGTTACAGATTGGTATCAGAGCTCGTTGGCTTTAGGATAGGTGGTTAGACGTAACGGCCTAGAATACCTAAGAGTCCCTTCTCGCGCATGAGAGAAATCTCATGTTTGCGCGCTTATTGTTAATTACTCGTTGTTTATAAATATGCTCGCGCTTGCGCAGTATATGATTTTATGTTTTATTTCGCGATATTTCGATTTTTGTTGAATTTCGATTTTTATTGATTTTACTTACATGTTCGTTTGTTGGATTTGAAAATCCGAAAAGTCATGGTGATACATGAATAGTTGATTTTCAATTTCCATTTACGATTATGTTCTGAGGTTGGAGACTTGAAAAGTCATGGTGATACATGAATTGTCAACCTCCAATACTCATTTTCTTGTATGTTTCATATTGAAGATTGAAAAGTCATGGTGATACATGAATTGTCAACCTCCAATACTCATTTTCTTGTATGTTTCATATTGAAGATTGAAAAGTCATGGTGATACATGAATCGTCAATCTCCAATACTCGTTTGCTCGTATATTTTAAAACTGGGAATTCGGAAAGTCATGGTGATACATGAATTGTCGATTCTTGATTCGAATTTGTTACCTTTATTAAGTCTGCATTTAAAGTCATTTAATCTACTTTAACTTTTGATAGTATCTAACTCTGCGAAACCAAGCTTTATAAAGTTATACTTTGCGATAAAACCAAGATATTAACTAAAATTAAAACTTTTATAGAATGCCTCCGCTATCTCGCCGATTTCAGAGAAGAGAAGCCTCGCGCATGCGTAGACAGCAACGTTCCCAGGAAATGGCCGCCGCAATAGCCCAAGCCTTGAGCCAAAACAATACCTCCAGTTATAACATTAAGTCCTTTAACGCGGGTAACCCTCCAAAGTTCACAGGTCTTGAAGGAGCCACCGTGATGCTCCAGTGGCTTGAGAAAATAGAAAACACTTTCCTCCACACCCAATGCCCCTCAGACAGACGAACCCTATATGCTTCCAGTGTCCTGGAATCTAGAGCGCTTACATGGTGGAATGGAGTAGCTCATGCGCGTGGCGCAGAAGCTGCTTCTAGCATGACATGGGAGGAATTTAAGGAAATTCTGACGCGAGAATTCTGCCCTCCCAACGAAGTTAAGCGCCTGGAGGAAGAATTTTGGAATCTTAAGCAGTACAGTGGTGAAGCGCGCGAGTACGCGACGCGCTTCCATGAACTAAGCCTGCTTGTCCCTCACCTTGTTACCCCTTCCCGCCGAGCCATAGAGAAATTCCTTAGGGGTCTCCCCATGGAAATTCAAGATTCTGTTTGGGCCAGAAACCCAGCAACCCTCTCTGACGCCATCGAGTTGGCCGCTGTGCTCAGCGACAATCATGTCAGAGCAGGAACCCTGTTCCTGCGGGGAACTGAGAAGACCAAACCCACCAAGACTGCCCCTGAACCAACAGAAACCAAACCTGAACCCTCAAACCGTAACAACCTCAAGCGCAGGCGCAAGGCCTATGCGCTTACCAACCCGCCCATTGTCCAGCAACCCATCTACCAACCCCCAGTTTACGCGCCTAACCCTCTGTCAGCTTACCCAACACCTCCTGTAGCCCACAACTATGCCTTAACCAATCCCGCACTCCCTGCCCCGCCAACTAAGAAACCTTACACAGGAAACCACCCCTTTTGTCCAACCTGTAGACTCCACCACCCACCTCAAGTCCCATGTCGACTTTGTACCCGATGTGGCCGCGCTGGTCACCTTGCAGAAAACTGTAGAGTCCTTCCCGCCAATCCAATTGCGCCAACACCACCAGTCTACCCGCAGAACCCACAACCAACCTACCAAAACCCACGACCCAGATCGTGCTTTAACTGCGGTGATCCCAGTCATTTCCGGAACGCGTGCCCGAGACTACAAGTGCAAATCACACAAGCGAATCCGGTGAACCAGATTTCAAACCAAGTAACGCGCGGACGAGCTTTTAACATAACCGCGCACCAAGCGCAAGCGAATAATGACGTAGTTAATGGTACATTTTTGCTTAACGGATTTTATGCTTCTGTACTTTTTGATACTGGCGCCGATCGAAGTTTTATCTCTCGCGCCCTCGAGCAGAAGCTTGCGCGACCGCGTGATAACTTAAAAGAAGTTTTTTCAGTTGAATTGGCTAATGGTGAAACTGTTTTAATTAACTCGGTGATTAAAGATTGCACGCTTAACCTTAACGAAAACGATTTTCTGATCGACCTCATCCCTATGCCTCTTGGAAGCTTTGATGTTATCATTGGTATGGACTGGCTTACGCATAATCGCGCCGAAGTTATTTGCGCCAAGAAGATGATTCGCATTCCTCGAGAAAATGGTGATCTTCACATCTACGGCGAAAAACCCTCCAGTGGTCTTAAGCTTATGTCTTGCGCCGAAGCCCAAAGACTCATGCGGAAGAAGTGTGTTGCATTCTTAGCCCATGTGGTCAAACCTGCTGAAGAGAAGAAGCTTCGCGATATCCCTGTTGTGCGTGATTTCCCTGAAGTTTTTCCTGATGATCTTCCTGGTATCCCTCCCGCTCGTGAAGTCGAGTTTCGAGTTGATCTTGTCCCTGGTGCTTCCCCCGTAGCTAAATCTCCTTATCGTCTTGCACCCGCTGAGATGCAAGAATTGGCCAGCCAACTTCAAGAGTTGACTGCTAAAGGATTCATTCGCCCTAGCTCTTCGCCCTGGGGTGCTCCGGTGTTGTTCGTTAAGAAGAAAGATGGATCGTTTCGCATGTGTATTGATTACCGCGAGTTGAACAAACTCACCATTAAGAACCGGTATCCCTTACCGCGTATTGACGACCTCTTTGATCAACTCCAAGGTGCCTCTTGTTTCTCCAAGATTGATCTCCGCTCTGGCTATCACCAGTTGCGCATCCGCGATGAAGATGTTCCGAAGACTGCTTTTCGAACTCGTTATGGCCATTTTGAATTCTTGGTCATGTCCTTCGGTTTAACCAACGCACCCGCCGTTTTCATGGATCTAATGAATCGGGTGTGTAGGCCTTTCTTGGATAAATTCGTGATCGTGTTTATCGATGATGTTCTGGTGTATTCTAAGACCAAGGCCGAGCATGAGCAACATCTCCGATTGGTATTGCAAAAGCTTAGAGCTGAGCAACTCTATGCTAAGCTTTCCAAGTGTGAATTCTGGTCTGATGAAGTACAGTTTCTTGGCCATGTTGTGAACAAGATGGGCATTCATGTCGACCCATCCAAAATTGAAGCAATCAAGAACTGGATTACGCCATCCTCTCCTTCTGAGATCCGTTCCTTTCTGGGCTTAGCTGGTTATTACCGGCGCTTCATTTC
Source organism: Bidens hawaiensis (assembly GCF_021521415.1). Lineage (NCBI taxonomy): Eukaryota > Viridiplantae > Streptophyta > Magnoliopsida > Asterales > Asteraceae > Bidens > Bidens hawaiensis. The sequence continues at coordinate 380,383 of NW_027491165.1, read as the reverse complement.
GAACTTCTCGAAGATCGCTTTGCCTTTAACAGCTCTAACGCACAAAGGTAAACCATATATTTGGGGCTCGAAGCAAGAAGAAGCCTTTCTATCGCTCAAGCGTTTGTTGTGTGAAGCTCCTGTTCTTGCGCTACCTGAGGGTAATGATGATTTTGTCGTGTACTGCGATGCCTCCAACCAAGGTCTCGGTTGTGTTCTTATGCAACGAGGCAAGGTTATCGCTTACGCATCAAGGCAACTTAAGGTTCATGAAAAGAATTATACAACTCACGACCTCGAACTTGGTGCAGTTGTTTTTGCCTTGAAGATCTGGAGACACTACCTTTATGGTACTAAGTGTATCCTCTACACTGACCATAAAAGCCTTCAGCATATCTTTGATCAAAAGGAACTTAACATGAGGCAACGCCGATGGAACGAACTCATCAGCGATTACGATTGTGAGATCCGGTATCATCCTGGTAAGGCTAATGTGGTAGCCGATGCGCTCAGCCGAAAACCCTGCCAGCTTAACTGTATCTTGCCGCGCACCCAGCTTCACTTCGCGCCGATTCAAAGCAACCTTGAATCGCGTATTCGTGACGCGCAGCGCGCATCCATCAGTAATGGTAACCTTCGCGCCGAGTTAGCGTGTGGCGCGGAAGCACTCTTTGTCCCTAATCTGAGTGGAATTCTCTGCTATCTTAATCGCATCTGGATTCCCTTTGATGAGAATCTTCGCGCTGATATCCTGAGTGAAGCACACAAATCTCGATATTCCGTTCATCCTGGCGCTGATAAGATGTACAAGGATTTGCGCATTACTTATTGGTGGCCCGGTATGAAAAAGGATATTGCTGTGTTCGTAGCTAGATGCTTGACTTGTTCTAAAGTAAAAGCTGAACACCAACGCCCATCTGGTTTGCTCGAACAACCAGAAATTCCTACATGGAAATGGGAATGTGTAGCGATGGACTTTATTACCAAGTTACCTTTGACAGCAAGCAAACATGATAGCATTTGGGTAATAGTGGATCGTTTGACTAAGTCTGCTCACTTTCTGCCCATTCGTGAAAACTACCGTGTTGAGCAACTCGCGCAGCTTTATGTCAAGGAAATTGTCTGCCGCCATGGTACTCCTTTGAGCATCATATCCGATCGCGATGGCCGTTTTATATCTCGCTTTTGGAAATCTCTCCAATCTGCGCTAGGAACTCGCTTGGACATGAGTACGGCATATCATCCCCAGACTGACGGACAGTCTAAGCGAACTATTCAAACTCTTGAGGATATGCTCCGATCTAGTGTTCTTGATTTTGGAGGTAATTGGGATTCACACCTGCCTTTGATTGAGTTCTCTTATAATAACAGCTATCATTCCAGTATCGGTATGGCCCCATTTGAAGCACTTTACGGTCGTAAGTGCCGCTCCTCGATTTGTTGGAGCGAAGTGGGTGAAACTCAAATAACAGGACCCGAACTTGTTCAAGAGACAACCGATAAAATCGCCAAGATCCGTGATCATCTGCTGACTGCCAGAAGCCGACAGAAGAGTTACGCAGATCGCAGGCGAAAGCCTCTCGAATTTCAAGTTGGTGATCTTGTTCTCCTCAAAGTGTCGCCCTGGAAGGGTGTTGTCCGCTTTGGGAAGAAAGGTAAGCTTGCTCCTCGTTATGTTGGTCCATTTAAGATTCTCGCGCGTGTGGGAAAAGTTGCCTACAGACTTGACCTGCCGCCCGCGCTCAGTAATGTGCATCCAACGTTCCTTGTATCCAATCTCAAGAAGTGTTTAGCTGACGAGAACCTTCACATTCCACTTGATGAAGTTCAAGTTGATGAAACTATGCATTTCGTTGAGAAGCCTGTTGAGATTATGGATCGCGAGGTAAAGCAAACCAAGCGCAGTCGTATCCCTATTGTTAAAGTTCGCTGGGAGTCCAAGCGCGGAGCCGAGTTTACATGGGAAAGGGAAGATCAAATGAAGATCAAGTACCCGCACCTGTTCTCTGCGCAACCTACTTCGAGATAAATTTCGGGACGAAATTTCTTAAAGTAGGGGAGACTGTGACATCTGCCCCGATCCGACCCGACCCAGGTACCCGTTTCTCTGACCCGATCTCTTTCTTTTATGATTTAATATTTATTTATACTTATATTTTACTTTTAATAATAATAATATACTTTTCCTTCCCGCCTCTTTCTCTCTCTTTCTTTCCGCCGTCCCGTCCCTCTCCTTCTCTCTTTCCGCCTTCTTTTCCCTCTTGTCGCCGTCCCGCCCTTAAGCCTTGTTTCCCTCTTTTTCTTCTAACTCCTTGCTTGTCCTTTGTTCCTTCCCGCCTAAGGTTGTCTGCGCAGCTCCACGCGCCAGACCCCTTACAAGGAATCCTGCGTGAAGACCATCTGTTCCTGCGATACGCGAGACGAACTCTTCTCGCAGCGCGCTAAGAATTGTAATTCTTCTCGCAGTGCGCTAAGAACGGTAGTTCTTCCCGCGACGCGCTAAGGATTGTAGTTCTTCTCGCAGCGCGCTAAGAATCGTAGTTCATCCCTCGACGCGCGAAGAATTATAGTTCTTCCCGCGGCGCGCTAGGAATTTTAGTTCCTCCCGCGGCGCGCTAAGAAATGTGATTCTTCCCGCGGCGCGCTTAGAAATGTAGTTCTTTCCGCGACGCGTTAAGGTTAGTTCTGTCTGCCTTCGCGCTCGCGCTCTCTTGACCTTCTGTGTCAGCCTTCTCGCGCTAAACCCTTTGAGTTTTCTTCTGTTGAATCTAGCCGTTTGCTTTTGTGTTGTCTTATCTTTTGTGCTGTTGACCTAATCTGCTTTATGTCTGAAAAGTTACTTTCGGCGCAGCATGCGCACCAACCCCATTGGTTGACAGAAAAAGTGACTGACATTATCTTTTGAGATCTGCTTTTTCCATGCTTGACCAGTACCTTTATCTGAACCGCCCATGCCTTTTTTTACTGTTCCCTGTCAGCTTTATCTTGCCCCCCTGCAGCTGCCATATCTTTTGATATCTTTTGCTTTTGGAATCTTTTACTTTTTGAGATCTTTTCCCCTTTTTCTAGGGATTGTGTTCCCTAGGGTTTCTCTATAAATAATAATATTATTTTTCCTAACACATCACACACAAACACTTAATTTAACCTCCTCCTTTGCTCTCTGCCGATTGTCCTTCTGCCGCCTCCTCTCTTGCCTCCGTTCTCTCCCCTCTTCTGCCCAGATTTTCGGTAATATATATATTATATATAATAATTTACTTATGCAAACTTATAATCAAGACTTAAAACAATAATCTTATTTATAGGTTAACTTGTGCTTGTTTAAAGTTGGTTCTTGCTTTATCTTACACCGCATCGTTTATCAAGTGAGTAATCTCGTACCTAATCCCTTTTTGCTTTTAATGTTTTGGGATGTTCATGTGTTCATACAAACTTAGAGTCTTAAACTTGTTTATGAACTTTAGTCGCGCAGTATCCCATGTGTTGAGGACGTAGACTTGGCTGTTTATTTGTATGTGTGGATCATTAACCGTCTTGTCGGTCTATTCCGCAGTTCTCATGGTACCATTAGATGAACACGGGAGAACTATCGTTTATGATTTTCTCTTTTGTTTACACATGCACAGTTTGTCTTGTTTGTGAGCTCAATTGTGAGCACTGGCAGTCTATGAATCTTAGAGTTGGTCCCGATCAGATTACACCCCTGTTGAAAACCAGACATACACATGTTGCGCGCAGATTTATTGTTATCTATGTATTGTATTAAACTTGATTTCTCACCAACACGCAAGTGTTTGACGTTTATTTTAACACATGTTCAGGGTTGCAGTAGCTGTTTTGGAGCTTGAGGACACGTAGGAAGTTTTCTTTATTTGGACCTAGATTAAAATGTATCAAGACAAGTTATTGCTGTTCGAATATTATGATTTATAATATATTGATTTATGATGATTTATGTTATCTTGTGTCTACTTTGCGCGTGCGCGAATGAATGTATTTATTAAATATTGACACCCAATAGTGTCACGAGTAATGAAACAATATGTGGCGCCCCGATGTATAATCCGCCTTTGGTCGGGGTGTTACAATTAGACCTAAGTTTGATATTAGGATCTATAGGAGTATTAACCGGAGGACAATCAAATTGACTGAATTTCTTCAATACTTTCTCAATATAATGAGTTCAAGTCATAGCTATACCATTGTCACTCCTTTTTATGATCATACTTAGGATAACATCAACCTCCCCAGATCCTGCATATCAATCTTAGAAGACAATATTTTATTTTTCTTATCAATCACTCAAACCCGAGTTAGAAGATAACAAGGAATTAACCATTTTATTCAAGTTTTTTTTTCTTCTCGTTCAACCACACCATCATGTTTGTGATGTATAAGTAACCGTGGTTTAATGTATTATACAAGTAGACTCAAAACACTGAATCATAATATTTTAATGCACCTTTTGTTGAAAATCCTCCAATTACATAAATAATTTATGTGGATAACTTGCATCATTTTTATATATGCACATATCAGAGTACACAAAACAAAAAATACACTTTGTGGAGTATGAAGCAACCACTAGCATCATATTAGCCTATTCCAAAATCATATATACATATGCATACTTAATAATTCAAAATAATTGTGGAAACAAAAGCACATTTGTAAAACACAGAAAACTAACATTCATTTTCATATATCGAAGCACATGACTTATAAAGCAATTTAAGCCAAAATTCAATTTTAACTCCAGAACCAAGGATACATCGATCCTTTAATTAAAATAGATGTGCATGGATCAAGCTTTTGTACGTGATCTTTAATAATTTGTTTTGTTAGCACTTATGGCTGATAATTTAATCAAGCTTTTATGCGGCTTTCATTCAGCCATAAAACAAATTAATTAAAATATCCATATGATACTATGATTGGTATATCGGTCTAAAAACTGGAAATAAAGCAAACACTCAGGGAATAGGTTATATGACGATATTTTCTTATCTCACATATATCGACATCAAAATTCCTGTTCTTAATATTCATCTTAATCACAATAGTTTCAACCTCTATTAGTATATAAATTCTTAATCAAGCCACCTATCGAAAGCTTCATCTTTAAAATGCAACAACGTACTAAATAAAACAACATCTAGAAACATCATCAATATAAGTACTTAAAACAATCCCAGACATGAGACTCTTTGAAATCCTTGGAACATACAATAAATAATCCAAAACAAATGTTTTCCAGACATAAATACAAGTTTAACTTTTACATTTCTCATCCTAAGTACATATCCATCTTCAACTGGTTCAAATTCTTCAACCATTTCAGATTCTTGCATACGCGACTTGTAGCGCCCGAGTCTACCTTCCATGCAAGCATTTCATCATGTACATAAAAGGATTCAGGAATAAACGATACATAATTCTAAACCGAATTATATTTAGAAACCATTGAACTTTTTAAGTCCAATAACAAACCTGAAGTCCAGGTTTCGTTTATTTAACACCCAACAGGTTTTCCCGACTCGTATACCTCTAATGTGCTTATCTTTACTTAGGTCATGGCCCATCAATCCCAATGTGTGAACCATTTGGACAATATTTATATTAATCCATTTATTTCTTTGAATTAAAAATCCAAATTTTGTGTTTTGCAAATAAATAACATGTTCCGAATAACTAATTGAAACAACTACAAAACTTAAATGTTTTCATATTTAACATAGAGTTAGTCAATGTACCTTGTAGAGCATACAAGTATATTGATCCACTTGGAACCGCCCCATTAAACTTGTTTCATCCGGGTTATTCCACCTTAGTCTTAAATATTTTGAATTTATCTAAGACTTCATCTTTTGCATGCAATAAATACATGTAGCTAAATCTTGATGCATTATGCATAAAAGCAACCACATACTTTCAATTCAACCACATACTTTCATTTCCCAACGAATGTGTAGAGTGAAAACACGCATATATATCACTATGTACAAGTCCCATAATTATACCAAAAGTAGGAAATATCATAGATTCTCTAAAACTTACATGGTCTAAACAAGCTAGCATGCCATAACATAGAATCATGAATTTAGGTGTACTTGAAATAATGGAAACAGAATCAGAATAACAAACATGCCACATCGAGATAAAATATATTTATTTGAATTAAAATTTACTTAATTTCCTCAAAATTATGTGATATATAAGTGGCCAAACAAATTCCAACATCTATTAATTGATAATATTATTTGAATAACAATTGCATTTACATATTTATTCATTCATATCAGTAAGCCAAATAATAAATCACATAATTTTTCAAATCCAATTCAATGAACAAATCCTTATACATACGCAAATCATGTCAAAGAACCATTTATTACCAAAGATTACCCTTAATAACAACATGTTTCTACTTTATTTTCAAGAGAGAAATACTTTTAAAACCATGACCAAAAGTGACTCCCACTTTTAGTTCCGATCACCATATCAAAACAAAATGCTCATCCATATTTTCACATGCCTTTGAATTTCAAAATTTCATGGATCATTAATTACATGTACAAGAAAATTACATGGATACTTAATATCCACATGGTGATATGTAGGTAAATTAATATTCAATGGAGACATGACACTAATGTAAGACCTTCTGTTTCATCAATATGTCATAACAAACTATCATTATGATTTCATTAAAATGTTTTTCATGATTGTTGCAATAATATTATATATCACACGTCTAAATAATTAATACTTAGATCTAGTTTTAATTTAACTAAACAAATAACAAGAAAAACATATTATCTCTTAATACTTGTCAGAATCATATTAATATCAATTCAATCATGATTCTTATAAAACACAAGAATCATTCACTTATTTGTAGAGATCTGATCAAAGTCATGAATCTAAAGTATATGACCCAATTTTCTTGTTCGTCAAAATGCCCCATGACACCAAAAGAAAACCATATCTTTATCCCTTTGTTTCTTCTAGAAACATCCCATTAAAACTATGTCAAAAGTGACATATCATTTATTCGGATTACATGTTAAGGTATATCCCATTTGGTAGTTATTATCAGAACTCAAAAACCCATTTTTATATATTCATCGCAATATACTAACTTGTGTTGCAGGTTTCAAATAATAGTTCACAGCCTAACTCCAAAAATATATAAAATTTCACATTGTCAATTTGAAACTTGAAAACAAGATCACCAATTTTAATCAAACCACTAAACCATAAGAATTATATTCACTATGTGCGATTTAGGGTTTCATTAAAATTCAATCGAACCAGACATATAACCATAACCGAAAATTGAAAATCAATGACCAAATCAAACGTAATAGGATTATCTATATTGTTTATTTTGCGTACCTGGATGATGGATTTGATAATATATTCAAACCTTTGATCTTGATTTCAATCTTCATAAATAATCAGTAGTCTGGATTAATCTCTGAATCGTGTGAAAACTTTCAGATAAACCTATTTCGCCGGTTACACGCGATTGATTTATCGGATAAGATAGAGATCTCTCTTGTTACTAGAATTTGATTTCTATGTTTCTTGAGAACCCATGAAGAACAGAACATGGTAACCGACGTTCTGTTCTATATCCTATTGATCGATCAAATTATATGTATGTAGTCTCCATTATATAATTAAAATTGATGTCACGGGTTAAACCAAAACCCATTTAATTAGTAGCCCGCAAGATTATCTATTAAGGCCCAAGTTATTATATTAATAACAATAACAAAACCCAAATAACTTATCGAATTAAATCGAGCAAGCACTCCCGCGTCACCAAACTCGTTTAATGTCTAACATTATTTAATTGATCGACAAGTTAATCCAATACCCTAAAATACAAGTTGATAACACTAAAATCACCAACAGAATAGACTAAAGATGAAAAAATATATATAAAAAAAGATAAGTGGTTGGCTGATAATTTAATGCTCGTTAAAAAAAGGAGTAGAGCTTTTATACCTGAAAGCCTTTATACATGAGCCCGGGGGTTTTGATATGATACTCGTGTGTAGGTCGTACGAATAGTATGCATAAGTTCGGTTTGTGTAAGCGAAAGTAAAACACAAAATAATGAGCTTACAAAATTCTATTACCTACCTGTTTAGACAAGTTTTGCCCATTTCCTTAATTCAAGTTTAATTTCAGTTTCAATATGCTACATTGATATCACATATACTCTAAATTATATGACCAAACTCAAAAATAGTATAAAGAAAGAGAAGGAATTCACATGAAAAATTGGATCTCAATTATATATTACAGGTTACAGAAGAGAGTAACCGACGCCCCATTTGATCCTGAACCTATAAAGTCCCCAAGATTTAATCCTGGTCCTAGAAAGTCATTAAATGGCAGTTACACTCTTTCATCACGTGTTAAATCAATTGCTCATTCAAGCTTTGACGATTGAAGTTTCTGATTCCTGATTCAAGTCGAACTCATAAATCAATTGATTGTTTTGAGTTATTTCTGTGTTTTTTTAGTGTAAAGTGCGAAGGCAGAACATATAATACTAAAAAGTTAGCAGATGAGGTAATAGTTGAATGTGTTTTAAATCCATTTGATCTGTTATAGTTCAAATGGTGTGAAATTGCCACAACTGAAGATGTGACATTCATTATAATTTGCTATATTAACGTTTTAAATTGTCATCAATCTGTTTTGTATGAATACCACACTAATGTTAATGTTCATGAATCAATTATTATTCACAGCGGAATGGAAAAATAAGGAATGCATATGTTATAAACTTATAATAGTCCATATGTAAAGTTTGACTTTTGAGGTCGACTTATAGCTTCTTTGGTTTGAAAATTGTTCTGGGTTTTCGACCTTTGTCCTAAATAATAGTAAAAACTTACTCGAACGGTAATAAAACCTAAACGTTGTCGGTCCTAAGCGTTGAGGCGGTACATCGACGTGAATTTGATCGGTTTTAGTTACATGCGCTTTTGTATTAGAACTAAAACCAATAATAAAACCAAAAATTTATAAAAATTAGACATAATTACAAATTTTGTCCTTTAAAAAAAGCCAATTTACGGTTCATGTCCTTTTTTAGTTTCTTTGCAGGCGGTGTACTTTAAACATTATTTTTCTACACGTTATGTCCTTTACGCTTACTGGGTTAGAAAAACTCAGTTAAGTATGACATGTACCAGACATGTGATGGGCATAATTGTAATTCTATTATATCCTTAAATTTAAAAAAAAGAAAGAAAATATATATAATAATTAACTTAAAACAAAAAAAAACATTCACAATCTCTTTTTCTCTCTGCAACTTTGTCCTCACTTTCTTCTTTAACCACCACCACAACAACAACCACCACGCCATTACCATCGCACCGCCGACGTAGCACCACACCACCACACCACCACAAAAAAACCATTTTAATTACTAACCCCTTAACCCAATCTCAATCCATCCCTCTTTTGCCCAAATTTCATTTAATCGATAGGATTCATAAATCTTAAGGTTGATTCTGGACAGACCGGCGGAGTGAGATGGTGACCGGTGGTTTCTCAGCGATCTGGGGAACGGATATGTGGTGGGTGGCTGGAGGGGGTTATGGATTTGGGTTACGGCGAACTAGCGTTACGGATTTGGGTTACGGCTAGGGTTTTGATGGAGGTTTTAAACGGTAAGGTTACGGCCGGATGGTTTAGGTGGTCGGAAACGAAGGTGCTGGTTCACGTGGCCGAAAAAGGAGGTGGTGGTTCAGGTGGCCGGAATTTTGAAGGTGATGGTTCAGGTGGCCGGAAACGGAGGTGGTGGTTTTGGTGGCCGGAATTTTGGAGGTGATGGAGGTGGTGGTTCACGTGGCCGTAAAAGGAGGTGGTGGTTCAGGTGGCCGGAATTTTGAAGGTGATGGTTCAGGTGGCCGGAAACGGACGTGGTGGTTCAGGTGGCCGGAAACCGGAGGTATGGGAGTAGTGATAAACTTTTTGCAGGTGTAGACAAAAAGACCAAAAAGCCCTCACATGCGACTCACGTGACGATACTTAACTGAGTTTTTCTAACCCAGTTAGCGTAAAGGACATAACGTGTAGAAAAAAATGTTTAAAGTACACCGCCTGTGTCACACCCCGACAGCCGACTTACGGTCTAGGCGTGTGACCAACAGTTGGTAACGGTTTTGTAAATGTATCAGAGTTTAGCGAAAGTCTTTTAAAAGTATTAATATTTTGAAATATTAATTTACTTATAAAGCTTTAAAAATATTAATATTTCTTTTGAAACATTTTATTAATAAATCTTTATTTTGTAATGATATTTAATTTATTTGAAAATCTTTTCGGATAATAAATATCCGAGCGTTTTATTTATAAACCTCGTTTGATTTTACAAATCATATTGTTTATAAACTTTTAAATAATTAAAACAATGAGTCATCTCTACCTTGCGAACATCCACTTTATGAATGACTCCAATTCTTGATACTTTAATCACCTGAAATGTTAGAAAATACGTCAGCGATGTGCTGGTGAATACGCTGATGCTAAAATATTTTCTTTTATTTTATTACCCCTCGAGACTACGCCTGCCTCGGCCCATCGTGGTTTAGGAATAACAAAGTTAAATAACACATTTATAAATTTGAGCCTCTACACTAGGTCACCTCAGCAAACACCGCAGCGTTTGACTTAGTTAAGTACCCGTAAATATACACAAAGGTCGTACTCCCTGCAGGAGAGCGTCCTACGACCAAGGGTGGTGCGGTGTGCCCACCGCGTAGTACCAACTATGTAAGGATCCAGACACACGTATACCACAGCCTGAGGGATGGTTCATACTCTTATTTATAACGGTTTTAGGAACACATAGTTCCTTGTAAACAATTTTCATATAACATGTTTGACTCATTTTAAAATAAGTTATAAAAGTTTGAGGGCGTATTCACCTTTTCGCTTTGGGATCGGCTTCAACACCGTCCGAGGGTCTTTCCCTTGCTATCTCGTACCTATAGTACGAGTATAGCCTTCTCTTTTGGATCAGCTTCAATACACTGTCCGAGGTCTTTCCCTTTTCTTTGTTATCTCGCACCTATAGTACGAGTATAACTTTTTGTTAGTCGGATATACAATCCGGTTTAAGACCTCTAGTCTCTTTTGTAAAATCTTTACCTCGATTTTAATTTGTTTATGAACCTTTAGTTCAAAACATCTTTTCATTATTTTAAACCTTTAGTTTAAAATATTATTTCTTTCCTTCCTTTTTCAAATTAAAACTCTTTCTTTTTAACTTATTTCTTTCACAAGATAAACCACTAGTTTAACTTGTTTTTTTTTCTTAAACTCTATATTTCTTTTTCATTAATAAACATATATTTTTCTTTTACTTATTATTTAAGAATAATAAATTTGAACTATAACTATCTTCTATTTTTCTTTTCCTTTTCTTTTATAATATATTTGAACCTATAGTTCAAATTATATATCTCTTATTCTGATATTCGGACCTTTAGTCCGTCTACGTTTTCCAAAACGTATACTTATATATATATACCTCAACTAGTTTATATTAATAATACAAACAATATATATATATATATATATTCACTACTTATTTTTATTATTTAAATTATATTTAAGTAATACTTTTATCTTTATTCATTAATAAAGATTCTTTCATTTATTTCTTTATTCTTTTTTTCTTTTTATTATTATTTAAAATTTATTTAAATAACAATCAAACTTTATTTATAATAAAGATTTATACCTTTAATCTTTATCTTAATATTTTTTTTCTTTATTTTCTTTTGTTTATTTTCGAGGTATTGACTATACCCTTGACTAGGGTCTAAGCCTTTATTAATATTTTATTTGGGCATTATGCCTACCTTGTTTGGCTTATTAATTTTTAATCTCACGGGCAACACTTCGACGTTGGCACGTATATCGAGAATCTTGATCAACATATTCTTGGCACGCAAATCGAGCACACCGGTCTTCAAGTCTCGTCGGCACGCATTTCGAGGCAGATTGTCGGGTCGTCTCGGGTCGGTACGTACTTCGAGGCGGAACGTCGGGTCGTCTCGGGTCGGCACGTACTTCGAGGCGGAACGTCGGGTCGTCTCGGATGGAACGTCGGGTTGTCTCGGGTCGGCACGTACTTCGAGGTGGAGCGTCGGGTCGTACCGGGTCGGCACGTACTTTGAGATATTGTGGTCGTTACTTTGGGGTATCGTCGGTTTATGGCACGGATTACGAGGTAATATGTCGGAGTTTTTATGGTAACGAAAAACGAGGTGGTCGGTACGTTTATCGAGGTATTTTTAGAGAGATGTTAGAGAGAGAAAGTGTGAGAAAATGTGTGTGTGAAATGAGAGGCTTGAAGCCTCTATTTATAGACTTTTCCCGGGACCCATCGCGGTACGCGATGGTCCCTTAATCATGCCATCGCGTACCGCGATGTAGGCATGATGAGTCACGGGTAGGTTTGCCACGTGGCGGACGCGGTGCCATGTGGTGACACGTGGCAGTCTTTGTGCCACGTGGTGACACGTGGCAGGAGCATGGTGACACGTGGCAGGAGCATGGTGCCACCGTGTGAAACGTGGCGGGACACGTTGTGACAATCGTCAATTTCAGGTTAACTCCGTTAACTCAACTCCGTCAATTCAAACTTAAAGATCACTGAATCTATAACGCACACCTCATTACATTTAAACTAGGGTTTAAATGACGCTTAACACTTACTACATGTGTAGTCTTTCGGGAATTGCACCGAAACGCAAACGAGTTGACGCAAATGATTGGTGAATAAACGAAAAACGTCAAAACAGTAATTATGTGATAATTATGTGTTAGACTTATGTGTTGTGTGATAACATCGTTATAAACGTTAACTCAATGTACTAGAACTAGTTAGTTATGCTATAAAAGCAACAATCGAAAGTTGAGGGACTTGAGTGTAACATATTATTATTATTAATAATAATAAACCTAAACCCTAACTCATTCTTTCTCTCCTCCCTCTACCCCGATCGGAACCCCTCTCCCTTGGCTCCCTTGGCTGCCGCCATTCACACACACACATACAACCAAGTTTTCAAGCTTTTGATTGAAGATTAAGGTGCTAGGAAGGTATAAACGACTATCCCTTGCATCCCTTATACTTAATTTCGATGTTTAATGGGTTAATTGAAAACCCTAGGGGCCGATTTATGTGTGTAATGTGTTCATATGATTGTTGTTGATTTGATGATGATTTGATAACTAGAATGGATATTGTTATATGTTAATTGCTTGTGTCTTTGATTTGAGTTCAAACAAAAACCCTAATCATGTATGTAATGTGTAATTGATGTGCATGGATAGTGATTATGGAGTCTAGAGTGTTATATGAATGAATGATGGTCCATAGATAGTTAATATGTTGAGTTTGGATGCAAACAATTTCTGGACAGATTGTGTTATTGATGTTTAATTGACAGTAACGGGGTGTAAATGTGAAAATTGGTTGAGATTATTGGTACTAGAGTAAACTAGGTTGAGTCTAGTTTCTAAAGAATATAAATTTGTAATTTTTGGACGTGTAAAAGTTAACTTTTATGATTTTACAAAAACGTTGTGCAAAGCTGAGTTGTTAGACCTGCTGTTAGGTTGTTTTGTAAATATTATACCTCATGAACTACGAGACCAATTGGGTTGGTTCCACCTCTGGAAGTTGACTTATTGAGTTAGGAACCTAACCCAAGTGGTCTTGCATTTATTGGATTTTTCGTTTAACGGTAATTTCAAATAACATTCTGTTGCGCATGAATTTGACTGTTATGAGTTTGCTGTAATGATTTGATTATTGTGAGAAACCTATGTGGAATAAAAATATAATAAAATATGTTCTGGAAACCTAAGACATATATGCTTTTGTGATGATTTTTGGTAAATTAATTGTGATGCTATGATCGGTGGGATAGACTAGTTTTTCAAGTAGAATTCTGTCGTTAAGAAACTAGTTGCTGAGCTTTGTGAAAGTTGCATGAAACAACGTGATTGCTAATTGATTGTCATGATTTGACCAAATTGCCCTCATGGGAAATAATTGCTAGTTAATTGTTATGTGTTGACCAAATTGCCCTTACGGGGAGTAATTGCTAGTGATGTACATTATGAATACATGACACGTAAATAATTGCTTACACATGTAACGTATCACAACTACACTTATTAAAGTCACACACGATTCACAAACGAATCACGAAACATGTTGTGTGCATAGGTATTATGTGCCGGGTCTAGAGACTCGATAATATTCCGACACTTAGAAAAATCTCTTTGTTGTTTTAGAACGCTAGAGAGAGTTTTTCTGTGACGCGCATCTTGGTGAATTATTTTGGGAATACTTCGCAAACAGTGAGTTTCACTTTCCCCTTTTAAACTTTTTAAACGCTTTTCACTTGGGGGAGATAACATACTCCGAAAACGCATTTAAGATTTTGTTAATATAGATTATATATCACTTGTAAAGACTAAGTGGCAAACGCAATAACTAAAGTCCTTCATTCACATCAAACCGTTTAATATTGGATAATAGCGAGTCATTGTTGAGTAGTACTACTAGGTTTGACAAACCCCACCCAACGCTAAACTCAACTGGAGGTCGAGTGGGTGTAATCTTGGCTAAACACATACCATGGTCGGGATAGACCTGGTGGCAAGGCAAATGATAAACAGTCAGCTTCGGTGTCGAACACTTAGTGATACTTGTTTTATAAGCTAGCTACCTATAGATATATAATTGACATAACACTATCTGGTAATGCAAAACGCTTAACGCAAAACGCTGTAATGCAAAACGCTTAACGCAAAACGCTTAACGCAAAACGCTGAACGCAAACGCTAAACGCTAAACGCTTTATTTTATATAAACTTGTGAACTCACCAACCTTGTGTTGACACTTTTAGTATGTTATTCTCAGGTAGCCGAGGCGGGCGCGCGGTTTAGGATCATGCATTGCTTGAAACACTTTTAATTATGCAAACTTATTTTAAACTGATATCATTGGGTTTTAAGTCGTCCTGCGTGACGCAACATTGGTTTCTATGGTTTTTACGCTTCCGCATTTAATTACTCGTAAACGTTTTCCTGGTTTTGAAACTTTGTTTTATGGTTTGATTATAACTAATGAATCCGATCCTGTTAGTTCACACCCTCTGACGGTAAAACTCCGTTAGTGGATTTTGAGTCACGTTGACAGACCATGTCATCGCGTATCGCGATGACGTTGGGTTTTGGTCCGTCGCGTATCGCCGTCTTCCCATTTCTTCGATTTTGAAAATATACCCATCGCGATACGCAATGGGCTTGTTTCTGTGACGTCGTGTATCGCGACCAGATAGAAAACTATAATTTATATTTTAAATCCTTGTACTATTGAAACTTGGTATTTTTATCCCGTTATTTTCGTGATGTTACAGCCTGCAAAGAAACTAAATAAATGTAACAACTCGGGTTTTCCATCTAAAATATTATATCCGTTACTCAACCCATTTGCGTTTTTGGTAAACTAATCACTAAAATATCATATTATTTAATTATATATATACTTAATATCCTTTTAACTTTGATTAGTATACAAATTACCCTAAACCAAACTTTAACCCCTTATTGTTTCCTTTCCCATATTTCAAGGGCCTTATTGCAAATTTTGGAATTTTATAATCCATAAATCCATTTCCCCAACTTGTATCCATAACCCGAGAACCAAACCCGTAACCCATGTATGTTGCTTGCACCTTAATCCTCGTGTCTATTATAGAATTGATCTGGGTATATTAATCTCATTACCTTAATTGTTCTCACCGACGTAACCAATTAAGAAACAAAAATTGTTTTGATATGATTTGCTTAATAAACAAGCCGTCTGTAACCTAGAATGGGTTTATATCCTTTTCGTCTATAATAATCCAATTAATCCTCTCTGCACGTTCATAAACCTATCGCCGTTCAAACCCCCACTGTTAATTATGTTTTCGTGACCTGCAAGACCCTAATCTAGATCCCGTCTGGCCGTTGGCTGTTGTAGCGAATTCAACATCAATTCGGCAAAGTTAAAGGTAGTATATATATGTATTAGACTCATCTTTGATCGATGTTCAATAACCCCAACGCTAATTAATCAAATCTAGGGTTAGGTTATGAACTGGGTGGTCTGGTCTTCTGTTTATATGTTTTTGTTCTGGTTCCTTAACCAACCAAACACCCAGCGCAGTTGGCTGGGTGCATGCTTGCCAATCTATTGAGCCGGCCATGGCGCGGGTTCGAGTCCCGGCCATGGCAGATTATTATTGTTTTTGTTTTTTTTATTTTCTTTGTTTTAACCTAAAGAGTTTATGAATTTAATACAGTTAATGCTATATAAACAACATACTATTAAAACCGATATATAAATTGATCGTATTTTTATTGTTTACGATCTATTATTTACGATAATAACTTAAAAGCTATCTTTATTAATAATAAGAATATATATAAACATTAAATGTATTTTTAGTTTTGTAAGGCCCCGTACCCGGTAGCCCTACTTTAGCGTCGGATTTACTCATATACACAGTTCTTACAATCAGAGTTAATTAAAACTTTCGCGGAAACGTCAACTTAAATAATTCATTGCAAAACATTAAATCTTTTCTTTGATACCATAACACAAAACATTATATTTAAACATCTTTTCTTCCAACTTAAGATGCCAGCCGTTCAATCCATGCCATGTGCCATCTTCATGCTAGTTCTTTGGTCTGATCACCTGCGTGCATACTAAAAGTCAGCTACGCTGAGCGAGTTCTAGTTAATCAAGCAACTTATCATACAACCACTACATGCATCATATACGTATCCGAAGACACGTAGTCCACTATCTAACCTACTCACCGTACCACTTAACCTCTTATTTACACCTACCACTTTGCCACTTTTCCACTTTAATAACGTATAACGTTATGCCACTTTGCCATTTTTCCATTTTAATAACGTATAACGTTATGCCACTTTGCCACTTTAATGACGTAGTCACGTATTGGCTTACCCTACCACGTACTATCGTCATGCCACTAACACTCTTACTAGACTCTTGCCACTTCTAACACACTCTACCTCTACTTGTCTACAACACACTTCATATCATTGACATAATAAGCAAGTCACATCATAGCATTCATACACACTAATAACCACTTGGCAATCACTATCCTTGGCGATGCGTGCAATATCCAAAGATCGTTCACGCACCGGCAAGTATTATATATTAGCTACCTCGTATAACATCTATAGCATACACTTACCACTTAAGGTAAGTGTATTCACACTTCACATCGAGTATGCACACAGCCCCGAAAACATAACAAGGAAAATGGGGCTAGAAACTCACCTGAACTCGGTTACTTCTTCTGCTAACGGTTACTCCTTCTTGAGCTGTGCACGTCTAACTGTTTAATAATTGAATATCAAATACTACTCTAGCCACTCTCATTGCTACTTAATCAGTCTTACGCGTCTAAGCCGGTTTTACTTCATTGAATCATTACCGGTTAGTTAATCGTTACTCGTTAACCTTTTAAAGGTATATTTCATAATTTATCAAAGTCCAAGGGCTAATATGTAATTAAATCATTCTTTTCTAAGTCCAGGGACCATTCTGTCTTTATATTAAACTCCTAGTTCGTTACTTTGCCCTTAACGAATTGGGTAAAGAATCATCCTCTGATTCACTAAGCTCCCATAACGAACTAGCTAACGAATCACCCTCTGATTCGCTAAGCTCCCATAACGAACTAGCTAACGAAACACCCTCTGATTCGCTAAGCTCCCATAACGAACTAGCTAATGAATCACCCTCTGACTCGCTAAGCTCCCATAACGAACTAGGTAAAGAATCACCCATAACGAATCACCCATAGTTCTTATCCGGACTTTGACTCAAGGGACAAAGTCAAAATCGTCAAGAACAGCAAATAGTCAACAGATCTTAGATCTGCAATTAAACCTTCGTTTCTTAACCAAATATCACGATTTTGGTATCAACGGAATCGTCTGACCAGCGCCTACAAACCCCAACCATCAAATCGGCCCAACATCGATGTTTAAGGGGTGCGATTTAGGCATATAAGTTACGGGTTCTTTTAGGTTAACAATTAACCTATCAAATCTTAACCATTTTCAGTAAGTTTAGCTTTGTTGGATTCGTTTTTACCATACAAACACAGATCTATCATTTCTAGACTAATCCAAACCTAAACGAACAAGTTCTCGATATAAACGTACCGTAAACGAGTCGAACTACGAACACGAGCTGGTCTTTGATGTTGCTTTGGTTTGTCACGACGATCTAGCACCAACAAGCTCGGGTTCTCGCTTTTGGATCTTGGTTCGGATTGTAAGACGGTGTTGTGTGTGTTTTCTAAGGTGTAGGCTATGGTGTAGAGATTGATAATAATGGAAAGGATTAGGGTTTAAGGGGTATTTATACTCCCTTAAGCCCATGGACCTAAGGCCCATCTTTCCCTTTTGGTCCATAATTAAGTCCATCTAAAAGCCTACTTATCCTATCATATTTTATTATTATTATTATTATCCGAACGAAAAATTGGGATGTTACAAGTTTAAAATAATTATTTAAAACAAATCTCTTTATATGATTTATCCGAAGTCTTATAAACATTTACTTAAGTATTTTTTATGAAGTTTTGTATAATTTAAAATAATATTACTTATTAAAAACGTTGTTAAACATAAGTAATAAGAATTGATGATAAGTCATATTTAATTTCCATATGAACATATTCGATCATAAATTCCTGAGTCTTTATTTAGTTGAATATTCGTTGGGGACTTTATATTTATTTTCCGCAATTATTCCTTATTAGGATATCTCGTCAGTATTTCCCGAAGAGTCGATCTATCTTTTTAGCTTAACAAAATTCATATCTCTTGCCAAATCGCTAAGGTGAGTACCACATTCCCCTATTTTACTTGTTTTCCACGTTTTGGGGACATATGCGTAAATATATTTCTCATATATACTTATACACAAAACTGCAGCTTTGTCTTATGTGTTAACAACTTATACCGTACTTGTTTATGTGCTTATTTTCTTTGTATGCTTTCGCATTCGGAGAGGTCCAACATAATCTCAGTCTAGTACAATCATACGCCAGTCGTTATAGCCTTGTGCTTCTCGACATCTCAGTTATACTTACTCATTTGGTTATTTTTGTTATTCTCATATGACTTGTTGCAACTACATATTTTTGATATACACTATATGTAAATTTAAACTGGTGTGTTGCTCACTCAACCTTGTGTTGACAAACTATATTATTTTCAACGCATATGCAGGTTATCGTGTGACGTGATTATCAAGATTGTTTGAAGCAACTTAGGATGCATGTTAGAGAAAAGATGCAAGAACTTAACTTTGGATGTTTAATGTAATTGTTTATTTATAAATTTGATGTACATGAATATTTGTTTTATTTGAAATTATTAATTAGATATTGAAACTTATATTGTTCATGATAGTAACCTTGAGAGCTGTGACAATCAGTTCGCGCCCCGGCATTTCCGCCGTTGGTTGGGGTGTGACAATAAAGGACACGAACCGTAAATTAGCTTTTTCTAAAGGACAAAATTTGTAATTCTGTCTAAAAATTAAGGTGCACCAATAGGGTGGTTTCGGTCGGTAAAACTCAAATATTGGTAAAACCCGACCGATGTTCCCGGGCGTTTAAAACTATATGTGGTGAGTCTATGCGAATTCAGCCGGTTTCCGTCATGTTCGTTACGATACTAGAACTAAAACAAAACAAAAACAAAATTGGCTTTCATTAAACCTTGGCGTTGATAAAACCCGAGTGTTGTCTGTCCTAGACATTGCGTCACTGAGTCGATACGAATTCAGTTGAATTCGGTTACATTTGCTACGCTACCGGAACTAAAACAAAAATATTTTGATAAAACCTAATCGTTGGTAAAACCCGAGCGTTGACGGTCTTAGGAGTTATGGAGGCTTGTCGACAAGAATAAACGTTTAAAAATCAAATTTTAATTCAAAACAAAAAAGGTAACCTATTGGGTGCCGCCAAGTGGACCAATGACGTCACTTGCGGCACCATACTTCTAATTTATTATATATAACTAGTGTTTTACCCGGCGCGTTGCGCCGGACAGATCGGTAAAACACAAGCGTAGTTTGTCCCGAGCATTGTGGCGTTACTTTTACGTGAAACCGAATGGTTTCGTTTACGTGTGTTATGATACTATAACTAAGACCAAAAAAATAGAAAATTTGAGATGGACTAACAGCGTGACATCGATTGGTAAAACTTGGGCGTTGGTAAAACCTGGGTGTTGTTGATCCCGGACGTTGAGGCGGTGAGTCTCGGTAAATCCGGTTGGATTCCGTCACGTTCGTTATGTTACCAGAACTAAAACAAAAAAATAAACAGAAAATTGGCATCCTTTCTATTTTCGTGACATTGTTCTTGTACAAAACTAAAACAAAGACAATGAGTCTACAAGAATTCGACCGGTTTCCGTCATGTTCGTTACGCTACTTGAACTAATTCAAAACAAAACAAAATTCGCATTCAGTTTTTATTATATATAATAATAATAATTTCTGAGATAGGAAAGTCACTGTTTGACTGAAAAGTCAAAAGTACACAATCTTTCTGGAGGTATAAATAAAAAAATATTAATGATGCGTAATTTGACTTTTGAAGTCAAACATTATATTGTTTAGTTTACTCGAATCAAATATGGGTAGTTTTTTCACATTGCAAGAAAAATATTCCTATTTGTAGAATATGTTAAATAATTTAGCGTCTTTTCAAACATTTTGTCGAAGTTAAAAGAAGCTGTATCAATTTTGACGCCAAGAAAAGTTTATGTTTGACTTCAAAAGTCAACCATTTGGCTTTTCGAAGCAGTAGGGCTTCGTATTTAGTTGACATTTGTATGTTTAGCTTCTAATAACATATATGCCTTATGTGTCTTCTAATACTGCCAAACTTTAAAATCAATACTACTTTCTTTATTTCTCAGGTGGTTGTTAATTAAGGAACCTGTATTGACTATTGACTTAATTAAGTTGATGCCAAAATGAGCTACATATGAACATGAGATTTAGCATCAATGTAATTGTTTTAATTCAATGGATTTTCAGGTTTTCATCGTGTTTCAAGATTTCCGTGTTTAAAGTACTAGTTAACTTTTGGGTAAGCTAATGGCACCGACGCTCAACATGTCCAACAACATCCAACCCCCTGCGCACACGGGTACACTTGCTAATTATATCAAGAAAAACAATATTACTGCCTAACAACACAAAATTCAAATAAATTATTAAACTAATCAAAATATGAATGTAACAATAACTTTTGACTAATATATTATCTCTAATAGTATCAGGACCAAAAATTGAGGACACAAACACGTAAAATCCCTGTTTATAAGTATCAATATAGTAAATTGTGCTTAGAATTAATGATAACATTTCTGAAATCAAATTTACGGTACCATTACACCAGAAATTATATAAATAAATAACATTGATCTACCAATAATCTTTTTTAATCCAATGTTTCTTGTTATCATAAAACCAAAAACCATCTGTTGCTTGCCTCCCTTATGCAATCTTTAACATACCCCCCAACACAATCACTAAGCATACTTTCATCAAACACTATGACAGTTTTCTCTCTTGATTGCCACGTGAAATTGCACCGGTAAAAAATATCGATTCTTGCAAAAAAAGATTTAACTTCCTGGCCTGGTTGAAGCGTATAATTGTAGAGGTAGGGCACCAAAAAGACTCAAATACCCTTAAGTACCACCCGCGGGTCACAGGTAATCTTCTTATAAGCCACCCGCGGAACACATGGATCACCCGCATATCACGAGTGAGGAGGAACGTCCTCATAACACACGCGGAAGCATCCTGGCATCCTCAAAAGTCATCCGTAGGACAGGACAAGCATAGAACCATCGCGTTACGCGAAGGATCTTCACAAAAACCGATACTTGGGCGGTTTCACGACACGCGATGGCCAAACCCATACAATCATCGCATTACGCGATGACCCTGTTAAGAAACGGGGTACATGTGTCCAACTACGTGTCAACGTGTGGCGCGTTTTGATAGGCCACGTGTTCACACGTGGCATTTTCGCAGAATAGCGGCTTCGCGATACGCGATGGCCACAAAAAGGCTCATCGCGTTACTGATGTAGATGTCGTGCTCTAATCAAAAACAAGTATTTATAAGACTTAAATACCTATAACTAGTATGGGTAAGTAAGGTCGTCTCCACAGGGAATCAGAGGAAAGTGCAAGTAAAGTTCATAATTTTTAATTAATTAACTACGGTGGACAAACGATGTCAAGCGGTTTATAAAAGAGTTGATTTATAAGAACACACGATTATAAGGTAAAGGTTGTAAACAATTATGGGAAAATGATTCACTTCAGGTTCAGTTAATGTGATGACCGACTAATCACAGATTCATAAGATTAATTGCGCAGTAATTACTAAACCTAACAGTTGGGTTGTGAGGACAAACGATACCCTAACCGAATTGTTGACACAACTGAACTCCGGTTTACCCAATTACCAGTTTAAAATATGAAAATCAGTTATAAGCAATGATTAACGATTACTGTTTCAATGACATAGAGCTAACCCTACATGTGATGAACACAACCAGAAAAATGATGCAAAGTTTGACAATCAAAATCATAAACTGTTTAAACAATCAACTCGTAATGTAAAACAAGATTAAAAACAATCAATCGAGTTCATACTCATTCAAAACATAGAATCTGATCAAAGTTAGTTTACACAAAACCCTAGCCTAAAGTGAATACAATGGTTTTAGCCTGACATCGGCATCACGAAGGATTCGCTTATCTGATGACAGGATGAAGGCATGCGATGAACGAACGAACCGGAGGCTTCGTGATGGTGAAAAATCGTCCTAGTGCTTGTACTTGATTGCTAGAATGAAAGATATCTCGAATGGGGGCTGAAAACTCAATATAATAGAGTTAGGTTTAATTTTCCCGTTCTGGAGGACTTTAGAGCGTCTCTAAAGTCCAGGGGTGAGACTTTAGCGCGTCTCTAAAGTCTACTTTCCTGATGTGAGTCTTTAGAGGATCTCTAATGTAACACCCCAACCCGGAACAGGCTGACGTGTTACTATTACAGATATCAAATCAACGCCACAATCCAAAATACAACAAAAATTAATGCAACCTACGTCATATTATTAAATAAAATGAATTAACTTTTAGAAGCTTGAACTTCATTTTTTTTTTCTCTCATCACTAAATTCCCAGAATCCCAGATTACCTGAAAATAAAATAAGAAAAACAAAACAAGAAAACACGGCTGAGCCAAAAATTGCCCAGTAACGGAAAGAACAATAGTATAGGTAAGGACAGACGTAAGAGAATAAATATACGAACTTCAATTCAAACTCGAAACCAACCCTTTATACCTAAACATATACTTAATAAAATTCGGATGTATGATCCGACACTTGGCCAGAACATGGTCAAACGCATGCGGAAATATATCAGAACTATAACAAAACACCCAGAGCCAGAAACATATAACTTGTAACATATAATGTGTGACGTGTAACATATAACGTGTAACATTTAACTGAACTATAATTAAATGCGAAACATAATCCGATACACGATCGGGACGTAATCTTAATATACTCAAATTTAATCAAATGCATATACACATATCAAAACGGACCAGAAATATAGCGAAACAAAATATAATTACTAAAATACACGACGATGATGTTAAAATAAATAGGTCGTGTAATACGGAAGCACCCAGAGCCTAAACAGAGGGGTACACAGCTAGCTAGTCCATGCACCAAGGAGATGGTGTGGGTGGCGTGCACACATTGTTCCATCTCAAACAGAAGTCAGGAGTCAGGAGTCAGGAGTCGGAGCTAAGATCGATCTATACGCCTCTAAGTGGCCCTAATACTTCAAAAGTACTAGTTAGAGACGCCGTGAACTTTGATTACGCACTGTCACGATAAGTGCCATGTCGTTGACGCCCCAACGACAAGTCAGAAATGCTCGGGTAACAGAGTACTGAACTAAAGTCGTATAACTAAAATATATTATATAAAATAACTGAACTCAAAATATAACCGACGCATAACGAAAATCCGTACTACAAAGTAACGGAATATAGTCAATACTAAAAGTGAACAAAAACAGAAACCGTACTACAAAGTAACAAAATAAAATTTATACTATGAGTGGCAGAAATCAGAATCCGTACTACGAAGTAACAAGAAACAGAATCCGTACAACAAAGTAACGGAGTATAAATAATACTAAAGGGAAACAAAAACAGAATCCGTACCACTACGAGAACGGTGAAAACAATATAAAGCTAAAAGAAGAAAAACACGGAATCCGTACCTTATAAGCGAATTAGCGGTAACCGTAAGCTTGAATTAGACGTCGTGAAGACCTATAATATTATTGTAACTTGAATTATAAGCTTGTTGGGTATGTTTAGTAATTTTGTTATTATTTATGTGGTTCTTGTTTATTATATTAACTCTAGGAATACTGATGCATGAAAACTAATAAAACACATTTACTAATTATGTTCGTATTCAGAAGCTATTAACCCAACCCAAGGTTATTTAAAAGGTGTATCCCATGAAATATCTTATTATATGTTATTTGATAGACAAACTTGTTTGCATATTATATATATGAAAGAATATATGAGTTTGTAAAAGTTGTAGGGCCATAGGCATTATCAATATAACAATTGTAACATACTTCTATGAATATATTATTTATAAAACCAATCAGTCAAAATATGTTTATGTAAATTTACAAATTCATATTGGTCAAATTCATAAAGTAACTATAATGATTATATCTGGCCAATTTTATTTCACCAAATAAAGTGCAACAGTACGTAAAAATAATAAGTTTGAATATGCCAAGTTAATGTTCATCTTCTCCAATATGAACACCAGTAAAACCTAAATCCGAAAAAAAATCAAGTATTCAGTTTTATTCATGGTGATTAAGTTTCTGTTACCTGAGGTCGAAAGATGAACAAATCAGAAAAGAATAAGGTAGCAGGCAGTGGTGACTGGTTATCTCCGGGAAAATAGAAAACGGTGGTGGCGGTTCCCGGCAATTCGCGGGCGGCTGCGGGCGTCTCCGGTGACAAAGGTAGCAGTGGCGGCGGTTGTCGGCTACAGGTAGCGTCTGCGAGAACTCGTGTAGCGGTGGCTGCGGTGCCAGCGGTTTCTCCGGCAAGTTGCAGGGCGGCGGCGGTGGTGTATACGGCAGAGAGATACAGAGATTTAAGGTTTTGTTATCTTGGAGTCTTATCGCGTTAGTGTATATATATATTAAACGAGTTATAAGCGTGATCAAATTCCTAAATAAGTTAGTTGTTTGTTGCTCAAGTTTTCGCTGGAATGTTACAAGTTGTAAACTTGCTCAATCTCAAATTCTTAAATTTCATATTTTATTCAAAACACTCATCCGTTGATGTTATTATTATTATTATTAATTATACCATTTACAGTTTAAAATAATATTTATATTAAAATTATGGTTATTCGTTTGTTATCTAATACAAAAGTTTGGGTTATTATATCTAAACTCCCTTAGCGCTGCGCTAAGGGTGTCTGACGGAATTTTCTTCATTTTCTTCATTTATTTTGCATCGGAAAGCTTGCCAATCATTATGAGTCTTCTACATCTTCGTTCCAAGCCCGTAATTCATCCCGATAAGTGTCCTTAACGTCAAGTATCCTGAAACACATAAACACGCTTGAAGTACCAAAGTTCACATAATATTTAAACTAAGAGTAAACAAATAATATAATAATATACATGACTTTTGCCCGACTATCACATCCCCACACTTATCTTTTGCTTGCCTTCAAGCATACTCTCATACAACACATACACCTCGATCGATGATTCATAAATTACCACGATTAATACTAGTGAGGTATAAGGTCATACCCAATTCCCAAGAACTGACACTGTCAAGGTTGATAACCCACCAAATAATTTAATGTTACAATTTAAAACTATGGAACCTCCCAAACAAGTGTACTTTGTTTCCGGTTAAGGCACACATGGTCACACCCCTCATAATATAACATCTCTCCTCTCGGTTTAATATCTGGACTAGCAAAAGATGTGCTAGTATCACTCTTCTCTCAGTATCACTCATAAGCAAATATTCATCCATAGAGCTTCTTTGACATAAATGCAAATCAAGAGGTCTTAAAAGGGTTGTAACGGGGCCAGGTGTAAGGGTATGAAAGGGAATTTTTGAAGTAGCTCAAACGATCCGATCCGGCTTATTACAAAACAAATAAATAAACAATGACTTAATTTATTCCAACGACTACAAAACTAAAAAAACTCACTGACTTTCATTTACAACCAATACTGACTAGAACATCGACTCTTTTTGAGCATTTCTTTGACTTTTTATTTTTTTTTTCTCTTTTTTTTCTCTTTTTTTTTTCATAAACGAACTACTGAATACATAACTGAATATACACAGACATATTTTTGGCTTTTTCCTCATTTTTTAACATAATAACGTAATGCTTAATACTAGAACAAATACAAATACAAAATCAAAAACAAATACAATTACAAATAAACCTAGTAAGCCGGATCGTCTCGTAACATAATGTTGGGGTCAACCAAATGAAAAATAAGTCCAAGAAAGGTTTTATAAGGGACCCAACCACCCCCCCCCCCCCGCCCCTCACTTTAACCATCCTCATATGTATAATGTATGAGGCCCCAACCCCCCAGTACCCACACTCTCGCTCATCCAAACGAGGCTTAACCTAATTGCCTCTATCACTTTTGCATTTTGCCAACTACGATCCCGTAATCCATGAACATCAATGAAAGCACTCAAATGGCATGTGTGTACTATATATTATATGTGTATTATATATATTGGGTCAACTCACACACGTACCGGAGGAATAGGGCTGACGATATAAACATGTGTACCTGTCCCCATGACTCGCTATCCCCGCCTAAACGATCCCATTTTCAATTTTTCTTTTTGAAAACATTTGCATGGGAAGACTTTCGAGAAGCTTAAAACTGACCATGACCAAAAACCTCTACTTGGCATTAATAATAGCAACAAATTATTTACAATTCTGGCTTTTGCGCACAATCAAAGCACTCTAAGGCAAAAATTTTAATTTTACCCCCATCCCCACACTTTAGGTTGACATTGTCCTCAATGTTTAAAATTTAGCATTTAAAAGAACATTAACGAGGACAGGGTTAAAATTTATTTCTTAGTTTATTAATTTTAAAACCGGGCTTAATGTTATGGTCCTAAAAATTATACAACTATACAATTACACTTTTAACAATAAAACTAAGAAAGCAAAAAGAATTATTAAAACAAAATCACCTGATAAGAAAAATAAGCCACTCAAATATAATCGTGCTTGCGCTCAACGAACCCGGCTTCTCAATTCACTCAACAGAATCTGTAAACTCTCACACGTGTAGAAGCACACTTCTCACAACTGTTAGGATAGGTCTTTCAAACCGTTTGCAAAACCGTTAATTTTAATTACCAAGCCAAGTTAAATAAATTTCATAATAAAATTTGTTAAACTAGTAAAATTGTTAAAAGACCTAACTCACTTTCGTAGGAATCACGATTGCATTTAGCGTATGCAACAAGCCCTTTAAACCCCCCGGTAGCCCGGGTGGACGAGTGAGGTCTCGTGAAGGTTTATAGTGAAAAACACCCACAAAGTTCTGATACAACAAAAATATACACGTGCCTGAATCAACCGTAGAAACGATGAACATGAAAGCAGGTCAGATATCCGAAACCTCGTAACTTAAAATTCTTTCACCGAAACACTATAAAACTCCGACTTTTCCGTGTGGCATCCCCACACTTGACTTTTGCTACAATCGTACGCTTGAAATAAAACGGTTAAACAAACTACAAAAAAATAATATAAAATACAAATTGAAAATAAAATCCGGGTTGCCTCCCGGTCAGCGCTAAGTTTTTGTTAAGGTCTTCAGCCAGACCGTTACCTGGTATGATTTTTACTGTGGTCTAAGCGGACACTTCCCTACCGAATTTCCTTTAAAAGCTCGGTACTTGACACACCTCGGCTCCACTTCTTCCTTCATGGTTAGTATGTTTAATGAACATACTAGCTGGTGTGAATTCACATTTACTTTCTGAGTGTCCAACATATTCCCGATAGTTAACAACTCTAATCCACACACTCTTGCCTCTAACTGAAACACTAGGATTCAAACGGGGCCGAACTGAACATTTTCCTATCGAGTTTCCGACGTAAGCTCGGTAGTTAAAATTTTGTTTCCATACCTTCTTCTCTGTGGTGGACATGTGTGTAAACCGAACACAAGGCCACTTCACCATGTTTTGTTCAAGGTCTTCCAAACTCACCTTCCTCTTCTTTGAACTTGCACCATCACCCCAATCTTCATTTATATGTGTGAACAAAATGGGAGAACGGTCGGGATTCACCTGGGTTACTTCAATCACTAGCTCTTTAAAAGTTGCTATGTCTTCAATCGGGTCTAAACATTCAACTTCATGCCCCAAAAGATCCGAACTCTCTCCCTTTATATCCTCATCAGCAACCACAACCGATGAATCCATTGGCTCTTCATTAACTAGAGGAATTGGTGTGATATTATTCTCCACAGCCAGCTCCTCAAATTCATTATCTGAAAGGTCAAGAGCCTCTTCTATCACTCCCTCATCAACCACGGCACCACTAGCCAACTTTTCTCGTTCTCGTTTAATTTGGGCTACCTCTTCTAAAAGTTGACTCATCAGTACATCATGGGCAACATTAGACGTTTCTTGAATATCTAACCTTTGATTTAAAGCCTTTTTTTTAGCCTCTTGATTTCTATTCTGAATCTCTTGATCTGCCTTCATTTGCTTCAATAACTCCATAATGTCTTTAATAGAGTCGTCTTTGTTACCCGAGGATTCTTCTTGATCTTGCTGATAATTCCTTTGACAGGTACAACCATGATTATAATATTGAGGGTCTTCTTTGTATATCGGTTGGGGGTACTCATCATAATAGTAGTCTTCCTCCTCTCGGTAACTTACAAAAGTTGGCGTTTCAGGTTCATCACTATCATATTCACTTGAATCATAGTTGTGCTGATAATCTAGTAGAGGTGGTGAATAATTCTGGTACTGCCAGTTACGACCCTGCTGGTTGAGGTTCCTTTGGTTATAATTATACGGATTGTAGAAGCCTTGAGATTTTTTTGAAGGTGGTTCATGATATGAATTTGAATGGTATGAGTCATCCTCCTCCACGACCTTATATCCTTCATGTGGGTCATAGACCCGACTCCACATCATCTTGAATTACCTACACACATGAGACACACAAATACCAAACGTAAAACTGACAAAAATAAAATAAAACTAAAAGTAAACAAAACACTAAACTAGCACTTTGCGCGTTGATTCCCCGGCAACGACGCCATTTTGACGTAGATGTCGTGCTCTAATCAAAAACAAGTATTTATAAGACTTAAATACCTATAACTAGTATGGGTAAGTAAGGTCGTCTCCACAGGGAATCAGAGGAAAGTGCAAGTAAAGTTCATAATTTTTAATTAATTAACTACGGTGGACAAACGATGTCAAGCGGTTTATAAAAGAGTTGATTTATAAGAACACACGATTATAAGGTAAAGGTTGTAAACAATTATGGGAAAATGATTCACTTCAGGTTCAGGTAATGCGATGACCGACTAATCACAGATTCATAAGATTAATTGCGCAGTAATTACTAAACCTAACAGTTGGGTTGTGAGGACAAACGATACCCTAACCGAATTGTTGACACAACTGAACTCCAGTTTACCCAATTACCAGTTTAAAATATGAAAATCAGTTATAAGCAATGACTAACGATTACTTGTTCAAGCACATAAGAGCTAACCCTACATGTGATGAACACAACCAGAAAAGTGATGCAAAGTTTGACAATCAAAATCATAAACTGTTTAAACAATCAACTCGTAATGTAAAACAAGAAAAAAAATAATCAATCAAGTTCATACTCATTCAAAACATAGAATCTGATCAAAGTTAGTTTACACAAAACCCTAGCCTAAAGTGAATACAATGGTTTTAGCCTGACATCGGCATCACGAAGGATTCGCTTATCTGATGACAGGATGAAGGCATGCGATGAACGAACGAACCGGAGGCTTCGGGATGGTGGAAAATCGTCCTAGGGCTTGTACTTGGTTGCTAGAATGAAAGATATCTCGAATGGGGGCTGAAAACTCAATATAATAGAGTTAGGTTTAATTTTCCCGTTCTGGAGGACTTTAGAGCGTCTCTAAAGTCCAGGGGTGAGACTTTAGCGCGTCTCTAAAGTCTACTTTCCTTATGTGAGTCTTTAGAGTATCTCTAAACTCCCCTAGCGCCGCGCTAAGGGTGTCTGACAGAATTTTCTTCATTTATTTTGCATCGGAAAGCTTACCAATCATTATGAGTCTTCTACATCTTCGTTCCAAGCCCGTAATTCATCCCGATAAGTGTCCTTAACGTCAAGTATCCTGAAACACATAAACACGCTTGAAGTACCAAATTTCACATAATATTTAAACTAAGAGTAAACAAATAATATAATAATATACACGACTTTTGCCCGACCATCAGTTACGCTATGGGAGCCAAAATATTGCCTATAAAAGGGGGTTACGGGCATGAACCATTTCATCCAAAAAAAATCACCTTCAATCACACACACTCAGACTAGGAAATCATGTCCGATTGTTACGACGTGTGCTGATACATCGTTTACTCATAATTCGTGCAAGCATCAAAGTTTTGAAAGCATTGCTAGGTTTTCAAGTGTTTCTTTGTTATACCAAGATTTTACTAACAAGTCCATTTTTTTTCTTATTATTATCATTCCAAGTGCCATGTTAAGGTAGGAATTATGTTTAAGTTATCTAATTTATATCTTAGACATCAGTCAAGGCTATGGTCTTTAAACCTTGAATTAAATTTTTAAAGCATTCGTAAAGATTTTCATAAACATTACTTCATGAAGAAGTAATGTCAACAAAACTATATTTTGACAGACATGTAATAACTGGAAGGAGAATATCACTAGTAGTGAGTTTTTGTCTAAGGAAAGTAATTTGTATAAATCTCAATCAACCACAGGACCCGTTTACTTACCTGGAGAAATTCACCAACGTGTTAGAACCTATTAGACCAAAGCATGATATATCAAACGTCACAACAAAACAAGTGTTTTCAAATAGATACGAAGAATTTATCAAGGTTAAATTAAACCTAAAGGTCTATAACTTAATCAAGAAACACAATCCAGATATTTATACAAACCTATTCATTTATAGGTTAACATCATTCTTATTCATATCAAGAAGGTTTTCAAACGAACACCGACGGTACAGGTGAATACGTTAAACATTTACAAATAGTCAAAACATATTCATACTCGATAAGATGAACGGGTTGTTTGTCTTAAAGAGTCAGTCAAATGTGTATATAAGATTACGTGATCTCTACAACGTTATAATACAAGATAGAAAATAAAAGCAACTTAAACTAATTACACATGAGTATGAATCCAAACATAATTGTCTACCCTAAACATGCAAAGGCTACGTGGCCGTGGGCTAACAATCATAACTAGTTCTTCGGCAAGGGCTACGCGGCTTGGAGAACTTTTGTGTGTGTAGGGCAGTGGTACAAAGTTTAGTAAGAAATATATTTCTATTGTAACTGTAGTTTAAACGTTTTTTAGAGTCAAATGTTTCACCAGCATATAAATGACATATTTTTTCCCCACATTGCAGGTAACTAAGTTAGTAAGAAATAGCAAGGATTGGATTCATCAAGAAGATAGAAACGCACGCTACAATATGGCTAATTTTTTATAATGAAATCCTTGTAACAATAAATAATGTTTTATAAACGAATACTCGGGTGTTCAATTACCGAGTAAATTTTCAATATACTCGAATGCCTTTAACCTTGTGGATAGAACTGCTCTTTTAAATGAGGTAAGGAAAATGTGTCCATCCATCTCCGCTTGGGTTGATTTTTTATACGGGCAGCCAGCTAGGCTTTATGTGGGAAATGATAATATTTTGTCTTCCACAGGGGTTCAGCAAGGGGATCCCTTGGGGCCTCTCATGTTTTCCCTTGTTTTACACCCCCTTGTCCACCGGATCAGAGATCGATATAAGCTTCTTTTTCACGCCTGTTACCTGGATGATGGGACCCTTATTGGAGATGCTACTCATGTTGCCAAGGCTTTAGACATCATTAGAGTGGAGGGCCCTCTTTAGACATAAAAAAAACTGAAGTCTTTTGGCCTACATGTGACGGGGTGAAAACTCAAGAGGGTTTATTTCCGCGGGAGATTGGTAGGCCGGTGCATGGTGTGAAACTTTTGGGTGGTGCTGTCAGTAGAAACGGGGAGTTTATTAGTGGTTTGGCCCTCAAAAGAGCAAAACGTGCGGTTGAGCTGATGGAATGCCTCAAAGGCCTTCGTGACCCTCAAAGTGAACTCCTCCTGCTTCGTTCGTGCATGGGGGTCGCTAAACTACTGTTTGGGCTTAGGACGTGTCAGCCTCCCTATGTCGGAGGAGCCATCTCTGTTTTTGACACGGGTCTTTGGAAAGCGATCGAGGACATTGTGGTTTGTGGGGGTGCCTTTTTTGGGGACCTCCAATGGAGTTTAGCTTCCCTCCCAACCCGTTTTGGGGGTATTGGGATTGGCTCGGCTGAGGAGGCCTCTTCCTACGCTTTTATGGCTTCAAGGGCCCAATCTTGGGTTCTTCAAGACCACATCCTTCGGGAGTGTGGGGGTGGGTTGCTTGACTCTGATTATAGGGGTGCGTTGGATACCCTGCATAGTTCTCTTCCTGATCTTGATCTTGGCGGTTTCTACATTAAAGACACCGCCCCTCCTAAAGCCCAGAAAATTTTAGGGAATGCCTTATATGGTGAAATCGTCAAGACAGTTGAAGAGAAGTTCGCTTTGTCCCCGCGACAGCGAGCTGTGTTTGAGTGTTTACGTGCCCCTCATGCTCCGGATTTCCTGTCAGTTGTTCCCATTGAAGGTTTAGGGCAATGTATGTCGGCAGTGGAATATCGGGCTATCCTCAAATACCGGCTGATGGTACCCCTTTTCCCGGTTGATGACCCGTGTCCCGTATGTCGGAAGGCTTGTTTGGATTCTTTTGGGGAGCATGCAGTTCATTGCAAAGAATTACCGGGCTTTAAATATCGACATGATATAGTTCGAGATGTGATTTACGACGTCCTTAAGCGGGCCGGGATCTCGGCAAAAAAGGAAGCCCCGGTGAACTTCTTGACCGACCCTCTAGATGGGAGATCAACCCTACGACCCGCTGACATTCTTGTTTTTGGATGGGAATGAGGTAAGCACGCGTGCGTTGATTTGACAGGTGTGTCCCCCCTCGTTGGGCTACGGGACCACGGGTTGGTGGTGGGTCATGCGATAAACAAGGCAGAGGCGGGTAAAGTAGCTAAGCACGAGAAAGCTTGCCTTGAGAATCAGCACGTGTTCGTACCGTTTGCTTTTGACACCTTTGGCGCTCTCGGCCCTGACGCGGTTCAGTTCCTTAAGTGGGTCCAGCAGGTGGTCAGCAGTAACTCCGCTCATGCTAAGGGGAACGTTGTGTTTAGTAGGGTAGGGTTTGCTATTCAGAAGGGGGTAGCGGCACAGCTTGTTGCCCGTCTATCTGTCGTTAGTCTGTAATTGTCTCTGTTTTAAATTATTTACGGAGATTCTCATTTAAGATGTAAATTAATATTTTATAAACTTAAAGTCTTCTACTAAATTTTCCCATAACTTTGATATATTTACAAAATAGATACCAACTGATGGTCACACTTCTAGGCCATAAGTTGGGGTATGACACCATCATTAAGTGTTAACTGTCATCTATATATAACGTTCACACTGGTTGTTGAACCATTTTTTTTATCAGATTCTATCATTTGCAACGCAACAATTATAACGGTATCTAGATCGTTTCAAATACACAAAATAACCGTTATAAAATGGTATTTTTCAGTACTAGTAAATACACGTGTGTAATACAACAGTATCGCACGCTAATACGTATGTGCATTAGAACGTCGTTTTTTTTTCTAGTGAAGAGTAACAAAATATAAGAATAATGGAAAAACGAAAATTTGAAAAAAAAAATTATTTTTAATTAAAATTAATTCTTTAGGATTTTTTAAGTTTTCTTTTCATCTTCTCCATATATATATATATAGAGAGAGAGAGAGAGAGAGAGAGAGAGATTGAGAGAGAGAATTTTGTTATTTTTTACACCATGTCCCAGGTTCAGCTCGTTTATTGTTATTATTTTACGAACATACACCGTGATCGATCGGGATCCTTATTAAACAAGACAATATGTGTCACACATACACACTAACACAAAATGTGGGCTCGTAATTGTTGGATTAATCGGTTCGTTAACGGGTCATGCGTTGGCACGTTATCGGGTCACGTGGCAAATGGTTAAGTAGCCAAAGAAATAGTAGGTTTGCGGGTCATTTAATTGAACAGTTTGTTGCTTTCTCTACAAGTTGAATAGATGGGGAATGGGTAAATCGTTTGGCCGATTCATAAGGTGCACGTTGGTGAATGATAGGTGCATGTGGTGTAAAAGGAATTAGTATATTACTTTCCGATTCTTTAGGTTAATATAGTATTTTATTGTTTTTAGTATGCCCGCTTTTTGTATTATGTATGGCTATTTAATGCCTCTTATGTTTATTGAATTATGTACAACC
This sequence comes from Bidens hawaiensis, assembly GCF_021521415.1. Classification (NCBI taxonomy): domain Eukaryota; kingdom Viridiplantae; phylum Streptophyta; class Magnoliopsida; order Asterales; family Asteraceae; genus Bidens; species Bidens hawaiensis. The sequence continues at coordinate 345,419 of NW_027491165.1, read as the reverse complement.
TTTTTCTCATTCGAAACAACTCTTGCAAACCAACCTTCTGTCCATTTACATTACATACATAATTGTGAGTGTGTGTTGAGTGTGTATTTGGGGCCTGGAACCAACAAGAACACCACTGATACCATTGCAACGTGTGGGGTTACAAAGTTTAACTGTATCCAGGAATCTGTTACAAGTGAGAACGGAGAATGTGTGTAGTTGGGTTTGGGTGGCACTAGCTGCACTTGCTGTCGCATGATCTGAGCTGTAACCGGTTGATATGTGTGAGTGTGTTACCGGATTGCAGCTTCGTGTACACGTATGCAAAATGGTGTTGTTCCACCACGAAAATATGAAGAGTAGTACCTTAAAATAACAATAAGTTCTCTTGAATATTTTGGAAAAAATAGCATGAAACTATTTTATAAATTATTTTCTATTAAGAGATGAAGTAGCACTGGTACAGTCAGTGCAACGTAAAGAGCTGTATAGAAGGTATATTAAATATCTCCTAATATACTGATAAATAATATAAGATATGTACAATGATATTATGTAACTATATTATCTCATGTTGATGTATATCACCTTTTCTTTTAAAAATTTCTCATACATATTTGATCATGTGCGCAGATATTTGTTTCACCGTTGCAAACGATTAACACCCGTTGAAAAGCCAGCATGCATGTTGAATAATGAATACGATATTAATTTTCAATATTAGTAATATCTCACCGACATTAATCGCTCATAACAAAACTATTATTTTTCATAATTAGTAATATCTCACCGACATTAATGTATTAGTAAACTACCAAAATATTGACTCGTGTTACGAGTGGAAAAAAAAATGCAAATGTCATATTTATTAACATAAAAGGATAATTTTATTTGAACTACAAAACATTATACAACTATTTTAATTTAAATTTTAATTAAAAAAACACCTATGTCACTGGTAACTTTACACCCGGTATCTTTAAAAATCAAAAACGAATTATAAAATACCATTCAAGTATTATAAAACAGATATTATACGCATACGCCATCCAAGTACTATTAAATGTCATTCAAATACAAATACAACATTTCACACTACCCAATTATCAATTTGGTTTCATTCATTTAAGGTCTAGTAGAAAAGCTCAGTAAAATAATATATAAATTAAAATTTCTGACAATAACACTGTTTTTGTTATCTGGGTGGCTTTATTCTCCCCTGTAAACACGTGCTAACAAACTATAAGGAATTGGCATCTCAACAATATAGACAGCTCAAAATGTGATTAATTGAAGGATACATAAATTAAAAAAATATATATAAGTGCTACCCAAAATGTTGGCTTTCTCCTTATATTGGAATCGCCCAAAATAAGAAGTGTCAAATTAAAAAAAAAAAGTTAATCAACAAATTTATATAAATCTAGCAAAAAGACAAAGAAACCCAAAAAATATGTTATCTTTAAATACATGTGTATGAAAGATGTGAGAAATATATATGTTTCATAATGAAATTATTTCTCCACAAACATCAATTTCAGAAGAAAACAAAAAAGTAAAGTAAAGATCTAGAACGTCATTATAAAAAATAATTATTCACCTTGTTTTATGATCGAAGAACCACAAGATTTACAAAAATGATAGGTACAAATGGTTATGAATAAGGAATTTTATATATATACAAACCATTAAAATACAGAATTAACGGGCATGAGAAAAAAATTGCTACAATAATGATCATCATATAAAAGGGAAAATAAAATAAGTTTGAAAAAATTTAATTGTGGGTTAATTTCGGTTAGTAAAACATGTAAAATGAAAGTTGTTATTGTTAAACGTTGTGATTGTCGAAAATTTTATGAAATTTATGGGCAAAATGTCCTCAATATATTTCGAATATTGATAATGTGATTGATGAAAAACTTCATAAGAACCTATAATAAATTCCCATGAAAATTCTTAGAAAGTATTAAAAACTACAATTCTTTGGTGGGATCATAGCTCATTAAAGTTCAAATTTGAACTTAAATTAATTTGTTAAATATGTTGAAATTTATACATGAAAGCTGGATGAGTTGGAAACCCATATGGATATACTAGTTGAAGGTCATGTGGATACCTGATTTGCTTTATTATAGTACTCCATCCGTCTCTCTTAAAGTGCCATGGTTTAAAAAACACAAGGTTCAGATTAGATTATATTGAATGATTACTTTTTTTGTTTACCAAATGACAATAATGCCCTTAAAAATTGGTGTAAGGCCCCGAACCCGGTAGCCCTACTTTAGCGTCGGATTTACTCATAAAAACAGTTCTTACAAATCAGAGTTCATTAAAACTTTCGCGGAATATAAAAACTTTCATGAAACGTTACATCAATCCAAAACTTGCCTTAATTAAACATTCTTGTCTTTCAAAATAAACGTCAATTACATTAAAACATCTTGAGTCTTCAGATGCCAGTCTCCTATTCGCCCACCATGTGCCCGCTCAAGCTAGTTGTCTCATTCTACTCACCTGCGTGCATACTAAAAGTCAGCTACGCTGAGTGAGTTCTAGTTAATCGGACGTCATACAATACATACACATACATACATATCCGAAGATACATATCCATACCTAACTAGTTACCCTTCTGTTCTACATACATACTTACTACCATACATACATACATATCTACAATCACTAATCTCAGTCTACCGAGAGTACGTTCATAGTCCGCCGTCTATACATGTACTCAAGGTCATGAACACGTAAAAGGTCCGCAGTCCTTACCTATGTTCACCATTTATGGTACGTGCAAGGTCCGCAGTCCTTCCCTATACCATCCTACATCCACAACACGTACAAGGTCCACAGTCCTTCCCTATGTTGCAACATAAACCATAGCACGTACGAGGTCCGCAGTCCTCCCCTATGCTACCACAATACAAATACAACACGTATAAGGTCCACAGTCCTTTCCTATGCCATCCTACATCCACAACACGTACAAGATCCACAGTCCTTCCCTATGTTGCAACCTAAACCATAGCACGTACGAGGTCCGCAGTCCTCCCCTATGCTACCACAATACAAATACAGCACGTATAAGGTCCACAGTCCTTTCCTATGCTGATGCCTATCTATAATACGTATAAGGTCCGCAGTCCTTAACTACTTTGTCGTCTATTATCTGTAACACGTATAAGGCCCACCGTCCCTATCTACGTTTACATCTATCATCTACATTACGTATAAGGCCCGCAGTCCTTAACTACGCCATCACCAGCCTAGTCTATGTCCGACAAAAGCTAGAGGGATTTGCCATCCTAACTTACTATGTCGAACGTAGAACTCACATACCATTCGTGTACCTGTATACACATACTTCACATATACAATAATTACATTATAGCATAAGAACACTCTAGGCGTTCTTTACATCATTCTTTCAACAACCATACCCCTTGTCGATACGTGCAATATCCGAAGATCGTTCACGCCCCGACAAGTATTCATTTGTAATGTTCATACATCTTCGATATATAATATTCGTACCTTTATTTTTAACCTGACAGTACGCGCAATATCCGAAGATCGTTCGCGTACCGACAAGCAATCATTCATATCCATCACATATGGCATACACTTATCACTTAGGATAAATGTATTAACAACACATCGAGTATGCACACAGCCCCGAAAACATAACAAGGAATGGGGCTAGAAACTCACCTGAACTCTGCTTCTTCCTCCGATAGTTGTAAATCCCTTCTTTAACTGAGCTCGGCTGACTGTATAAGTTACACGTATCAATACTCGCCTGATTTAATCTGGTGGCCTAGTATTAGATTACTTTACTTATCGTTTTAATTTATTTTCTAATCGAACTTGACTCTAGGCGAAGTTAAACCTTAGGCGAACTTAGCTTTAGGCAAAGTTGTCATCAGGCGAACTTAGCTTTTAGGCGAAGTTGTCATCAGGCGAACTTAGCTTTTAGGCGAAGTTGTCATCAGGCGAACTTAGCTTTTAGGCGAAGTTGTCATCAGGCGAACTTAGCTTTTAGGCGAAGTTGTCATCAGGTGAACTTAGCTTTGCAGGCGAAGTTCATCAGGCGAACTTAGCTTGCAGGCGAAGTTGTCGGCTGCAGCTACTGTTCGTCCTTAATCATCTTCGTTTCTTAACCAAATAACTCGATTTAGGTATCCACGGAATCGTCTGACCAGCGCCTACAAACCCCAACCATCAAATCTGCCTAACATCGATGTTTAAGGGGTGCGATTTAGGCATATGGGTTACAGGTTCTTTTATCAATCGATTAACCCATCAAATCTTAACCATTTTCAGTAAGTTTAGCTTTGTTGGATTCGTTTTTACCATACAAACACAGATCTATCATTTCTAACTAATCCAAACCTAAACGAACAAGTTCTTGATATAAACGTACCGTAAATGAGTCGAACTACGAACACGAGCTGGTTTTGTTGCTTTGGTTCGTCACGACGATCTAGCACCAACGAGCTCGGGTCCTCGCCTTTGGATCTTGGTTCGGGTTGTGTGTTTTGGGGTGTGTAGAGATTAGGATGGATAAATGGATGGAATGGAAAGGATTGGGGTTTAAGGGGGTATTTATACTCCCTTAAGCCCATGGACCGAATGCCCATATTTCCTTTTGGTCCATATTTAATCCCATCTAATTATCCTACTAAGTCTTCATATTTTGCTATTATTATCGTTCCACTAACTCGTTTATTTCACCCGACAAAATAATATATTAAATATTACTTTAGAAATTTCGGGATGTTACAATTGGGTTCATCAATATTGTTTATTAATGCTAGTGTGTGTATTTAAACTAAACTTGAAAATTTTAAAAGTGGACATTTGTAATGTAACAAACAAAAAAAAGGAAATTAACTTTTTTTTCGAGTCTAATTAACTTTTAAAAGTGTGTTTAATGGTAAATACCCTTAACCCTACCCATATAATTATATATTCGAGTCTAATTAAGGGTTTTGCGAGTCGAGTAACCGAGTTTCAAGGGTCCGACTCTTATCTTGCTCGCCCCTAATTAAAAGTGTTCATATTTCCTTTTTTGTTACATTACAAATGTCCACTTTTAAAATTTTCAAGTTTACCTTTAAACACACACACTAGCATTAATAAACAATATTGATGAAACCAATTTTTAAGGGCATTATTGTCATTTGGTAAACAAAAAAAGTAATCACTGAATTGTTCTCTACATGTAACTTGTCAATGTGAATATTATTTGCATCAGTTCAAATGGTTGATAAACTTTCGAAGTTAGACTTTACTATGCTATTAAATGAAAGTATAATTGTTTTATGATTCATATATTAAAGTTATATATAAGATATGCAACTAATAAATGCAGAAAATGATATGTGATTACTGTCTTAATTAAAAGGTAATGAATTGGACCATTGAAACCCTTATTTATACCTGACCCTTTTCTTGTTTAGAAGGTAGGGTCTCAGGTTCACGTTTCTTCCCAAAAGGGTAAAGAGAGTGTTAGATAAAAAGGTCGGGTCTTACCTTTTGAACAGTCCTACTTTTAATGGGACGAGTGGAGTACTGGTAAGTAGGGGCGGATCTTAACTTGGGCCAAGGCGGGCCTCGGCCCACCTAGCTTTTTCACGAAGTAGTGTATTTTTTCTGAAAAATAAAAGGAAAAATTATATTTACAGAGCCCAGCCCATCCAGATTCAATGACGGAACCAAGGGATGCTTAAATTGTAGAAAAAGAAAGTAAATTGGTATTTTTCGGTGAGAAGAAATAAAAGGAGGAAGATGGTGGAGATTATTTAATTTATTGGGTTTAAGATAATAAATACTAAGTATTACTCCATATTTATTACAAATTAAATGTATTTAATAAAGACAACCTTGACTTCTCAATTATCCTCGGACACCTTTTTAATTCTCTGATAGTTTATTTTTATTACTTAAAATATAACATACATAAATTTTAGTTGTTTAATTTTATTATTTGATTAGTTTATTATAAATATTTGAGTTAAGTGTCATTTTAGTACCTGTGGTTTGTTTAATTACGCAACTTTGGTATCTTTTTTAAATTTATTGCAAATGGCTACCCGACTTTTCTAAAACCTGCAAATTTAGTACCTTTTTGTAACCCCATTTATATTAGTCCGTTAAGTCAGGGGCTCTTTTGTAATTTCGTTTTTTATTTTATTTTTCCTTTTCTTTTAAACAACTCCCCTCCTTTATATCCATAAAAGCTAAATCCCCAAATCATAAAACCAATAAAAACCCTAATCCACAAATCAAACCATTTCTCCCCAAATCCGTCGATCATGGTGGTTTGTTCGTGTGGTTCGCCAACCATCATTCGCACCTCTTGGACATCTTATAATCCTTGTAGATGATTCTTTTGTTATGCTAGGCCGGTAAATTTTGTTAATTTTTTTACCTAATTCATGTATGTTGCTTCAATCTCTAACCTAATCTCTAACCTAATTCTTGTGATATTTAAAGGGACGAAACTGTGGGTTTGTTCTTTGGCTCGATCCTCCAATGTGTCAAAGAGCGGCTGCGATTATACCAGGCCTTTTGAAGTTGATTAACGAACATAAAGAAGCTACAAGAACCATGGCTAAGACGAACTCAAACCTTGAAGCAATTGGAAGAAAAATGAAAATGGAGAACAAGAGGCTGAAACAAATGTTATGCATTTCTTGGCTATTTTTCAATTTATATTATGTATCTCATATGTAATGGTGTTGTTTGTAATGGTCTCTTGGATTATTGCTTGAATTACTTTTAATTGTTGGTTCAATCTCCTTGGCCAACCAACTTATGATACACAACTTCACATCTCTAGTTTGCAAACAAGTGTGCTCTTTGAAGTAGGTTTTGATAGTCCAACTACCTTGTTGTCTAACATTTGATATATGTAAAACCCAAGGACAAGTAGGCTCCTGGTTCTTCTTTTTAGAAGTGGATTTTACTAAATTGCCCTTTGATGTACCCTCCTTTTTGGAAGTCCCAATTTCTTTTGTCTCATCCCCTTTACTTTTACACCTAACATGGCTTGGGTCCACACCTAAACAAATCACCCTATATCTACGGTTATCATTCAACTTAACATGTAATTGCCTTCTTGAGTCAATTGCATGTTGTTTAACTAACCACTTTATAGAATCTTTATCATCAAAAATTTGGCCAACATAAAATGGAGAATCCACGTCTTGTGTACCCCTTTTATTTTTCCTAATGAGCCTAAGAGCTTGTTGCAATGATGTATCGTCACCATTAATACTATCAAACTCCTCTAAATCAATCTCATCTAAGTCATCATCTTCCTCATATTCTTCACCTTCATCACTCATGTCAAATTCCACAACAGCCCTAAAATCATCCATATCTACATTTATATCATCATCTAAGTAATCTTCATCTACCATATAATCAGAATCTTCACTTTCACCGCCTCTTTCATCACTACCAACATCAGCCCTCTCATCACTACCAACATCATCCCCCTTATCATTCCCATCATCACACCCCTTGTCACTCCAATCATCATCTCCTTCATCACCCCCATCAGTACCATTCTCAACAATACCCTCATCACTGCTAAACTGATAATCCTCATATCCAACATTCAAATCATCACTACTTTCCCCTCTAACACTCAACTTTTTCCTAGGATGTGTTTTGAAATGTTCAACATATACTTCAATAACTTTGGTATTTTGAATATGTTCAAGCATTTCAATAACATCCCTATCAGTACCCAATGGTCTTAAACCAACATCAAAGTCTTGTCCAGGTACCCTATACTGGTATGCCACCACATCTTCTTCTAAATAACCTAGTTCTTCTACCATATTTTTTAGAATAATCACTGAAAAATATTCAGAATGAACCTTATCGATAAAATCAACATGTCCCAGATTGTATCTTCTGCCTCCTGGATTGTTGTTAAACTTGCTACCATGGTGAAGCTCTATTGTAAAGTTGTACAGATTGTTTGCTGAAATTTTAAAGTAAAAACATATTAGGATCAAAGCAGAGGATTAAACAACAAGATGATTTAACAAGAATTTGATATTTTACTAGCTGTATTCAACAACATGATCAAAGTGAGACGATTCATGCCTAATAACCCACAATTCGGTCATAATTGGAGATGAAGAGTGGTTATTGTCGATCGATTGAACAAGATTATAATGTTATTTGCGATGACGAGTGGTTATCATTAATCAATCAGAAGTGGTGATGAAGGATCAGAAGTGGGAACGTTCTAGGGTTTTTTTTGATACAAGACTTGTTTAAAAGAAAAGGAAAAATAAAATAAAAAACGAAATTACAAAAGAGCCCCTGACTTAACGGACTAATTTAAACGGGGTTACAAAAAGGTACTAAATTTGCAGGTTTTAGAAAAGTCGGGTAGCCATTTGCAATAAATTTAAAAAAGGTACCAAAATTGCGTAATTAAACAAACCACATGTACTAAAATGGCACTTAACTCTAAATATTTTTTAATGTTGTAGCTTGTTAGGATTTTACGTATATAACTTTTCACAAATTTGTTACATTAGACTTATATAACCAGGTAATCTTATTTTGCAAATTTTTTAGAAAGATAATTTGGTACAATATAAATATAATTGTTTAAATTTGAGATGAATAAATATGAACACGTGTCTTTTAATTCATTTATGTTCGTAAAGGTTTTCATTTTCAGTTGTTTATGTTCTTAAATTTATGTATGTTTAAGTTTATTTGGTTACTTAGTTACATTTATTTATATATTCATTTGGGTCGTTTACAAGCTTAATTATAATCCTTCGATTGAAAAGCTCTAGTTCCGTCATTGTATATGTTCAAAATCCTCCGGCCCACCCATATTATTTGTTCAAGATCCGTCACTGCTAGTAAGATTAAATAAGACATTAACTTTCATCCTAATTCTGTATCTTAGTGTTATGATTTACCACAAATGAAATCAAAATATGTACTTCCTTATTTCCTATGCACGTATATTCTTATTATAGCAAATTCTGTATATGGAAAGAACAAGAAACAAAATGGATAGAACAATAAAAGTTTAATTAGATGAGAAGTAATTAAAAATTTGATTCCTAATAATATAGTCCTATATTCTAGCTGTATCAACAGTACTGCACATATATGGTTGTCATTGTAGTGTTACACTCATATATATTCTGACCTAAACCCTCCACCTCCACTTCAGTACCGCTTACTGACTCACTCGATCATGGCCTCGAGCCTACTCCTGATCATCTGCCTCGTCACCGCCACCATCGCCACCGCCACGGCTGCAACCAATATCAAGCCCGCCTCCAACTGGACCCTCCTCCAATCCAGCATTGGCATCAATGCCATGCACATGCAACTCATCCCTAATGACCGTGTATTAATATACGACCGTACCGACTACGGTGCCTCTAAACTCTCCCTCCCCGACGGCAAATGCCGCAACGACTCACACGACAAGGTGTTGAAGATAGACTGCACCGCGCACTCTATTGAATACGACGTAAAATCCAACACTTTACGTCCACTCATGATTCAGACAAACGTTTGGTGTTCATCTGGCTCGTTGTTACCCGATGGGAGCATTGTTCAAACGGGTGGTTCAAACGACGGTGCGTTTGTCGTTAGGGTATTCAAATCGTGCAACAAGTGCGATTGGAAAGAGATCCCGTCAGCGTTGATCAAGAAAAGATGGTATGCCACGAACCTGATGTTGCCTAGCGGCTGCCAGATTATTATTGGCGGCCGCAGCCAATTTAATTATGAGTTTTACCCGAAGCTTTCAGCTTCGGGTACTAAAGCGTATGATTTGCCATTTCTCTCCGAGACGAATGATCTGGAGATTGAAAATAATTTATATCCCTTTGTGTTTCTTTACCCGGATGGAAATTTGTTTATATTCTCAAATAACCGTGCGATTTTGCTTGATTATTCGAATAACCGGGTGGTTAAGAATTACCCAACGATACCGAGTGGGGACCCGAGGAACTACCCGAGTACGGGGTCCGCGGTCTTACTTCCAATGCGTGTTAATGTACAAGGGAATGTGAGCATAGTTGAGGTTTTGGTTTGTGGGGGTGCTCCTAAAGGAGCATATATGAATGTTAAGAAACATGGGATACATGACCAGGCTTTAGAAACTTGTGGGCGGATAAGGGTATCCGACCCGAATCCGAAATGGGTAATGGAGAACATGCCTTTGCCACGTGTGATGGGTGACATGTTGTTGTTACCAAACGCGGATGTCTTGATTATAAATGGTGCGTCTCACGGCACCGCGGGTTGGGGGTTAGGGTGAACCCCAGACCTTAACCCGGTGGTGTACAATCCGAATCGTCCATTTGGGCATCGGTTTGATATTCAAAACCCAACCAACATACCTCGAATGTACCATTCCACCGCGATTTTAATTCGTGATGGGCGGGTGCTCGTTGCGGGAAGTAACCCTAACAAATATTATAATTACTCACACGTCCGTTTTCCCACTGAACTTAGGTTGGAGGCGTTTTCACCATCGTATTTGGATCCTGGATTATCCGACTCACGACCCAGGATATTACCTGGTTCCCCGACCAAATTTGGGTATGGGGACCACGTGATTATCCGGTTTAGGGTTTTAGGTCACGTGGACCCAAAACTAGTGTCGGTGACACTGTTGGCTCCTCCTTTTAATACCCATTCGTTTTCCATGAACCAAAGGTTGTTGATCCTTGAGGTCAAGAATACCAGGCCTGTCCGGGGAGACGTGTATCAAGTGGAGGTGATGTTGCCGTTGTCAAGCAACGTTGCTCCGGCGAACCATTATATCTTGTTTGTGGTTCATCGTCAAATTCCAAGTGAAGGCCTTTGGGTTCAAATAGGCTGAACTCGTAAATGTGTGATTTGTGGTTTTTTTTAATGTTGCTGAATAATTTGTAGTTAGTCTTTAAAGCTGAATATGTTATATTTTGTTGCTGAATATTAATAAGAAGTTAAGAACTATATAGTCTATATTTGTTTATTGGGATTTTCTGATACATGTCATACGAACACATGTAACAAACATTTATTATGTGAAATATTCTTATTGAAATTATCATTTCATATTAGTTACATTAATCTTGTAATAACTACCTTATTTAACCTTCTATTATTCCCTCATAAATTTTTCCTTCATTTATGGATGACACAAAGACCTATATACTAATATACTGACCTCTTATTGATCATTGGATGACACAAAGACCTTGCAGAGTTATATAGGTTATTAGAAGTGATCTATCAGTCAGAAGAATAAATTACTTTAACTTAAAGAAGCTCGTTTAAATCAACCTTATTTTACTATGTGTGAAAGTAATTGTATGATGGTATAACCCAACAAGTCATGAAAGATGCACTCAGTAGTAGATTGTAGACCACTATCTTATTATTGCGAGTCTGGATGTTATCGCTTTTGAAGAGGTTTTGTAGAAGGAAACAATGTAGGATTGGCTTTGCTATTCAAAAACGGGTTGCGGCGCAACTTATTGCCCGTTTGCCTGTCACTTTTTTGTAATTGTTTTGTACTTATCAAATAAAAAAATATAACAATGTAATACCTTGCAATATATGAAAGTTAATACTGACGTTTGGGAACATGCATCATTTGTTAATGTTGCTATTGGTTTGGATTTCGATGCGCATTCTTTGTTTCCGTGAAAATTTCTTCAATTGCATCCGCAAATGTAGAAATGTTCTGTCATACTTGTACGAGATATTTTACCTTATGGAAGCAGCGTTCACAATAGAAACTAGTTTTATACCCGTCCGGTGGACGGGTAGTTTAATGTGATAAGATAAAAGCACAAGTCGTTTAACTTATATGTATAAAAATGAACGACCTTGTTATAAAAGAAACACAAATCAATGATAATCATTCATTAACTATCTATGTAAATGAATATCTTCATAACATATTTTATATGTACTTATCTTCTTCAACATTTCATCCTAATAGATTCTACTTTCATTGGCAAAAGCATTAACACCAAGTGAGATGGCTAATGCAGTTGACTGTTTTTTTCCAACTAAAATACAACAATATCCAAAGTAAATGGGACACTATATACTTATCACAAAAACAATAAACCTCTAATTCTCTATCAACTCGTGTCCTTCACAGTGTTTCTATTAGTAGAGAAACCTGCAAAAGTCAAAGTCAAAATTATTAGCAGACAACTAAATTAACATGAATCCTAATCGTTACAAATGCATACTTTATCAATATGAGGAAATTGTGTGCGCATCATGCAAAGAGCATCCATGGTATCGTTTAATATGAGATTACCTACAACATCATCAAGATAATACAACTATTAAACCCTAAATACCATAAAACAAATAGAAAATTAACTTTTAAAAAACAATATCGTAATACCTAAATGAAGTTCGGTTCATTATGTGTTTAAGAGTTTAAATTTCAAGACATGTTTTCTATTTAGAAAGAAGTTAATAACTGAATATGACTTGTTAGCCAAGAATTATAACTTTGAAGTTTGAATATAATTAAAGAAGTTGCACCTGAAGATAGATGCTTATCATCCAAATTTGAGTTGTAAAGGTCTGACCGCATAGATCATATATATGGTGTCGGCACTGCATATAGATTAATCATAAATTAATAATTAAAATATGTAACGGTAAAAAAGTAGTTCAGAATTGCACTTCAAAAGGGAAAAACTGATTATTGTGTTCTTAATTGACACGGACTAAGATGACTAACTTTTAAATTGGCCCGTATTAACATCATTGATTACGAATAAGAACTAATTGTGACTAACCTTTTGATGCAAGAAACCGTGAGTAGAAAGGAAAATAACTTGATTGTTGTAGTGTGACATTGAAAAAATAAGCAATGAGCAGAAGAAATTAAATTAGAAGAAAAATCATGCAATTAACTACTTTTTACCAACCTTGTTCTTGAATCGACTTTGTGTTATGCAGAAGCAATCGACTTCTTTAGTTTTAGTTAATCCAGCCTTTGCGAATTCCTCCCACATGTGTGGCTTTGATAAAGTGTTGTCAAATGAAAGTGGTTTTAGTTAAAAAAAAAAAAAAAAAAAAAAAAAAAAAAAAGTCAAACCTCGTCTATATATACATACTATTGATGGTGCTTCCTTCTTTGCCCTGGCAAAAAGATCTCTAACACGTGATGCTCCAATGGCTGCATAAAGTTATACAAACTCACTTGCAGAACAACTAATGTAGGACACCTCAGCTAATTTCCTAGATACAACTTACCTATCCCAAAACCGTCAATGATTCATGTTATATACTCGTGAAAACTTGCCTAGATCCACAATATTATGTTAAGGAGTGTATAGAGCCTGTATCAAAACATGTAATTCATGGTCATCAGTACACGTACATGGTGATCATGAAAAAATGATCTATAGTATGCCTTCCAAAATTATGACATTTGAAGGCTACAACTGTCAATGTGAAGAGGATTGATTGAAGTCAGAAGCAAATAATTCCATTGCAATAATAAATGAAAAGCCATTTCTTCAAATATAAATACCTATCTCCAGAGACTTCTGCATGTTGTGGTCACATGTGAAAGTCTCAAAACTTAGCCGACAAACTCGTGAAAAGATGCCTCTATATATATATATATATATATATATATTTAGATGATGAACGGATAATTTGTAGGTACCGCGGTTGAAGATGCCTGTCTAACTTGCCTTTTGCTTGAACGATTTAACTGGTTTTCAAATCGTTGTGTCAAATCCAAACTGAGTGGGTGGTATATTAACGGCGCAAAAGCAACCAAACTCCACCAGTGGATGATGTTGACTCTTGTTGCCGGCGATAGAGGAAGTTCGGCTAGTCCATCTGCGAGAGAGATGGTTATATCTTGATGTAGGCGACGTGGGGAGCAAAATATGGGGAGAAATCCAAGGAAACAAAAACTTTACTCAACCTCCCCTTCTACAAGGTTTTTAATGAGTTTAAAGGGTCCAGATTTCTCCTTAGCATGATCCAACGATGAATATTAAACACAATAGTAGTTATACACATAGGGAACAATATATTATATAATTAGCTTGGTACGGTTATGGGGATGTTTATTATAGAAGTATGGATGACTTTCATAGTACTTTATCACTAACTATATATTATAACAGTTTGAAATCAAATATATAATATAAATAAGTACGCTACAACATTTTGTGGCGCTTTAATTAGGTCACCTTCATTGATGGCATCGCGGTGTTCATATAACACCTTTATATAGTTAGATCCACATATCATAAGGGTGGCAAAACAAACCTAAATGGGCTGTTTTGGGTCAATATGAACAATTTTTAAAATTGAAATGAGTTACAGGATGGATCAAAAGAATTTTTCAAGAAGGTCAAGATGGGTTAGGAAAATGGTAGTGACTTTTGATTAAGAGTTAAAATGGGTTTGTTTATGGATTAGAATGGACTAAAACAAGCTCAATCCAAGTTTATTTTAAACAAAACGCACGAAACCGAATAGAAACCGAGAAAGTGAAACTGAAATCATCGAAACTGAACAGATACCGAAACGACCGAAATGAAAAAAAAAACAAAACTGAACCGAAAAAAACCCGAAAAAATCGAACCTGAACCGATAAAAAACCGGTTTTTTTATGAACGAGGATGACGGGGGAATCAATTTAGTTAATTTACATTTTGTGTTTTTGATTTACATTTTGAGTTATTATTTTTTTTATTAATTTTTATGAATTTGTTTTGAGGAGTTTTTAAAACCCTTTGTATTTTAACCTACACTTGGGTCAAGATAGATTAGCTTTACCCATCTTGACCATACCCATCCTAACTCTCTGTTTTTATAAATCCATCATGACCCATACATATCTTGATGCATACCCATTCTAACTCATCACCCAAATCCAACTCAAACCATTCATATTGCCACCTCTAACATATCACATGCTTACCAATCAGTTTCCATGCATAACTTGAAGTAATAAAATATGGCATGCATGGTCATCTTGTTACCGTTGGTCTTTGTGCCGTTAGTTTCTATTTTGATGTTGCTGAATAAGGTGGAAGTGGAATCTACACGTGGGTTGAAGAAGTCTAATTCTACCGAGTCTTACGTTATTTAGTTGGTGCATTAGTTCATCAGTTTGTTTCCTATTTTTTAGTCTTTTTCGTTATTCTTCTTTATGTATTTAAAGGCATCTGCCATTTAATGAAAGACAAGTTTTCATTCCATATTTGATTACCAAATAATAATTGGTATCAGAGCGAATGTACACTTCAAAATCACTTTCAATCATTGAAGATGAGTTCCGAGAAATTGAAGGTTCCGGTATTTGACGGTCATTACGAGCATTGGAGCGAAATGATGGAGAATTTGCTGCGTGCAAAGCAGCTGTGGGGTCTCATTGATCTAGGAATCATTGAGCCGGCTGTTGGAATCGCTCAATCATAGGCACAACGAAAGAAGTTGGAGGAGCTGAGATCGAAGGATTTACAAGTAAAGCATTACTTGTACCAGGCAATTGACAGAGTTACCTTCGAGCAGATCTTGGATAGAAAGACCTCTAAGGCCGTGTAGGAATCGATGAAAAGAAGGTTTGCTGGAAATGATCGTGTCAAGAAATCCATGCTACAGAAGTTGAGACGTGATTTCGAGATCTTGGAAATGAAGAATAATGAAACTATACCGGAATACTTCGGTAGGGTTTTGACTGTAGCAAACCATATGAGAAGCAATGGAGAAGCCATGCCTGAAGGGAAGATTGTAGAAAAGATTCTCAGAACCCTATCTGAGAAGTATGTGTATGTAGTGGTGTCAATAGAAGAGTCTAATGATATTGAAGACATGACTGTTGACCAACTACAAAGCTCTCTGGTCGTCCATGAGCAGAAGTTCAAAAGAGGAGATAAAGAAGATGAACAAGCATTGAAGATGGAAGAAGGTTCTGGTAGCCGTGGCCGAGGAAGAGGCCGGGGTAGTCCGAGAGGAAGGGGCCGGGGGCGAGGTCGATCCTCGTTTAATAAGGAGACTATTGAATGCTACAAATGTCATAGATTGGGTCACTTTGCCTATGAATGTGATCAATCAAAAGAAGCTAATTTTGCTGGGTTTGATGAGAATGAAGAAGTGATGTTGATGGCGAGTATGGAGGAGAATGTATTCATGGCTCGTGAAAGTGATGACATCAAGAATTGCCTCTGGTTTCTTGATTCCGGTTGTTCCAATCACATGTGTGGCATCAAAGATAAGTTTGTAAGCTTTGATCAATCATTTAATACCACTGTGAAACTTGGTAACAATTCAAGAATGAGTGTGAAGGGCAAAGGAAATGTGAAACTTAGCTTGAACGGGACTAACTTCGTGATCACTGATGTATACTACATTCCTGAATTGAAGAATTGTTTGTTGAGCATAGGGCAGCTCCAACAAAATGGTTTATCTTTCTTGTTTCAATCAAACATTTGCAAAGTGTATCATCCAGAAAGGGGTATGTTATTTCAAAGTTTCATGAGTAATAATAGGTTGTTCCCTCTAAATGAAGATGCTAATGTCACTGGTGATCAAAGATTGGACGGGTGTAATTACACCAGTAATGATGATGAAGAAAGACTGTGGCATGAAAGATTGGGTCACATCAGCAAAACGTATCTAGAAGAAATGCTGAAAAAGGACATGGTTCGTGACCTTCCTAAACTTGAAGTTAGTAAAGCGGTGTGTGAGTCATGCTTGATTGGTAAACAAACTCGTGAAGCTATTCCAAAGAAAGCAAAGTGGCGTGCAGATGACATCCTTCAGTTAATACATTCTGACATCTGTGGGCCTATTTCTCCACAATCGAACATGGGTAAACGTTATTTATTGAGTTTTATTGACGATTTCAGTAGAAAGGGATGGGTGTGTATTTTATCTGAGAAGTCTCAAACTCTAGAAAAGTTTAAAGAGTTTAAAAATAAAGTTGAAACTGAAAGTGGGAAAGTGATTAAGTGTCTAAGATCTGATAGAGGAGGAGAGTACTTATCTAATGAATTTTTTAATTTTTGTAAAGAAAAGGGTATAAAGAGGCAATTAACAACTCGGTTTACACCACAACAAAATGGTGTAGCCGAACGCAAGAATCGAACCGTTATTGGGATGATTCTTGCATTAGTTGCCTCCAAGAACATGCCTAAAGTGTTCTGGGCCGAGGCTGCGGTTTGGAGTTTTTATGTCTTAAACAGGATTCCGTGTAAAGCAAACTCTACTAAGACACCTGAAGAAGCATGGAGTGGGTCCAAGCCTACGGTTAATCATCTTCGTGTTTGGGGCTCAATAGCACATGGTTATGTTCCAAAAGAGACAAGAAAGAAACTTGATGATCGAAGTCAGGTGTGTGTGCTAATCGGTGTAAGTGAAGAATCTAAGGCGTATCGTTTGATTGAACCACAAACCATGAAAATGGTTATTAGTAGAGACGTTGTGTTTGAAGAAGACAAAGCTTGGGATTGGAATTCAGTTAAAGGAAAAGAAAAGGAGGAAGAAAAGTTAACCTGGGGTAATTATTATGATGAGGAACAAGAAGATAATCAAGTGAACACTGATGATGAAGAACAGTCCATTAATGAAGATGAAGGGGTTGTTGATCCCGGTCCTAGTACTACAAGAGCTAGGGAGGGTAGAGTGAGAAGATCTCCTGCTTATCTGCAAGATTATGTTACCGATAATAACTTGCACTCCGATGATGAAGATAAATTGAATGCAGTAATACAAGACCAAGACCCAATTCGATTTGAAGATGCTGTGAAAGATGAAAAATGGAGGAAGGCTATGGATGTGGAGATTGAATCCATAGAAAGAAATGGAACATGGAATTTGGTCGAATTACCTAAGGGTGTGAAATGTATAGGAGTAAAGTGGTTGTTTAAGACGAAATTGAATGAGAAAGGTGAGGTGTAGAAGTATAAGGCAAGGCTGGTTGATCGGGGATACGGTCAACAATACGGTGTAGATTATTCTAAAGTTTATGCACCGGTTGCTAGAATGGATACCATAAGGATGATGATAGCTATAGCAGCTCAACGCGGCTGGGATATTCACCAATTGGACGTGAAGTCAGCGTTTTTGCACGGAGTTTTGCAAGAAGAAGTGTACGTGCAACAGCCACAAGGGTATGTTGTCAAGAATGATGAACACAAGGTGTACAAGCTCAATAAAGCCTTATATGGGCTGAAGCAAGCTCCCCGAGCTTGGTTTAATCGTATTGAAACTTGTTTTTTGAATGAAGGGTTCAAAAGAAGTAAGTTTGAGCACACTTTGTTTACAAAGGAAGGTCAGGATGGTAAAAGGCTCTTTGTGAACATCTATGTTGATGATTTGATATTCACGGGAAATGATGAAAGATTAGTAAGAGAATTCAATGAATCTATGAAGAATGAGTTCGAGATGACAGATTTGGGAAAAATGAGATATTTTCTTGGTATTGAAGTTGTTCATACGCCACTTGGAATTCATGTGTCACAAAGGAAGTATACGGTGGAGGTGTTGTCTCGTTTCAATATGTTAGATTGTAATGCAGTCTTAAATCCAATAGTTCCAGGGAATAAGTTGAAGAAAGATGAAGGGGAGCAAATGGAAGATACTACTTTTAAACAAATGGTAGGATGTTTGATGTATCTCACTAATACGAGGCCTGATATTCAGTTTGTGGTGAGCCTAATAAGCCGATTTATGTCTGGTCCCACAACCAGTCATTATGCTGCTGCAAAGAAGATAATGAGATATTTGAAGGGAACTTTGGATTATGGAATATGGTACAAAAGAGGAGGAAGAGGAGAATTGAAGGTGTACACCGATAGTGATTTTGCTGGGGATCAGGATGATAGGAAAAGTACATCTGGCTATGTGTTGCTCTGGGATGATGCTGCTGTTAGTTGGGCTTCCAAGAAACAAAGTATAGTAGCATTGTCGTCTACTGAAGCTGAGTATGTTGCTGCTGCAGCATGTGCTTGTCAAGTTGTCTGGGCTCAAGGAGTGTTGAAGGATCTTGGCATTGAGGTGAAGAATGGAACTGTTATTAGTTGTGATAATACATCAGCTATAAAGTTATCTAAATATCCTGTTTTTCATGGGAGATGTAAGCACATTGGGGTCCGGTTCCATTTTCTTCGTGAGTTGGTGAATGATGGAAATATAGAGTTGAAGTATTGTGGTACTCGTGATCAAGTTGCATATATTTTAACTAAGCCAGTTCATCATGAATCATTTATGAGGTTAAGAAGTCAGATGGGTGTTTATTCAATTGAAAGCAAACCTGACATGGAGGGTATGCCAAGTTTGAGGGAGGGTTTGAAGTAATAAAATATGGCATGCATGGTCATCTTGTTACCGTTGGTCTTTGTGCCGTTAGTTTCTGTTTTGATGTTGCTGAATAAGGTGGAAGTGGAATCTACACGTGGGTTGAAGAAGTCTAATTCTACCGAGTCTTACGTTATTTAGTTGGTGCATTAGTTCATCAGTTTGTTTCCTATTTTTTAGTCTTTTTCGTTATTCTTCTTTATGTATTTAAAGGCATCTGCCATTTAATGAAAGACAAGTTTTCATTCCATATTTGATTACCAAATAATATAACTAAATTAATTTAGTGATTAATTAGGCTCCAAATATAAATTCAAGTTACAGAGGAACACTCTTGTCCTAGTTTGATCTTTGCACAATGAATTTGATGAAGCTTGGATGACTCAAACTCTACCACGTGGCTGATGGTTAAGTTTCAAAATTTTATACGTGCATGTGACTGATTCAATAACTCATGTCCTCACGTGCCTAGTTGGTAGTTTTAAATTTAAAGTTATTATAGGGATACTGGTTTACCCAATATATCCACTAGTCCACGTTATTTAGTTGAGGTTTTTAATGGTTGTTTAGCTATCTATTTAAATGGGGGTATTTAGTAATTTGTATGTATGCTTTTCACAGTAATTAAAAAAACTTCTTGAGCTTTCAGTAGTGCTTGTTTCATATTTGTTTGGAAGATACCAACACTTTTTGCATCAAAGCCATCCTTGGTTCTATCGATCCTAGCCTACTTCACATCTTTTTCTTGTGTCCCTTTCATGGCGTCAGAAAACCATACTTCATCTAACCCTTCATCAACCTTTTCCATCCTCGTTTTTAAAGGCGAAGGTTATGATCACTAAAGCATAAGAATGAAGACTATACTTAAATCCCGAGAGCTCTGGGATGTGGTTTCTTGGCATTACTACCATACCCGACACTACACCTGATCGTCGAGAATCAAAACGCAAAAATGCCCTAGCCGTGTCGATTATTAAGCATGGTGTTCATGATGCTTTATTTTCTCATATTGCGGCTTCTGAATCAGCAAAGGATACATGGGAAACACTTCGTGTGGAGTTCCAAGGGGACTCACAAGTTCAATATGTTAAGCTACAGGGTCTTAGGTGTGATTAATTAGACTCCAAATCTGAATTCGAGACACGAATTTTTATTTGTTATGGAAAAGGTTACAACTAAACAATTTAAAGAGGAATACTGTTGGCCCAATTAGATCTTTGCACAATGAATTCATAAAAATAAAAGATGAAACATAGATATAAACAAACAATCTTTTATTTATTGAACTTGAATTGACTGAATGATCGAACGTTCTGATGTTGCCCCTATTTATACATCACCATCAGACATGATGTTTGGTGATTTAGAGTTGCGACCTTTCACAACATCGATAGTGCATATGAGACATGTTTTAACAATTACAAACTTTACACAATGACACTTTAGACCCTACACTTTACAGACTTGTTTAAAACATAACTAAACATAGTTTAACTAATTACAACTCGACCCTTTGTACTTTCTGATGACGAGTACGTAATTAATATTACAAACAACACATTACTTAGTAATTTGATTTTGCGTTTTCTTTTTGTTGCAGACTTTAGATATTTTAGTTTAAGAAGTGTTGGACATGTTGGTAATCAGCGAACAAATCACACAATTGACGATTCAGTTAGAACAAGATGATATACACAAACTGATTCTTGAATTAAAATACTGAAAATATGCGATTGAATATACTGAATACTTTAATGTTAATTTGTCTGACGTCATCCCTATTTATAGACTAAACAATTACATATTAACCCTACTAAGTACAATAATTACAATAAGACCCCTATACTTAATATAAATATTAATAAGTTTAGTTTATATACTAATACTCCCCCTTAAACTAAACTTAGTTTAAGTGAGGTCTTTGTTTCTTCAAGATTTGGCTGCCATCACAGTAGTGTTGGTTCGTCATCTTCATCGCGGATCAAGTTTGCCTCCTGCCTTCTTTTCCAATTTGGACATTCATGCCTGAAATGTCCACGTTCATTACACTTGAAACATTTTATGTGATCCTTTTCCTGTTAGGCTTGATTTCCTTGTTTATTCTTTCAAGTCTTCCCATACTTGCCTCGACCACCTTCTTTGTTTCCTTGCTTTCAACTTTCATGACCGCAATGTTCACACTTTTGTTCCTTTACCCTCTCTTTCCATCTTCTTTAGTGAACAGAAGTCTGTCATGCATGTCTACCTCCTTGTTTTTCTTCTTGGTGCGTTCCTCGAAAGCCTTTAACCTTCCAACGGCTTCTTGGAATGGCATTGCACCAAGATCCGCAAACTGCTCGATCGCAGCAACAATCTGTATGAATTTTTCTGGCACAGAACTGAGTAGCTTTCGGACCAGTTTCTTGTCATTCATGGTATGCCCAAGATTGCTCGCTTGTGATGCAATCTCACTTATTTTCCCGGCATACACATCAAGCGACTCGTCAACACCCATTTTTAGAGACTCAAAATCTGACTCGAGTGTTTCTAAACGGCTTCTTTAACTCTGTCAACTCCAACATGTCGAACCTTTAATGCGTCCCAAATTTCTTTGGTCGAAGTAAAATTAGCAATTTGCAATACCATGTTTTCTGGAATCGCTTGGAATAGTAATGCAATTGCAGTATTATCTTTTTTCTCATCAACTTTGCTGCCCTCTTTTGGTTCGATGGCTTCCCAAATTCCATGGACGTTAAAGATCGATCTGATCTTTATAGCCCAAATGGTATAATTTGTGGAGTTTAACATAGGGCATTGAAAACTCATTGATGTCCCTCCTTCCTTTGAAGTCACAACTTCTTTATCTTTGGACTCGACCATTTTACGAGTTTTCTTTTTCCCAATCTTGATAATTGACTATTACAAATTTAGAAAAAATTTGTTGTCAACTTTAATCTAAACAGTTTTGGGTTATAAACAAACCAACTGTTAATCCCAGAAATAGTGAACGGGTTTTTTGAAACCAACTATTTCAACAACGGTACTCGGGTTTTCCGATCACAATGTAAATCAAAACCAAACCGTTTTCTACCAAGAATAGTACACGGGTTTAACAAGGCAAGCCAAAACCAACTGTTTGTCTCAACCAACAACAGTACACGGGTTTATCCGTTGCCTAAGCCAACTATTCTAAACACTAAAAACAACCGTTTTCCTTAAATACGAGATGAATAGTACACGGGTTTAACAAGGCAAGCCAAAACCAATTGTTTGTCTCAACCAACAACAGTACACTGGTTTATCCGTTGCCTAAGCTGACTATTCAAAACACTAAAAACAACCGGGTTTTTTTTCAAACTGAGAATAGTACACGGGTTTAACAAGGCAAGCCAAAACCAATTGCTTGTCTCAACCAACAACAGTACACGGGTTTATCCGTTGCCTAAGCCGACTATTCAAAACACAAATGGTATATCAGTTTATCCAAACAAATCGACCAAGAATAGTATCCGGGTTTTCGGTTGCAAGGCAAATCAAAAACCAATTGTTCGTCTCCACTGACAACAATACAGGGTTTTCAAACAAATCAAAACAACTATTCTTAAACCTTCTGGTTCCTTTTTTCTCTTCAATTCTGATTATAACAAACAAAATCAAGCACAATCTGTAATCACAATCTTGATCAATTCCTTGACTGAAATTCGTTCAGCCCTTACTATTGCCTCCTTTTATTTTATCGAGATCCAAGACAACAAAAACAATTAGTTTCTGTCAATTAGATAATTTCTAATTGAATTGAATTCTGATCACTTTGTTGACCGGGACAGAATCTCCTTTGATCAATCAATTCAATCATATGGGTGTTCTTGATTTCAACTTATTACAACCCTTAATAAGAAACAATTGTACATGACCCTTTTCTGATTGATCGATTATAAACAAGGGACGTTCACAAACTCAATTCCCAAATCGATTCAGATCGATTAAAACCTGGGATGTTCACAAATAGAATACCCAAATCGATTAAAACCCTTAGCTCTGATACCACTGTTGGTAATCAGAGATCAATTCACACAATTGACGATTCAATTAGAACAAGATGATATACACAAACTGATTCTTGAATTAAAATACTGAAAATATGAGGTTGAATATACTGAATACGTTAATGTTAATTTGTCTGACATCATCCCTATTTATAGACTAAACAATTACATATTAACCTTACTAAATACAATAATTACAATAAAACCCCTTTACTTAATATAAATATTAATAAGTTTAGTTTATATACTAATAGGACATGCATCCCAGAACTAAAAGACCAGAAAATTGTGTTTCATATACTGAGATATAGTCAGCGTTATCTGATATACATTTAATCTTTATTTTTGCTGAGATTTTAATTTAAATAACTGCATGTGGTAATTAGATTGCCAAACCAAGCACAGTAGTCTTTCATTTTCGTCTAATGCAAATACTTAATTTTTTAGCAGGATTTATGAATAGTTTACGTTTAGTGACACGTATGAAATCTGTTAGCATTTAGTTAATGTTGATTCTAAAGGGTCAAGGACACGAACTTCTGAGTTATTGTCGGTGGCGAATGTAGGTTAATACTAGAGCTAGTCTCTGTTACCCCTAAGCTTCTCGTCGGTAGTGTAAAAAAAGTTTATGTCGGGTTTCGTGTCTCGTTACCCCTGGGGAAAAAATAACGTTACCCATATGCGTTTTGAGCCCAACCAATTTAAAAATTCAACCCAACTAAAGCCAAACAAAGGTGTAAAGCCTAACCAATATAACTCATTTACCCTTAAAATAATATATATTACACTTAAAATAATATATATGCACTTGTTAGACGATATTTAAGCCTCGCAAATGCTCAATCAAAACGTCTTCAAAAAAAAATCAAGACCTGTTAGAAGCGTCTAAGCTGATAAGCGGTACAAATCGAACATTGAATAATCTAAGACAAAACGGGTTTGACAATATGTTGGCTAGAGTGACATCTTATTGTGAAAAAAACAAGATTAAGATGTTAGATATGACGGAAAGTTATGGTAATCAACGAAACCGAAAGAATATCATTATTAATCGACATCATTTTGAGGTTGAAGTTTTTAATACCGTTTTGGATATGCAAATTCAAGAATTTGAAAATAGATTAGTGAGGTCCCAACTATTTTGATAGAAAATATGTTCGGTTTATATTTTTGTGGTTCATTTTCTAAGTTTGACATATCGAAGATAGTGGCATTTTCTAATATGTATCCGAATGACTTTAGTAATGAAAACAGAGTGTGTATTTCGGGTGATCTCATGACTTTTTATCACACTATAAATTAATACGATAAATTTGCAAAATTGGGTGGAATATGTGACATTGCTCGTGTAATAGTGGAAACCGGAAAATGCGTCACTTTTCCTTTGATTTATCGTATATTGAAGCTAGCGTTGGTTTTACCGTCTGCAACCGCAATCATTGAAAGATGTTTTTTTCTAAAATGAAGTTTATTAAGACGGATTTGCGCAATCGAATGTGTTATGAGTATTTGAACAATCTTTCATTTGTGCGGTCGAAATGGAAACTCTTGATAAAGTAAAAAAAGAGGATATAATGGCTCGATTTCTAAATTTCAAAAACCGAATGAGAGAAATATGCAGCCCATGTTTGTAAATTTATTTATCATTGTCCTTCTATTTTTGTTTAGTTTACACAGTATAAAATACGGTTTAAAAAATTTTGAAGGTTACCCCAGATATTTGTATCTAGATCCGCCACTGATTGTTGTTATCAGAAAATAAGGTTTTCTATAAATAGTATGCGCAGATATTTGGATGGAAGTTCGTGCCTTTGCAATTTGTAATTTGTAATGTATGAATTGTATAGAGAGTAATATAAATAGGTGAAATATTTCATCTATATAAACTACATTCAAAGTTAGCTAAAACGTTCATTGTGAAAGCTTATTGTAAAGTTCTATTGTAATATTGTCACACCCGGCTCTATGGGTCTAGGCGTGTGACCATAGTTAGTACCTGTTTTGAAAATATATCAAAGTATGTATTGCGTAGCGGAAGTCTTTTCTTGATTAAAATATTTATTTATAGAAGACCAGGGAATTAAATACCCGGTATTGTTTTACAAAACATTAAAAGTTATAAAACATTAATTTATATCTTTTACTTAATTAAAACCAAACTGAGCCATCAGATGCGTCTAACGGCTATACCCTCCATCTTCTACTACACCTTTCTACTCATTACCTGTAAAATAGTTTTATAAAATACGTCAGCGACAATTGCTGGTGAACACGCTGACACTAAATTATTTATATAAATCTTTAGCTTCACTCGTAACAACTCAGCGGCCCTGTAGACCGGCGTACCAAATATATCACATAGTCAAGCCCTAACGGCCCTATAGACCGGCTCAATGAGCAGGGACATGATGCTAAGCGTGGTGGGGTATGCCTACCCTCTGACCACATACGTATGGATCCAGACACACGTATATCTAGCCCGAGAGCCAGCGACCTCTAAAGTTTTAGGGATCTATAATCCCATGTAAACTTTGACTCGTTGAAATGACTCGATTAAATTATTTAAAAGAGTTGGGGCGTATTCACCTTTTTGATGTGCTGCTCAATTAACAACTTCTCTGTATTTGATGAACGATTACCTCGGACCTATAGTTCGAGAATAATAGTTTAATAATTTATCTAGACCAAATGATCTAGCTTCAGACCTTTAGTCTTGTTAAATAGCTTTAAACCTTGATTGAATATTTTATTGTTAAAATATTCCTTTAGATCTTTAGTCTATAAAGTCCTATTTTAATATTGACGTTTCTTCCTGTAGAATAAATCATCTAAATTATAGGTTTCTTCCTTTAGAAGAAATCGTGTTTATAAAACTTTTATGTTTCTTCCTTTAGTAGAAACATTATTTATTCAGAATGATTAATTAAACATTTTAGTTCATATGACGTTTGATGTAGTATGCTTTGGCCTAATAGGTTCGAACACTCTCATCAAGCTCTTCAGGAAAGTAAACGGGTCCCGCGGTTGATTGGGATTTATACGAATTACTTTCCTTAGAAACGAGACTCGACTACCGGTATTGTCACCCTTCCAGTTACTACATGCCCGTCATGTTTTCTGATTAGATATTTACAATTATCTTTTTTTATATATATAAAAATATTAACGTTTATTCCTTTAGAAGAACGTCAATTGACAACATTTATATGCAAAATTTTATGTTTCTTAATAATAAATAAACATTTAATTTTAAAAACTTTATATATAAAAAGTTTAAATATATCTATAAGCTTTCCAAGGTTTAGGCTATACCATCGACTAGGATCTAAGCTATGAGTTGAAATATCTTAACTTTTACCTTAAAATCGGTATAACGCTTAAGGAAGAATGCGCAGTACTTGACTATATGTAGGGCGTTGGGATATGGAACGTCGAAACTTTAGAGTGGCGTCGGACTCCCACTCGATGGCACGAACTTCGAGAAAGTGGAAGTGATTAGGTGTTCGGGATGCCAAAAATGAACAACCCATGATCACTATTTATAGTTGAAACTCACATCCTCGGTCGGACCATCTCTTGCCACCTTTTATTCATGTGATGACACGTGTCCTTTCATGTTGACATGTGGCGACACATGTCATTCCATATGATTAGTCATCGGACACATGTCGCTTCATGAGAGTTTGTATATATTTATTTTAGCTAAATGACTAATTGGTCCCTCAACTTCTTAAATTGTCAAAATTGGTTTGGAAATTTGTAGGTTGTTACAAATATGAATCTTTGATTTTGGCTGAAGACGAAGTACTAGGACTACCACACAGCAGCGCCGTCTTCGAGGATTTAAATACCTCGGCCGAGCAGAAATAAAAAAACCCATAGTCTTAACGAGTAATGAAATATATAAACTAATTTTTTTTAAATGATACTTAATGTTATAAAAATAAACATAGAGAAATATATGTTATTAAAATCAAATACCGTAATAACTAAGGATTTACTGCTGATTCATGAAGCTCTCATAGCATTAAAAAAACATAGCTTGGTCATTGGTGGTTGGCTTGGTTAACCACGGAGGAGCCTGGTGGTCAACGACTAACAAATAGTGGTGGTCGACTGAGTTGTCGTTGCTCAGGTTTGTTCATCATTGCAAAGAAGGAAGGAACCAAGGAGGAATTTCTATCGGTCGCTATTTCTTTTATTTTGCGTTGGGTTTTTATTTTATTTTTAGTTTTAAATTTTAGTTTGGGCCCAATAATTTAAACTTGATTAAATGGATTACGAATAAAAAAAACTTGGGCCCAATAATTATAACATAGTAAAGATCAAATTATATTTTATAAGTTTTATATTTTCAAAAGGAATTACTTCATAGAATAGTAACCAACTTTGAAAGTTATTCCAATCAAGTCACTGATAAAAACTTTTGTTCCAATCATGTCATTGAACTTTCATTTTTGTTCCAATCATAGATATTTTACCTGGATAGCAGGTAATCTAGGTTTTTTTTAATTTTTTAATGTTTTAACTTTGCATAATAACTTTTAAAAGCTATTATGCAAAGGTTGCGAAAATTAAGTAATCCCTTTTGAAAATAAAAACATTGAAAAAATTAAAAAAAAATACTAGATTACTTGCTATCCAGGTAAAATATCTAGGATTGGAAAAAAAATAACTTTAAGGTATTGTCTTGTATATAACTTAATATAACTGACTTATAACTAAGTTTTTGCATCAAGTTGTTTAGTGTTACACACGATATGTTCGTTAACCATAATTTGAATATAAATTTTTTAATAATAATAAACTTTTTTTTGAACATAAATAAGTTATTTTATATATAAATAAGTTATTATATATATAGGCTATATATCATATTGTTTTTCTATTCTACGAATGTATAGAAGAAGGTTTTTTTACTAACAATTTCAGTAGTGGTCATACACAATTAACAAATAACGAGTAAATTGAAACAAATTCATTCTAAAAGTGGTGACAGGCACATGTCAAAGGTTTGTGTTCATAAAAGTGTTTGTTTTCCAACTCGATCTTAGGTTCGGTTCGATTAAGGGATGCAAAACCTAAGGTGTAGGATCATGCATGAGTTTAAGTATTTTGTGAGGCTTTTCGTTAGAATTAAAAGTGTCTACCGTTGATTATTATTAGGTGATCGATTAAGCAAAATGCATAGCATGACAATACTTATCATCTAGCAATAAAGGTTGGTTGTAGATGCTTTCAAATTGGGGGCATTGATAAAAGCATATTTCCATAAAAGATTATGCTTGTAAATGCGTGTTTTACAAAGATCGCGGTATAGTTTGTTGTCAACCAATTGTTAAGCTGTCATATCCAACTTATTGTATTTGAAGCAATTGGTATGGTTGAATGTGTTAGCATTCACTGGTATTTGCATTGCTAACAACTTGATGTGGAAATAAGCATGTGCAACGATTATATGGCCTAACAACATACAATCAAAATAAATTATTAAACTTAAAAGAGGAAAAAAGAAAAAGAAGCTGTATATGCCATAGAGTGTTCACGATCTTCTTTCACGGTTTTTATATCAAACCATAAGCAACGGTTTTGGATTTTGCAAACCAAATCATGGAATTTTAAACCGAATCGAACAAAACCGTTGGTAACGGTTTGGTTTCACGGTTTGGGCTCGTTGGGCTTTTTACAGATTTAACAAATTGTCAAACACAAGCTTTTACAAATTCCAAACAACCTGTTAAAAAGTAAGAATACAATGCGGAAACAATCAAAATGTAAACCATCCAAATTTGTGGAAGAACAAAGTGGAGAGCTAGGATTATACAAATAGTTATATGTTAACAAATGCAGAAAGTAGGATTGAAATGCTATACAATTGGCTTAGCACAATTTTTTATTCACTGTATGAATGCATTTCATTTGAAGTTCATACATTTTTTTTAATTTACCTAGGTCTAATAAATATATATGTATATGTATATTTTAAAAAATTGAATACGTACAATCAAATCAAACTGCCCGGTCCTGTTTTATACGGTTGGTTTTTGGTGTAAACCGTAAACCAAACCGTCCGCTATGGTTTATCGTTTTTTAAGCTAACCGACCGCAAGTTAAGAAAAAAAATAATTGTGAAACCAAACTGACAAACGGTTTGAACGGTTTCACGATTTCGTACTGAACCATGAACAGGCTAATATGTCTATATATATGATTCCTTTTTTGTGTTTTAGAAAAGAAATTTAAACTTATAAAATTGTATCTTTTTTTTATTTTGTCCTTTCTAATGTGGTGTAGTGGTAGGGAGTTAGAGATCAAAGTTCAATTCTCTCTTACAACACTGGGGGGGGGGGGGTCAATGAAGGAAGACTGAGATCCAGTTCGATCCTGAGGCATCCGGGTTTTACCACCAGTTGGCCTTCGAGCGAGTGGTTTTCCCCGAAACTGGAGATAACTTGAAGGCGCTTAAGGGCTCCGTACGGCTGGGTTGGGCCAGCTGGTGGTGACCTTTAGCCATTTGATCACCCCGTACAGAGTACCTATGCATCCTATGTCTGTTGGCCATTAAAAAAAAATTTGTATCTTTTAAATATGGTAATGAATGTAACAATAATCTTTGACTAATACATCATCTCTAATAGTATGAGGACTTTTATTATAACCAAAAACTGAGAACACAAACACCTCATATCCCTGTTTAGTATTAAATAGTGAATTTTGCTTAGAATTAACAATAAAATTTCTGAATTCAAATACATGGTACCATTTTACCAACAAAATAACATTGATCTACCAATGATCTTTTTTAATCCAATGTTTCTTGTTATCATAAAACCAAAAACCATCTGTTCTTGCCTCCCATATACAATCTTTAACAAACCCCCCAACACAATCACTAATCATATCGTCAACAAAAACTGTAACATATTTCTCTCTTGATTGCCAATTGAAATGGCATTCGTAAAAACGATTGGTGTATACAACAAATTTAACTTCCTGGCCCGGTTGAAGCGAATAATCCTCAAGCATCTCCACATTTCGAGCGTCTGGAGCTTCACACCAAAACTTTAGATCATTAACATCTTTGTCTTTGATGTGGAGGACATGATTCCAGCTAGCTTCCGGTGGCGGCGGACCGGCCAAGCAAGATGGTGGTGCCACAAGAATGAGTAACAATGCAAGGCTTCTCATGGCTTTGTCCATTCTTTTTGTATTATATATGTAAACCTTTGATGCTTGTTATATAGAGGAGAAAGTTTAGTGGCCTATCAAATATTAAAAGAAACTTCATTGGTATATTAATTACGTTATTGACCGGGGAGGACTAAAAAATTACGTGTTAATGAATGTAATTAGTATGATTACCTAATGTAAATATGATTATTTATATGTACCTAAAAGTTGTGAATTTTACAAGTTTATGTATTTATCGTGACATTATTGCAAAACTCTTAGGTAGTGCCTGATATGAATAAATGGAATACGGAATGAAATAAAACATGTGTGGAGTGTGGTTGTCATGCATTTTTCGTTTTAAATATTTTCGTTCTTATGCGTGGAATGTAGTCGTCATGCATTTTCCATTTCTAACATTTTCATTCTTTGAGAATATATGTTTTCTTCTTTTTAATAAAATGGTAGTTTATTGAGAATAGAATAAATTATGAATTCAAACGTAATTCTTATTATTATACTTACAAGCAAATATCAAGGAGAGAATTATGTATAGTAAATAAATGGTATAATAATTATAAACATATGACATATATGTACTCGTGATTTTCTACATTGCCATATATGTACTCTTGATTTTCTACATGGATTAAGCTTGATGATTAATTCAAAATATAATTAATGATATAATATGATACTTTTGCTAATAACATTAATAATTATAATAAACAAAAATAAAGTTATGATCTATTCCATTCCTACATGCCGGTGGGTTTCCTAGGAACAGGAGATGCTTTGACTTCCTAGCGTTGTTTGTATCGTGGGGATATGTGGTTTCCCCCATGTAGTCGGGCTTCACTCATCGATCATTCATAAAAAACAAAAAGTCTAAAACCAGACATTATATATTATATAGCCATGGAAGAGTGATGGCAATTGTAACTACATTTTCCTTCAATCTGAGCCCTATGAGCCCTAGAAAAGACCTGGGGTGAAAACCTAACCATTGATGTAGTAGTTTTCATGGTGGTTACCATTTATCTCATATTCAAATGCGGTTATCAAACTGTTCCTCAATTTAATTCAACTCAACTATGAACATTTTGACCCATTTATTTACTAGCTGAAATTCAAATTCGTTATTTGAATTCGGTTCGGTTCAATTCGACTTGATCTGGACTAGAGCCCATTTTGACCCATTTATTTACTTAACCTGATACATTGTTTGGCTTTTGTAGTCACAGACTTACAGATGAAATTTCTTCCTATCCGGATGAAGCACAACAAGAACATGAAGAAAAAGAGGTTATTCTGATATTTAATCATCTATTCTTTTGAAATTGTTATATGCTATATGGTTTCATTGTTTTCCTGTTGTCCTTACAGGTTTCATGTACACCTAAGAGGTTTTGCTTCTGCTTACCAATATGTGCATGAAAACATATTCAAGATTTTCTTCAATACCTGAATTCTAAATGAACAAACACGGGGTAAAGAAAACTTGAACTTACGTATAGTTTAATGCATAGGGTTGATCATATCCACTAGTCACTCAATTTTTATTTTATATTTTGTTATTATGTTATAGTTCATATTTTTGTTTGTTTATCATTATGTGGCTTTGGTATATCTTAATGTGTTAACATGTTTTAAGAACATGGAATCATTGGATTGCAACCGAAGAAGATACCCCGACCCAGATGCCAAGAAGGTATGCTATTTACATTCTGGATTCATATTAGTCTATTTTCATTTATTTATTTTTACTTAATTTTGATCAAGAGGGGCGAACATTTCAGCCAAAAGATTGGGATGATGAGGAAGATGGTAATTTTCTTTATTAACGTGTTAGTTATCAGGTCATTCTTTTCCCGGCAACAGGGCATAACAATATTGTTTACTCACGGGTCAAATTTTCACGATAACGTGTAAAGGGTTGGTATTATCAACGGGTATGTGGTATGTGTCGAAACCGTGATTTCCAAGAACGTGTCAAAAGGTTTTCATTAACAAGTAAAATTAACCCGGAAACAGGTAATACATATAGTTTTTATTGTTAACGGGTCAAAATTATCCTTATGTTAGAATTTTGGTATTAATGAGTCAATAGGTTTATAGATATGAGCTAAAATTATGCCGGAAAAGGGAATATTATTTTTATTATTAATGGTAGTTATCCCAGTAACGTGTAAAGGTTTGATATTATTAACCGGTTATGTGTCGAAACTATGTTTCTCAAGAACGGGTCAGAAGGTATTATTATTCGTTAATGAGTTATGTGTCGCGATAGTGCTTTTCAAGAACATGTCAAAAGGGTTTTATAAATGAGTAAAAGTTAATATTTTTTAATTATCCTGGTAATGTGTGAAGGTTTGGTATTATTAACAGGTAACGAGCCATAATAATATGTGTTATTGAAGCATCAAAATTTTCCTGGTAACGTGTAAATGCTTGTATTATAAATGGGTTATGTGTCGAAACCATGTTTTCCAATCACGGGTCAAAAGGTTTTATTAACGAGTAAAATTTAACCCGGAAGCGGGTCATTTTCTTTTTATTGTTAACAGGTTTAAATTATCCCGGTAACGGGTTAGAACTTAAAAAAATCAATGGTGTTGACAAACCGAATAAACAAGGTAAGTAAAATTCTTTAGTTCTTTTGGCCACAATGTTGTTTCGTATTTTGATATGGCCAGAATATAGTGTAACAAACTCTTAAGATCTAGGCTGGCCGTTTAAAGTATTTTAACTTTTGACCTGAGTCCTTTAAAGTTGATTAACAGTTTTTTTAATAAACTGCGTTCAACAGTCGAAATCATACAAATTTACGTTTCACGGTGCATGTCCTGCAACTCGTCCCTTGATTCCGGGGCTCCATCTGTCAACTGGTCATTTTCTGGTTTGTTAACAGAGTTACCTGAGGCTTTGAGTTGGAGTTTGTTGTTGTGGTGTCTATGTTGTGTTCTCTAAGTTTGCAGTTTAATTTTTGTTTAAACTAGTTGAAGTGGTAATGATTCATTTCGCTCATTTGTCCACTTCATTACCTCCTCCATTCTATTACACCATACAATACATGTTGTAAATAAAAATAACATGTTTTTGGTAAATAGCATTGTAATGAAAGGCTTAAAACCAAATTTAAACAATATTAACAAAAACATGCAAAACTACTAATGTATCTTATTCCTATGAAAGAGCTTTATAAGTTTTTGGTTGAATGTATTAACACTAAAAGATAATATCATTAAATCAAATATTTTGAATTAACCATCAAGCTTAATCCATGGATAGTTTAATCACAAGGGTATGAGACTGAGTTTGAGTAATATAACTAAGCATATATTCATTCATTCAAACAAGCAAGCGAAAGTAAAACCACGTTCATATTCGCACTATGCGGATCATAAGTTATACGCTAGAAAACATGAACAATAACAATAATAACCACCTTATTTCTTGTTTTCATTCAACCAACCGAGTAAATCATTCGCTCAGAAAGATCAGTACCAACGGCCCTCACATATTTATCCAACTGACTTTCCAAGTATTCCCTTTCCTTAACTCCAAACGCTTCTCGAATATCCTTCAAAAAAGACATGGATAACAAGTCAAACGGGTTATATTTTGAATAAATCAGTACGTAAAAGTGTACCTTATATTTCAGGTTCATTCCCCTCAAACCAATAATAATATTACTGACATCTTTTCTCATTTCCGCAGGCGTCAAACCAGTAGATTCTGGTCCTACTAATTCATCATCTTCGTCATCATAATCAGAGTCTTCAAAAGCACCTTCAGACATTTCTTCATCTCCATCGACACGAACGTCATTTGATTCATACACTTCTTGTTCAATTTGATCTTCGCTTGCAATAGGCAAAACGTCCAACTCGTTTTGCAAAGTGGCATAATCAGATAATACAACGTACGGTTTTCTATCAAGTAGCCTCTTAGCAATATCAAACGAAACCCACCTGCAAGTACACGTTTTTTAAACGTTTGACCTACATTACAACCCAAATCGACACGTTTTGTTAACTTACTCGTAACGAAGAGGACAGAGAAGCTCAGACGGGCGATAAGCTGCTTTGTATCTCATCTTGTTGCAAGAGTGAATATAGTATCCAAGATAATAATACTGCAAGCTAGGACAATGGGTTTGACTTTCTTTGACCCAATTTATTTCTTGTAGCGCTGAGTACTTACCGAGTGACAAAAAAGCAAGATCGGGATCCCAAAATAGATACTTACTGGATAAACATTTAGGGAGAATATCCACCACACCAACTGCAACCAGTTTGCCATTAATCAAATATTGTTGATGGAAAGAGCCAAACCCGCATGATGGAACACTACAGTCTCCTTTTGATTGAACATAAATTAACGGACTGTCGATCAAGAATCGCTTGTACGAGCTTTCAGTCACGTGATCTGGTGCATCATTATGCACTTTAATCTGGTACTTTCTATATAACTCATATTCTTCCGGGTCAAACGTTGACCGTTTCAAACGAATCTCAAGACTCTGTCTTTTAACCGGAAACTTTTCAGATGTATCATTTGAAGAACTCGCTTTAAAAACTGCAGGTTTTTCAACTGATGCGTCTGGTTGAGTTTGTGATCCGGTTGAGTAGAAGTTAATATGTCCATTGCAAGCTTTAACAGACAAACTGATAGCTGATGATGAGTTAGTTAAACAGTTTGTTATTGTTTCTGCAACGGATTTTGGATCTTTTCCCATGCCAACATTCTTTTCGGCCCGTTTTAAAGCAGCAGCGACTTGAAAAGAAATATTGCTGGTATACACAAGATCTTGAGATTCTTCTGCTTGTAACTTCCTTTTGTTTGGTGCAGCACTTTTGACAAAAGCTTTCGGGAATTGAATTTCACTAGAAAATTGAAACTCACCCTGTTCTATGCATGTGAGTATAGCTGAATTGATCTGGTCAGACAAAAAGTTAATCGTTTGGTCAATGTTGTTTGATTGCAACCCGTCCTTTTGTGCTGAACTTGCAGATGATGATGTCTCCTTTTGTTCATCTGAATTCTTGATATTAAGCGAACCATCTAGAAACCTGTTAGCAAGTTGATTATTAAATATCAGAATAGAATTATTGTATCAATTAATCATATTTAACCTCTGCATTCGTTTGGATACTCGAGCTTGTTCCTTAGAAGGTACGAAATCACTTGCTTTCAAACGGATTGTATAAGACGGACAACACGTTTTCTCCATTTCAGGTTTGTAGAGAAAACAACCAGATCTCCTCCAACCTCTGTCAAGAAGAGCTTGGTAGTCATGAACAGTCAGACTGTGTACCCATAAACCTGCAAGATCAAGAAACGGGAATTGAAATTGAGCAAAAAGCACGTAAAACTCTGTATATTTTATGCTCTAACCGCATACACACCCGGATGACAAAAAAAACACAATTATTTATATAACCCCATAGTAATTAAAGGCGATGCGCCCCTGCGCCTAGGCGATAATTCTGGGCAAGGGGACATCAGACCGACTAGTTTGACTCAGGTCGACAAATCGTGAATAAAAGCGGCAAGTATATATTATTTTAATTTAGTTTGATTTTCTGTGATAAATATTATAATAGCCTACCAAATATTTTTGGGATTAACAAAATTAACAGGTAAACTCTATCTATATAATTTCTTTGAACTCATTAAACCTTAAATCATTCTTCAAGCACAGCTGACCAGAAGAATAAGAAAACACAGGTTAGCATATATATATATATTTGATTTAGATTATAAGGTTGTTAATATTCTGTTTTGTTTTAATTTTCGTTTTAGATTATTATAGTAATATTCAGTTTTGTATTAATTATTGTTTTTAGTTTTATTGTCAATAGTTAGTCAGACTGGTTATTAGTGTTATGAGAGCTGGTTATGATTGTATATAATCTAGGGCTTCTAGTTGTATTCATTTTCTGAGGTAATGAAAGAATTGACTAAGAATTTTTGTTTGGTTGTTACTTGTTAATGAGTATGAATTGAACTGGTTTCCTGTACCAGTTTCATATTGCTAAGTCAATTTAAAGTCTGATAAATTTGTTAATGTGAGCCATATTTGACTGCTAGAAGAAACACTGAAATAGAAACAAATAGAAGACACCGACATAACAAAACTGAAGATGCAAAGATCTTGAAATGACAAGTTTAATTTTTTGTTTTGGATTATTAGATTATTAATATTCAGTTTTGTTTTAATTTTTGTTTTAGATTATTAGATTAGTAATATTCAGTTTTGTTTTAATTTTTGTTTTAGATTAGTAATATTTAGTTTTGTTATAATTTTTGTTTAGATTATTAGATTATTAATTTTTTTTAGATTATTAATTGCTTTGGTAGTTGAATAAAGTATTGTTTGCCATTATAAATTTTGTTTGTGAATTTTTTTTTATTTAAGTTCAGGCCACGCCTTTTTTGCGCCTAGCGCCTACCTCCTAGGACAGACAAGTTCGCCTTGTGTGCGCCTGTCGCATTTAATAACTATGTATAACCCTATCCTTCAAATAATTAAATATTGTAAATGATACCATAATAATGTCTATTGTTACTGAATATACAAAGGGTATCACTAGAACATAAGCTTAATGAATAATTGTTAAACAAGGATGTAAGCAGAACATAAGCTGAATGCATAATTGTTAAACAAGGATGTAAGCAGAACATCTTAAACAACAAAAAAAAAAGATATTAAGTACTTGAAATTACATATCTAACCCTCCTAGCAGTTTTAAATTTATGCCATTAAAAAAAATAGTCTTTGCACAACACAAATCAAGTATTAAGTACTTGAAATTACAAATTAACCAATCTTAGCACAGTGTAAATCAAATAATGCTTCGTGTTCATCATTTGACATGTTCGGATGTCAAAAACCACATAATTTAGTAACAAATTAGAATCGTCGTCAAGATATTAATTTATTAAATCCATCTCAGATCGAAAACTTTTAAAGTTATTGACCGAAGAAAATTGTTCATTGATAAACCTTTTTGATGACAAGAGATCACAGCATTTCTGTTGGAGTGACGGAGAACTGATAAGTTCTGTTGTGATTTCATTCGACCGTATCACTGTAATTTAATTACGTTGATTTAGTTTTACTTGCTAACATACTAAAATATCCAAGTTCGACAACAGCGGTTCGTGTAGCACCTTAAACGATCGCCTAAATGAGCTTTCCATACATGATATACATATACATATACATATACATATACACATACTAGTTTGATGTCATTATCAATGTTACCTATTGGTTCACAATCGAAAGTAGCCCTAATTATCCACCATATATACTAATTAAATTAAAAGCAAGCTAATTAGTGAGAAACTAACTAACCGTGAGTAATACTGGAATTGGAACCGGATTTGCAATAACCGCAGGAGCTTCTACGGCGACCAACGTCAACCACCACGCTAATAACATTATTATTATTATTATTATTATCGATGATGATTTTACTACTGCTACTGCTGCTGCTAGCTTCGCTCTTGATCTTTCGCTTATCGGCCATATATATAATTGTTCTTTGGTTTTCAATTCTTCATTTCAATTTCAGTTGAGTGTGTAATCGCCGATGAGATGAAATAGGTTACACAGCCGTACGCTCCGTCCTGCACGCCTTTCTCTCTCTCTTTATTAACCGAGTCTTATAAGCGATTTAATTACGTCACTTATCCTTTTTCTCAAATCGGGTAATTAAATCTTTAAATCGAGTTTTGTTTTGTTGGATTTTTTTTTTATGTTTGGAAAGTAATAGAGAATATGCGGTAGATGTGCAAAAATCTAGTTTTTCTAATACCTGGTTTTGGGTACAGAATCGGGTTAGGTTACGACCGGTTATTGAAAAAGCGGGTACAGGGTTGGGTTCAGGGTCCGTGTATTGTCTTTAAAAATCACACCTTATGCACTGTGTTTGGTTCGGGTATAGAACCAGATATTCTAAAACTTGGTATATGAATACCGTAATTTCGGTTATTGAAGATGCCTATTTTAAAAGAGGGGGGGGGGGTCTCGGGTATAGATGTGTTTTTTAAAGGGTTACACTTTTTTTGGGTATTTTTCATATATTTTTCGATTAATTTCATATATAGATTGGGTATTTGAAAACCCAGTTTCAGTTTCGGGTATTACCGGGTACAAATCAGCTTCGGTTCCAAATACGAGTCGGGTAGATAAACCTGAATATAAAATACCCGAAATCGATTTCGGGTTGTTTGTGCACCTCTACATGCGGGTGTCGGGATTTAATATATGTAGTTATATCTAAAATTATGGTATAGTGGTGTGGATTTCTCAATGCTGACAATTGTTTCAAATCAACCACAAACAACACTTTAGGGGGCATGTGGCTTAATGAAGGAATATTGAGATCTTTGTGATCTCCAAATCAATTCTAAGGGCGTTCGGGTTTTATCATCAATGTGCCTTCAAGCGGGTGGGTTGCTCCGGAACTAAAGATAACTTGGAAGCGCTTAAGAGCTTCATACGGCTGCCTTGGGTCAATTGGCGGCGGCATTTTGCTACTGAATCACCCCGTACGGAGTACCTAGGCAATTCTCTGTTTTTTGGTCGTTCAAAAAACGTAAATAAAACTATTTGTCATTAAAACAAAAAACATAACATGAAAATAAATATGATAAACCCTATAATTTAAAAAATGGATTACTCTATAAAATATTAACTAAGTTTTGAAATTGTTTCATTCTGGTCATTCATAAAATATTTTGTTCCAATTTGGTCACAAAAGTCTTTTGTGTTCTATTTCTAGATAGATTTTACCTGAATAGCAGGTTATGTAAGTTTTTTTTTTATTTTTAAATAATTTAACATTATAAAATATTCTATTAAAATTTGAAAAATTAGTAAAAACTGGGAAAAAGGTTTTAAATTGCGAAAAAATTCTAAAAAATTGCAAAAACAAAAATATGAAAAATTCCAATATAATTAATACGTGTCTATTTTTTTTTTGTATGAAAGCAATTAAAAACTATACTATTAAATATTGTAATATAATCTAACTATCTTTTTGAATTTTTTTTAAAAAAATTGATGGTTTCTTAGAAAAGAACCTTAACTTAAAAAAGGTTTATTTCTTAATATATATATATATATATGTATATGTATATGTATATGTATATGTATATATATATATATAGCTATACATATACATATTGCAATTTTCCATATATTTTTTTTGCAATTTTTTGCAATTTAAAAATTATTTTTCTCAATTTTTACTATTTTTTCAATTTGTTTAAAAATATTTTGCAATATCAATTTATTTAAAAAAAAATACATAACCTGCTATCAAGGAAAAATATCTATGATTGAAACACAAATAAAACTTTAATAACCTGATTAAAACAAAATATTTTATGATTGACATGATTGAAACAATTTTAAAACTTAATTACTATTCTATAGACTAATCTATATATATACTATATAATAAAAAAAGCTTTGTAAGTATCAAATGTCATCACCATGGTGATCCTTAAAAAATTTTCCATACTCTCCCTCATATTAAATATATTTTTCTTTCTTATTAATAGTTTTTATTTCATTTTTTTCATTTTAATCTTTCATTTTCTCTTTTTAATAATTCTTTCATATTTTAAAATTTTAATACAAGCATAATTATATTATTTTGTTTTATATAAATATAATGTATTAAGTTATTAATATTATGTTTTGTTAAGTAACTAATATTCACGTTGATTTTGAATAATAATTTCAAAAATTAATGTTTTAAATGTATTATATTAGTTAATTAATATTGAGGTTTTATAAGAAATGATATTATTGGATGAAGATACAAGATTAATTTAAAATTTAAATTTCAATAAACATTAACTTATTAAATATATATGATATTTACTAAATTATAAGTTTTTTTTTCTTTCAAATCTTAAATGATAAATTCACTATTGTTGTATTCTCAGTGTTTATGTTATTTTAAATGAGCGGGTTTTTATAACTGGTAAAAGTATCAAGCATGGTTCAGGTAAAAAAAGTTTATGATTAGAATGAGTTTCGATCAACGGGTTGGTTTAAAAAAATAGACATTTACAACTTCCTATTTTAATTGGCTATTTAATCAACCTATCATTTATGTTAAGTTTATCATCTTAAAAATCCACAAAATACATAAACACTAGACTACAGCCCCGTTTGTTTTTTTTAGAGATTTAAGTCTGAATCTGAATACCACATCTGAATGTTAAGAGGTGGTTCAAATGTCTGAAATCTGAATCATTAAGAGGTGGAGACTAGAGACGAACCTCTAGTCGTCGGAGATGGAGCCTAGTCTCCGGGTTAGAAGTTAATGGAGGCCGGAAACAAACGTATGTTTTTTTTGGGTTAAGAGGTTTTCAAACCCACTAAATGCTCTTACTGGTTCAGATGCTATTAAGACCCTGAACCTTTTAATGCCAGAAAAAAAAAAAAAACAGCCCCACGTCTGATTACGTCTGACCGAATCAGACGTTTTCCTCTATTCAGAGAAAAGAGGCAAAAACAAACAGGGCCTACATGTTTTGATTTTTTAGAATGATAAATCAACTTCTTACCTTAGAAATAAAAATGTTAGACATTAACACATTGTTAATCAGATGATAAATTGACTTTGTATATCCTTCTATTATTAAAGATTTCAAATATATAGATTTCTTAGTGAACGAATTATACTTTCACCAAAAAATGAGGTCATTCAAGAAATTAGCAAATGTTTGTTATCAATGTCTCCGGGAGATGAAAATATTATCATTATTAGACAATATCTATCATATATAAAATGATACATTACAATAAATTATTAGTTTCTTGATGTTTTAAATAGCCTCAAAATATAAGGTTGTTAAGTCATAGGTTAGTCCTGAAAGACAGTGTTGAAGTGATGATGCTTAAATGGTCTTAGCAATGAAACTAAAATACATGTGAAAAAACAATATAATAACTGTGTTATAGAAGCGAAAATCATATCCTATGAAATACTGGAACTCACACTTTTGTTCTTAAAAAGAAAATTTCTACACCTTTAGATAAAATGATTAATTTCAAAGAATGAAATTTTCACTTTATTTTTGTTTTGCAATTAAGATTAATAAAAGCTAAGATAGTCACTATAGATGGCTGGTTTGTTTTTTAAACAAATTATTTTAACTCGTGGCCAGTTATGCGTCACATTATCTAGATTTAAAAGCACAAACAATGTGAAACTACTAAGTTTTGATATAGGAAGTAAAATTACAAATAATACTATAAATATTGTGTATAAAGAAATATTTAGAGATTAATGAAATTTCTTACAACCATTTATTTTCATATTGTGTAATGTATAATTTATTTTACCGTATAATATCTTTGTATATTTGTTGAACATATTTTTTGTATTTGACATTATGTTATTATTTAAATAAATTTAATTATTTCAACCTGTGTGCTATATGAGTAACTATCCTAGTTCTTAATTTAATATGAAAGATGAGTGACTTAATTAAAACATTTTTTAACTTGAGTTACCTAATTAAAACACTTTTGAAATTTGTTTATTATTTTTCAAAGTTACCTGAATAGAAATTTGTTTGTAAACTTCTTGGAAAATATATACTTTTATTTGCCACTTTACAATTTAACAATTTAGTTTTTATATTTTATTTAATTTATTTTTAAATGATGTTATGTAAGATTTTGAATACGAATGTTTTGTAATGGTTTGGAATGTCAAGTTATGTAAAAGGTTTCGTATTAAATGAAATTTTGTGATACCTGAAAAAACCGTTAGATTTTTAAATGGTTGTTTACTTTGTAAACTAATTGTGGGTTACGATAAGGTGTTATATGTTCAACAGGAAAATCGTTTCCTTTAGAAAAAAGGTGTGTTATTTAACTAAATAAAAGTAAGGTTAGGTTAGTAAAAAGTTTACTTATGTTGAATAAAGGCATGAATACGATCAATTTATAATTATGAATATGAACTCTCTGCATTTTATTAGTGACGCTTGCTACATGGAGTTCAACAGATTATTTGTTTGACTTTTAGCCACTAATATTTAAGAAATCATTTTTAAAATTATAATCACCTTGTCACCTTATCAACAGTATAGGAAGGGTATATCACTTTATCATTTATTAAACATATGAATGAGAATTCACATGGTTCAATACTAGTAAAAGTGACTTTCAACTCTTTTTGTTTGATTCTTTATAATCGAATCTTAAGTTATTTATTGATAGTATGAACGATAATCTCTAGATTTTTATCTTGATTATGATTTTCAATCGTCCATACATTTTATGATGTACAGTCGATATTGTTAAATCTTTTCAAAGAATCATTGTTAATCGACTTACAAGGAAGTCCAAGTAAAGTTCATCTCACCAATTGACTAAAACTCTAGAAGCATTAAGCATGAAAATTGAAACATCTTATTACACCCACCCAAACTTATGCATCAACGATCAAAGCTTCACGTATCCATGCTTTTAGCTTCGAGGACATGTCAAGATGTACTCTATGGTGTAATAAGTATGGTTATGTACATGTTGGTTAACCTAGGAAGCCATGTCTATAGTTATCGTCTCGTTACCGTTCAGCATTATATATAAACAATAATTTGTTCAATTAAATAATTTTAATTGATGTTTTAACTTGATTTCAAGTTCTTGGCAGAAAAAAATCATATGGGGTCGTCCTCACAATGACCAAAAGCATAACAAGATTCAATGTTAGGTATGACTCAAATTCATAAGTTTTTATATTTAGAAAAAATGGTTTTTAATACTTTTAATTTTCACTTATTTTTCACTTATTGAACGATAACACTCTCAATTAATGATTTGTCTCCCATCATCCTCAACTTGTAACTTATTTTCTTATATCACTCCTGTTGGAACCCTAGATGAATTCTTGAGTTCTAAAATACTTGGAGAATGGTTGATCAAATTGATGAATAATAGTATGAATGAATCAGACATGATTATGGGAGGATACGATAAGAGGTTTTAGGAAGAACAATGATCAAGACAAGTATTGAAGATAAGCTTGTGATTATTATTATTGAATGTTCATGCTACATGAATTTGCCCTTCAACATATACATTACATTTTCTTATATAGGGTCCAGGAGAACCCCTATTACCCATTGGGTCTTTGACCCAATCTTTGTACTCCAGTTTCTTCCTTTTCCTGTTGGAATTGCAGGAGGTCTCCTTTTGTCCGTTGAATCATGTCCTTACCTTCTAGAACACGCGTGCCTTGGGCCCTTCCCCCCCCCCCCCCCAGTCAGATGTACATGGACCTAACCTGCCCTTTGACTTGGTCTTTGTCTTATTATAGTTTCCACCTTTTGATATTGGCCCCCATTTCTTGGGCTAGCAA
The DNA here is from genome assembly GCF_021521415.1 of Bidens hawaiensis. Taxonomy (NCBI): domain Eukaryota; kingdom Viridiplantae; phylum Streptophyta; class Magnoliopsida; order Asterales; family Asteraceae; genus Bidens; species Bidens hawaiensis. The sequence goes on along the minus strand of NW_027491165.1, from coordinate 301,474 downwards.
TTTATTCTTCACTTAATGGGCTATGATCCACTTCCAAGAGCCCAGTTCCTAGGTTGGCTCTTCAAGTTCCCCAGTCCATTGTGCTTGTTATTTATGACGAGTACAATGGACTCATAATAAGTCTCTATTCTACCTCTATCGATTGGGAATCAACTTGTTTAGATCGATTGGATAAGTCCTAGACCCCCTAGAACCTTTGATTTCATTTAGTTACTTTGGGAGGTCTTTTAAATACTCTTTTGGGATCCCTTACTTTGGCCATACTTACCCGCGTTTACTACTGGGCATATTTCTCTTATCATTCGGAGAACCCATTTCTAAGGTAACCTTTTCAAGTCTCCCCAGTCCATTGTGCTCGTTATTTATGACGAGTGTAATGGACTTATATTAATTCCCCACTACATTTTTAATTCACCCTCCCCGACTCTTTCTTTATTCTTTGGAGGTGTCCGTTGATGTTGTTTTCTCTATTGTCTCGATTTTTGTGTATCTCAAACAACTCAACATTTCTCTATGTACCTTTTAAAGACATTTGTCCGTCTTTCAACTTTCTTCACAAGGTTAGTGCCGATATCCTTTGTCGATATCACCATCATCTAAACGATTGCTAGAGTGAGAATGTTATTTTTTAGGCTCGTTTCCAGGGTAGCTTCCTCAAGTCTTCCCATCTATTATCCTTATAACTTGTGATAAAGGTAATGGACTAAACCCCGACCCGGCTCATCCTTACCTTTCTTTGATTTATATTATCTAAATCCCCTTTTATCTTTTCAACCCATTACTGGCCCACACTTGAACCCATGATATTTTTGAAAATGCCTCTCATGCTTCCCTCAAGATGTCATGATACCTTCTGAATCATCTGCCTTTCTCTTAACCGTTGGCTCCTTTTTTCCAATTTCAAACTTACATTTTCTATCTCCTTCTTATTTGGTTGGTAGGATGTTTGGTTGGAGTAACTAGTATTCTCCAAGTATCTTGGTTTCTCATAGGCTTCCCTGACTTAGTCCCCATGGGATGGAGACCCATTTTCATAGAATGCTTTACAAGCCCCCTAGTCATTTTTCTTTATAATAAAGACAAGAGACTAATGTAGTCTTAGCCCATCTTTCTCATCACATACGGGATAGGTTTGTCTCTTTCAGACCCATTCATTGGGCTAGTTTCGGACGAGATGCTCTTTCGATACCTGGATGAGGTAGATGATATTTAGTTCCCATGAGCTTAACCCAATTCTCTTGATAGTTTAAATCTACCATGATATAAATACACGGTTCCTCTTCTATATAATAAAGGATGAGTAAGCAATAAACATAATGGGTTGATTCCATTTTGACTCATTAAATTTGGACCCAGTAAGGTTGAGATGGCGAAGTCATGGGATGAGATAAGGACCAAGCATTATAAGCTCATCCCCACATAATGGGCCCAGTCTTGTAATTGTCTCTTCAAGTCCCCAAGTCCCTTATGCTAATTATTTATGATTGAGATAAGGGATTTTGAACCCGAGTTTCTTTAACATAGCCCAGAAAAGGTTAAGTTTTCTTTCTTGGGTAGCTATGTTGGCTGTACGTAATCTCTTTCTTCTTGTTGAATAACCCTCCGAAAGTTGTTAGCAGCCAATTAATAGGCTCTAACAATGATCATGATATTCTTGCTTTACTAGTATTGGACGAAGACACGAACAATTTCCAATGTGATAATATATGATGAAAATGTATCAAACCACCGACATTAATCATGATGATTTGAATTATTTCCATATATATTTCTTGTTAGTAATATAAATAAATAAAGTTAAAGATGTTAGTGGATATTGTGTTTTGATTCAAGGGTGCATTTAAACATATTTTGGGCTATATGGTTCTCCTCTTTTATAACACCGCATCTTCTACCCTCTTTAATTTAAGCCTAAATATACTAATTTAGAAAGTATAGGGACTGAAAATGTAAATTCTGAAAATCTTCTCCCGTCGCGGTACGCGACGGGGTAACACTCAACCCATCGCGTAGCGCGATGGGCTTGTTGAGTCAGTGGACACGTGTCCAACGACGTGTCAACACGTGGCACGTTGTGACAGGCCACATGTCACAACCGCATAAGGTGGCGTCAAATTGCGGCGCCGCGGTACGTGACGGGTCACAAGAACCCCATCGCGTACCGCGACAGGGTCAAATTTCGGCTATAAAAGGAGGGTGACGGGCATGAGCTCAATTCATCCCATCACACCTTCACTTTCACATAAATAAGCATAGGGAAACGTGCCCCGTTGCCGTAGCAAGCCGACGTGCTGTTTTCGCGTAATTCGTGCAAGAAACGAAGTTATAATCAAGCTAGCAATCGTATAAGCGAGTAGATCAAGATCCTGCCTTTTTCTTATTATCATTCTAAGCATCCGAACTAAGGTAGGATTTAAGTTTAAGTTATTTGAATTATAGCTTAGACTATCAATCGAGGCTATGGCCTTTAACCTTGATCGTATTTTACAAACATTCATTTACAATCATGTTTTCATAAACGTTACTTCATGATGAAGTAATTTTAAACGAAAGATATATTTTGACGGGCATGTAGTAACTGGAAGGGGGATATCACTAATAATAAGTTTCTTGCCTAAGGAAAAGTAATTCGTACAAATCCCAACCAACCGAGGGACCCGTTTACTTACCTGGAGAAACTTACCAACGTGATAGAACCTATTAGGCCAAAGCATGCTATATCAACGTCACATAAAACCAACTGTTTTCATTCACAATCAAAGATAAACGATTTCAAGGTTAAGAAATAATCATAGCTTAACATCATTCAAAACATTTATACAAACCTATTTTTGTATAGGTTAAGTATCATTCACAATCAATCAATCATTCAAGGTTTACAACACCGACGGTACAGGTGAATACGTTAACCTTTTTATCAGTCAAAACATATTTTTACTCAATGAGACGGACGGGTGTTTATCTTAACGAGTCAATCAAATGTCTACATGAGATCGAGTAATCTCTAAAACGTTATAATACAAAGTAGAAATAAAATCAACTCAGACCGAATACACATGTGTCTGGATCCCAACATAACCATTCAGCCTAATCATTAAAGGCTACGTGGCCGTGGGCTAATGGTCATAACTAGTCTCCCGGTAAGGGCTACGCGGCTCGGGAACAATTGTGTGTGTAGGGCAGTGGTACATAGACCAGAAGTAGAAATGCTTCTGTTGAGTTTGCAGAGAAAACTATATTTGTATTGTAATCGTCATTCAAAATGTTTTATTGAGTCATATGTGTTCACCAGCATATAGCTGACGTATTTTCCAACCCATTGCAGGTAATTAAGCATAAGTAGCTTTAACAAGGATTGGAGTCTTAATGAAGATAGAAGCACGTACAAGATGGCTCCGTTTTTTATATATAATCCTTTTAATATGAAAACATATCTTTTGTAACCTAATACTCGGGTATTTAATTCCCGAGTAAACTTTCAATGTAAATTAATATTATATTTAATCTAAAGTCTCCCGCGAAAATTTACCCATAAACTCTGATATATTTACAAAACAGGTACCAACTTGTGGTCACACGCCTAGGCCCTAAGTCGGGGTGTGACATCTTTCTTGCGGGTGCATCATGATGTTTTCAATTTGTGTGCATATGGACTATAAGGTTTCCAACCTGTGAGGTGGACGTAGTAGGTTAGCTATCAATTTGTAGCCGGGCTTTCCTTTCACTCGTTGTGAAGAAGATTCGATTTTCTTTCCCCATTAGGGGGGCATATATGTATGGTGTCCCATTTAGTCGGAAATATATAAATCGTGAGCCTCACACAAGGGGCCATATCCCACTCGAGGGAATATAGGCTCCAAGAGTCTTAGAAGGGGCTATTTTCCTCTCAGGAAATTATGATTATTGAGCCTCATGGATGAGGCTATTTTTCACGGGAGAAATTTTAAGCATTGAGCCTCATAGATGGGGCTATTTTTCACATAGAAAATTTTAAGCATTGAGCCCCATAGATGAGGCTAATTTTTTATATGGATCCAAGCCCCTCAGTCGGGCCTTCCTTTCACACTTGTGAAAGAGAATTGATGTCGTTTTCCCATTTGCGGGGAATTATAAGTAATGTATCTCTTAGAGAGGGCTTTATCTCATCTGGGGGAATTATATGTATGATGCCTCTTTTAGAGGGCTTTATCCCATCTGGGGGAATTATAAGAATGATGTCTCCTTTAGAGGGCTTTATCCCATCTGGGGGAATTATAAGAATGGTGCCTCATTTATAGGGCTTTATCCCATTTTGGGGAACTATAAGTATGACGTCTCTTTTAGAGGGCTTTATCCCATCTAGGGGGAATTATAAGTATGCTCAACCAACTAGGGGGGGGGGGGAGATGGTGGCTCACTGAAGAAAGATTGAGATCTTGGTGATCTCAGTATGATTCCGAGGGCGTCGAGTTTTACCATCAGTGTGTCCTCGGGCGGGTGGAGTTTTCCTGGAACTTGAGATAACTTGGAGGCGTTTAAGGGCTCCGTAAGGCTAGGTTGGGCCAGCTAGCACCTGGTGGTGGTCTTTTGACATTGGGTCATCCCGTACGAAGTACCTCGACAATTCTCTGTTTGTTGGTTGTTCAAAAGTAAAATAGTTAAAAGAGTTCTCATTGAAACAAAAACAAAACGTGATACAAAAACATGTTAAAACATATTATTTAATAAAATATAGAAGTTGAGTGACTTAATTGACACACTTTTTAAAATTAAGTGATATAATTAAAATATTTTTGAAACTTGGTTATTATTCTACAAAATTACTCCAATAGAAACTTGTTTGTAAACTTCTTAGAAATTATATATTTTCATTTATCACTTTAACAATTTAACAATATAGTTTTTACAATTTATATTATTTATTTCTTATAAATGATGTTATGTAAGATTTTGAAAACGAATGGTTTGGAATGCTAGATTATGTAAATGGTTTCTTATTAGATGAAAATTTATGATATGTGGAAAGATCGTTAGGTTTTTAAGTGGTTGTTTACTTTGTAAAATAAATGTGGGTTACGAGTAAGGTGTTATATGTTCCAACGAAAAATTAATTGTTTGCTTTATAAAGAAAACGTGTGTTACGAGTAAGGTGTTAAAGATTTAACCAAAAAATCTTAGATAAGTTTAGGTTAGATAGTAAAATTCTACTTGGTTGTTTTAGCATTTGATTATGATGAATAAAGGCTACGATCAGTGTGTAATTGTACATGTGAAGTAAGTTTTTGTATTTAATTAATGAAGCTTACTACTTGCAGTTCTATAGATTCTGTGTTGTGTTCTTAGCACTTATATTTGAGAAATCATTTTTTAAATTTATAATCATTTTATCACCTAATCCCGCATAAAATTAAACATATGAATGAAAATCACATGGTGTCAATATTAGTAAAACTGATTTTTCAACTCTTTTTGTTTGGCTATTTATAACTGAATCCATATTTATTTATGTAACCGACAATCCCTAGATTTTTATCTTAATTAAGATTTTCAGTCGTCCATATATTTATAATACACAGTCGATATTGTTAACCCTTTCAAAAAACCGATGTTAATCGACTTACACGTTATAAGAAAGTACAAGTAAAGTTCATGTCACCAAATGACTAACTTGATGGTCAAGGCTTCACATATTCATGCTTTTAGCTTGTCACATGTCAAGATGTATCATAAGATGTGTATAGTTTAGAGGTGGGCATACAAACCTTGTTAACCGAACTGATCGAAAATTAAACCGAAACCGAACCGGTTTAAAACCGATTATGTAGAAACCGGTTTGGAACCGATTGAAACCGCAGGTTCGGAACCGGTTTATAACTTTCTCCACCAAAACCGGTTAACCGAACCTAAACCGGGCAAAAACTGAACCGAAACCGATCAAAACCCGAACCAAAACCGATCGTAGCATGGTAAGAAACCGGTCTCAACCCGAACTGAAACCGATCATAAACCAGTTTTGACTTTTGTTAACCAAACCGAACCGGTTTTAACCCAAACCGGTTTGAGTTTTAAACCGGTTTGTTCACCTCTTGTATAGTTATTGTTGGGTGCAGATTTTTATCCTCGGAATTAAGCTTAACTTAAGGATGTTGACTGAAACGGTTATTCTGAGGAAGGTACGTTGACTAATTCAATTGTCCTATATTATCTAACTGTTTTGCAGATAAGATCACGTGTTAAATATGCTTATAAGAACGTGGATTGCAACGGAATGCTATTTGAACTTCGTCAACTAACAACGTGGGCAGTAATGGCTTGGTTGAAGAAGTAGTCTAGGGTTTCCGGATATTTCGGGATAACAGTTGTAATTTTCTTATTATAAATAGAGCTGATAATATCAATAGGAAACACACACTCTCACGATCTAGCTTACTAGCAACCACTGTAACACTTAGTTTTCGATATTCTATCAGCTCCAACCTTTGTAATCACCCGTTTTTGATATTAATAAACTTGGCGGTGATAGTTTTCACCGTCCGAGGGTTCTTTGTGCCGGAGATTATAATAATCACGCGTAATTCGACCAAAAGTTAAGCTCATAATCTTTAACCGAAGGTATTCGACTAAAGATTAAGTTGTAAACTCTTGACCGAAACGAAGACTATTATATTCAAGGGTTTTTTCCCTCGTAATCATATCCTCGTGTTCAATCTTTTTACCATTTAGCACCTAGCCTCACGCACTAATTTGATCAAGAGTTAGTTTGCTAATTTTTGACCGAAACAATTTGGCGCCCACCGTGGGGCAAACGGTTCTTTGATCATTATTCACTCTCAAATTAAACCCTGCTCTCAAAATCCACAACATGTCTTCGCAACCCAAGATTGTTTCATCTTCTGCCACAGCCTCAGAATCCTCAGCGAGACCACCCATGCCTCCTCCTGCTGGTGGTATCCCGAAGAAGCCTGATAACGTCCAAAAGAAGACTGCTACTCCTGTGTTCTCGGGATCCAAACCATCTTCCCAGGATCCTATCATGGTGTCCAACAACGACCTTCTGTCTCTGTACAGACGGCTACATAAACAGATGGATCGCCAGAACAAGACCAACCAGATGCTCGTGAAGGAACTGGAAGACTTCAAAAAAACCAAGAAGCCGGCGGAAGAATTCACAACACTAATCCCGAGATCTCTGGATTTCACTCCTCCAGGATCCTCAGGATTGGTTCATCCAGAGCCAACCACGACGTACAACTCTGGACCCCTATTTTTCCAGCATTTGGGGACTGCGGGATTGCAGCTATCCGGATCTCAAGGGTACACGTATTCATCATTTTCTGGGCCTTTTCAACATGCAGGATCTTCGCAGCCAGGTGGACCCTCCGGATTGCTCCAACAGCTGGATCCTCAGGATTGTTCCAACAATCTGAGTCCTCCGGATTGCTCCAACAGTCTGGATCCTCTGATGTGCACCAGAGAGACTTTATCCCGATGCAGGCTAACACTCCAACTGCTCTGCTCACCTACCCTGGGAATACTATGTTCGGGAATACGAGCTACAACGCCCAGACCGTTCCTCAGAATGTTAATCAGGGTAACTCTTTCAATACGATTCCATTTAATGCTAATCAAGGATTTTTGCAGGATACAGGCATAAGTCCGGGCTTAGCCCGAGAATTGCAGAAACTTAAGGACATGATATCGAATTTCCCCGGCGTAATCCATCCCATAGCTGAAGTTCCCACTGATAGTCACAGGATATCCCGGTTTGTGCCATCGATTAGCGACGTGCAAATCCCAAAACGATTTCAAACTCCAAACATGAAGCTGTATGATGGCTCGACGGATCCCGAGGAACACGTCGCACAATATAGAGAACGTATGGAGGTCAATCCAATCCTTATGGAAATCAAAGAGGCATGTCTTTGCAAAGGGTTTGGGTCCACCTTGACCAGAGCAGCCATGAAATGGCTACTGAGTAATCCTCCTAACACTATCAATTCTTTTTCTCATTTAGTTAACTTATTTAATAACAAGTTTTCTTGTAGTAGAACTTTTGAGAAAATGACATGTGATCTTTATAGGGTTACCCAGAATCCTGGGGAATATTACCAGGTTTAGTAAGGAGTCGTTAGAAATCCCGAATCTAAACCCAGCTTCAGCAGTGGAAGCTCTTAAGTTGGTATTAGAAAAGGGCTCCTCCTTCTATGATGATCTCGTTATGACTCCATGCAGGTCATTAGACGAAGCGAAAAGCAGGGCTTTGAGGTTTATCAGGCTAGAAGATGACAAGAAAAATTCTAAGCTCGATATCCCGAAGTATGACCAGAAGAACAGGAAATCCGAATCCTCAGGAAAATCATATCGAGCAAATCCTTACTACAAGCCTGATAACCCCAGGATTAATGCAGTAGACGAGGAAAATGATGAAGATTATCCTAAGATCTCTGAATATTGTTTTTCTGTTGATATTGGTGGATTAATTTGTGCTATGCAGGATTTAGGTGAGAAAGCCAGGTGGCCAAGGAAAACAGAGAGACCAGGAGCCTGGAAAGACAAATCAAAATGGTGTGCTTTCCACGAAGACTTTGGGCACTTGACCGATGATTGCATTGCACTCAGAAGGGAGATCAGCTATCTTCTCAGCAAGGGCCACTTGAAAGAGCTACTTGGCAAGAAGAAGGGGAGAGAGCAGGATCCTAAAAAAATTCCTGAAAAGCCGACTCCTCCACCAACAGATGCGAGAACAATCATATTCATATCCGGAGGATCCGACATCTGTGGAACCTCTTATTCTGCTGCAAAGAGAAATGCTGACCAAAGAAAGTTAGAAGTGGCTGACCGGCCAACAAAGACATCTATTCTCACTAAAGAGAGGATTTTATCCTTCGATGAAAGTGATAGAGTCGATGTTCAGGATCCTCATCATGATAGTTTGGTAATAACTTTATATGTGGCTAACCATTATGTTCGCAGGATTCTCATAGATGGTGGAAGCTCTGTCAACATTATTCAATTAGACGTGCTGAAAAAGATGAATATTCCTGAGGATGAGATCGTTCCCAGTTCCTCAGTATTGGTGGGATTCAGTGGAGAAACTAAGAGTACTATTGGGGAGATTAAGCTCCCAATATATGTCGAAGGGGTAAATAAAATGCAAAAATTTTGTGTTATTGACTGTTTATCTTGTTGCAATATTATATTAGGCAGGCCTTGGATACATGATATGAAAGCAGTTCCCTCCACTTATCACCAATGTGTAAAGCTCCCAAGTCCGTGGGGGGTTATCAAAATCATCAGTGACCAACAAGATGCCAAGAATTGCTACACCTCTTCCATGAAGTGTACTGCCAAACCCCAGCAGGCGTAGCAATTACAGAAGCCAGCACGAGGCGTAATGGAGACCAGGGAAAAAGAAATTAAAGAAGTACCTCTTTATCCCGAGGATCCTGAAGTCAAAGTGCTGATAGGAACTAGCATTCCTGAGAATATTGAATCAAAATTGCTCGACTTCCTCAAATCAAGGCTGTCAACATTTGCATGGAAACATGAAGATATGACAGGTATTTCCAAAAATATCATAACACATAAACTTGGAATTGATAATTCTTTCAGGCCAATTCTTCAAAAAAGAAGAAAATTTGCACCTGAAAGAAACATAATTATTCAAGAAGAAGTAGAGAGACTCTTGAAGGCGAAAATGATTAGGGAAGTTCAATATCCCCGATGGTTAGCAAACGTGGTAGTTGTACAGAAAAAGAATGGCAAATGGAGAGTTTGTGTAGATTTCACAGACTTGAATAAGGCTTGTCCAAAAGATCCATTCCCTCTACCGCACATCGATTCAATGGTGGATGCTACAGCCGGCCACGAAATGCTGACATTTATGGACGCATCCTCAGGATTTCAACAAATCCAGATGGAACCCTCAGATCAAGAAGATACGGCATTCATGACTCCCACAGGTATTTATTGTTATATTGCTATGCCCTTTGGACTAAGAAATGCAGGTGCAACCTATCAAATGTTAGTTAACATGATGTTCAAAGAGCAACTGGGGGACATAATGGAAGTCTATATTGACGATATGGTGGTGAAGTCCAAGAAAGCTGAAGATCACCTCCAAGATCTCAAGACAGCATTTGACATCCTCGACAAATACAACATGAAGCTGAATCCTTCCAAATGCCATTTCGAAGTGAAGACTGGCAAATTCTTGGGATACATGGTCACTAAAAGGGGGATAGAGGCGAGTCCAGAGCAGATACAAGCTATCCTAAATTTGAAATCCCCAGAATCAGTCAAGGATGTTCAAAGGCTAACCGGCAGGATAACGGCGCTCAACAGATTCATATCTAAATCCTCAGAAAAGTGCAAAGAATTTTATGCTATCCTGTAGAAAAACAAGAGGTTCGAATGGACCAGTAAGCATGAGGAAGCTTTATCATCATTAAAAGCTTATCTTTCTTCTGCTCCTCTACTGGTAAAACCCGAGGAAGGTGAATCTCTATCTCTATATCTTGCTGTATAAAATAATGCTATAAGTGCAGTTTTGGCTAAGGATCTCGAAGGTCAACAACATCCAATATATTATGTAAGTAAAAGTCTTTTGGATACTGAAACCAGGTATTCTTATCTTGAGAAATTAATTTTAGCACTTATTATGGCATCTACTAAACTTAGACATTATTTAGAAACTCACCCTATATATGTTAAAACTAACTATCCTTATTAAGTCTGTTTTGAGAAAACCAGAAATGTCAGGTAGAATGGCAAAATGGGCAGTAAAGGTAAGTGCATATGATATAACATATGAACCTAGGACTGCTATCAAATCCTAGGCATTGGCAGACTTTGTGGCTGATTTCACCAGTGAACTTAAAGAAAAGGCAGACTTGGAAGTCCAACAACTTGAAGAAACCAAAGACAAGTGGACTCTGTACACTGATGGTGCTTCAAATGTTAGAGGAACAGGTCTCGGGATTCTGCTGAAATCACCACAGGGGGACATTATACCTCAATCCATATCCTGCGGATTTCAAGCCACAAATAACGAGGCAGAATATGAAGCTTTGATAGCAGGATTACAACTAGCAATCGACATGAAAATCAGGTTTATTCAAGTACATGTTGATTCATTGTTATTAACTAATAATTTTAATAGTTCATATACTGTTAGAGGAGAAAGACTAATGAAATATCTAGAGCTAGTTAAAAAACTAGCAAAGTGTTTCGAAATGTTTGATATTTCGCAGCTACCTAGGGAAGAGAATGTTGAAGCAGACGCCCTAGCTTATTTAGCTTCATCCTTCAGGATAACAGAAGGTGTCAAGATCCCTATCGTACATATCCTAAGACCAGCGATAGAAGAGCAAGGTGTCAATGAAATATCAAAAGATGGCAAAGATATGGGGGCCAAGAATCCTGAGAATAGTGAAAACTCCTGGATTACCCCAATCAAAGAATATATTAAAGATGGGGTTATCCCCAGAGATGAAAACCCAAGAGCTTTTCGCACAAAGGTAATCCCATATACTATAATGAATGATATATTATACAGAAAATCTCTTGCAGGACCATATCTTAGGTGCTTGGAGAAGGAAGAAGCTCAAGAAGTTCTTCAAGATATCCAAGATGGAGATTGTGGGAATCACACTGGGGGCAGAGCTCTATTCTCCAAAATCCTGAGGACGGGGTATTTCTGGCCAACGATGAAGAGAGATGCTATGAATTATTCTCAGAAATGTGATGCATGCCAGAGACATAACAACATTTTGCACCAGCCAGCAGAACCATTATATCCTATTATATCCCCTTGGCTTTTCATGAAGTGGGGGATGGATATCGTGGGGAAATTACAAAGAGCCCCAGGAGGAAAAGTCTTTATACTGGCAATGACGGATTATTTCTCGAAGTGGATCGAAGCGGAAGCCTTTGTTCAAGTCAGAGAAAAAGAAGTCATCTCATTCATCAAGCGTAATATCCTGACCAGATTTGGGATTCCAGTAGAGATAGTGTGTGACAATGGCTCACAGTTCATCGGCAAAAGAACAACCAACTTCTGTGCCAGTTGGGGAATCAAGATGATCACATCAATACCTCTCCACCCCCAAGCTAATGGACAGGCTGAATCAAGCAACAAAATCATCATCAATAACCTGAAGAAAAAGTTGGGGTCTAAGAAAGGAAAATGGGCCGAGGAACTTCCTTTTGTTCTTTGGGCAGATAGAACCACTAAGAAGAATGCTACGGGTCAGACTCCTTTCTCATTAGTGTTTGGAACTGAAGTAGTTATCCCCACAGAGATGGTTATCCCAACGGCCAGAGTCACTCATCAAAATCCCGAAGATAACACTCGAAGCCTACTTGAAGATCTAGATGCGGTAGAAGAACTCCGGGATTTAGCAAAGATCAGAATGGCTTCTTATCAACAGAAGATAGCAAAGTCCTACAACAAGAATATCAGAGTTCGAAGGTTTCAAGAAGGCGATTTGGTTCTCCGAAAAGCTTTTCAGAATACTACCAATCATACGGATGGCAAGCTCGCTCCAAAGTGGGAAGACCCTTACCTGATTGATTCAGAAGCAGGAAAGGGGGCATACAAATTATCTACTTTGGATGGTGACCTACTACCAAGGGCTTGGAATGTTATTTATCTCAAAAAATATTTCGTGTAAGATTCCTATCCCGAGGATAACTGTTATACTAAACAATTAAGGTATGTACTCAAACTTAAACTTTTATTCATTTATTATTATTCTTATTCTTCATACAAGGTACCGACTTAAGCATCGGAGGGGTGTTAGCAAGGCTAACACCCACCCCTCACTTAGAATTGACTATTTTGTAGGGCCTTGTCGCCAGCTTATCCTTAAGGTATGAGAGGTTTTCACCTCTTCCAAGGGTTAAGGGATCTTCATCTCTTCTTAAGTCGCCTGTAGAGCACGTATATTCAGCCTTAGTTTGAGAGGCGGGGCTAGCACATGAAATATAGTGACTTGTTACCTCGTTATCCTCGGCTAATCGTTTGGATCTTGAGGTTCAAGGGATCTTCATCTCTTCTTAAGACGCGTGTAGCACATGATTTATTCGGCCTTAGTTTGAGAGGCGGGGCCAGCACATGAAATATAGTGACTTGTTACCTCGTTATCCTCGGCTAATGGTTTGAATCATAAGTTTATGGTAGACGTACCATAATCTAAGGTTAAAGAGATTTACATCTCTTCAAAAGGGTCTTGACGCCAATTCATTCTTAAGGTTTAAAAGATTTACATCTCTTCAAAAGGGCCTTGTCGCCAGAATTTCTAATAATATTTTCAGAATAATGCTAATATTACAATTATATTGTTATATTCCCAGGATCAGAAGAATATCCCAAACGATGATCTTATTTCAAAGATAAGACTGTCTGAACAATTTTCAGGTTTACTGATACACGGTTCTGGTATGATTTACTATTTGCAAATATTTCATTCATCATTTTATTTAAAAGCTTATGACTTTATATTGGTTTTGTTAAAATTTAAACTATTGCTAAGAGTTTTTTTTGAAACTTACATTTTTCTAAAAAACAGAAAAAGAGAAAACACACCAATATAAGTCATAAAAAGCAGTACTAATATTATAATGCAGGAAAAGATAGTCCGGGTTTCACTCAAAAAGGAGCCTATCCACCCGAACTACCATAATTGTTTTAAGTGCAGAAAATAAAAGACGATTTGGGCTTCGTCCTGAACCAGGATCCCTCCACCCAAATCATTATCCTAAACATACTACATTATCCATACATAACCAAAAAAGAAATTGTTCAGAACAACCATCCAAAACACATAAAAACGACCTTGAAACCAGGTTCAAGCCTTTCCACCCTCAGCATCATCACCTTCTTTCTTCTCCAAATCCTTTGTCTCCCCGGCCTTAGTTTCCTTCACGCCCTCACCAGCTCCAGCATCCTTGATCACCCCGGAAGTCCCAGCCGTCTCGTCCTCTTCAATATTCTCCCCCCTTAGCACCTTGAGCTTTTTCTTCCAAGCTCTAGAATTCCAAGACTCCATCACGTGACCCTTCGCTTGTACTTCCTCGGACATCTTGATCATCGACTCCATAATGCTAGCAGCTGCACACTTCTTAGCATCTTCAAGAAACTCATTTTTTTCTGACTCAAATGAGGCTTTGAGATCCGAAATCTCTTTGTCCTTCTTTTTGAGTAGTAAGTCCTTGATGCTAACAGCTTTCAAGAGATCGGCGAGCTTGGCTTCGGCTTCTTTCTTGGACAATTCAGCATCTTGGGATATCTGACGGTAACTTTCAGTTTTCTGTATTCCCAAATTAATGTTAGTTTTCTGCAGATTACTATTTTCAGGATACGTGAAAATTGCTTACTGTTCCAAGAAAGTTAGCAAGAGCTTGAAGCTTCTCTATAGCATCGGAGGTGGTCATATCAGCAAAGGGCTCGGTTTCAGCCGAAGTGGTGGCTTTCCTCTTCTTTTGCGCAACACTTTTTTGGCGAGTAGTTGGAATTCTCACCGAAGGGGAAAGTGTCTTTGAATGTTCTTGCTTCACCACAGGCCTATCCTCAATAAAATCATCCAAATCCACCAAGCTAAAAGACTTTGGCTTCGGCATTCCTGCACAATAATTTATCAAGTTATTTTCAAAATAACGAAATCCCTAGAAAACCTAAAATCCCCAAAACACTTACCAGAGGTCATACTCTCAGCAGGTTTCTCAGCTATCACACTCGTTTCTCCTATTTCTTCCTCTAACCAAAATTCCCTTTCCTCTGCCGGAATCTTTAACAACGCCTTAAGCCTTTTCTTTGTATCCTTCCTAAGCTTTATCAAATCCTCGAACACAACTTCCAAAAAACAAACCATATCAAAATAAATTATTTGCCGAAAAGAAATTTAAATCCTACAGATATCCTACCCTTATGAACCCATTTAATTGGCAAGTCCATCCCGTTCGGAATAGAATCTCGACGGACAAAAAAGAAATGTTTTTTCCAATCGGGGTCGCTACCGGACACCTTGGGAACCATATAAAGACGGCTGGACTTGGATTGAAGACAATAGTGAAAGGATCCATGAGTTCGGAGGTTGTAGGTTGCGGCTATATCGGGCACACCTATGGACAATCCATGGGTTTTGTTCAAACGATCTACTGTAGCCAAAACCCTCCACACCATTGGCATGACTTGCGAGTACGAAAATCCGGTTACGTCAAAAACTCTTGGATGAGAGGGGAAAAAGGGTATGAAAGGCTGATGGAAAAGGGATAATAGAAGAAACACACCCAGGTTTTTGAAGAAAAGTCGGCTTTGGTTTTGGGGTCGTAAGGTCTAATAATGGCTTCGGGAGGCAGCAAACCTGAATCTTTCAAAAACCTAATATCAAGATCCTTGAAAAGACACTGGTCTTCGTCAGTCGCCGGAAGCAGAGCTTGGTCAACGAAGTCATCCGAGGTAGCAAACGAGAATGGATTGGGCGCTCGAGGGGTTCTCTTTCTCATTATAGTTTGATCGAGAAAAAAATTTCAAGAAATTAAAGAAGACAAGGAAGAAGAACTGACCTGGTTTTGAATCAATGGAAGAAGTATTGATTTGAGATTGGGAAATGGTTTAATTATAACCTGGAAGGGCGGTTATAGACTCTCCTCAATCCGCGTGCACGTCCTTTCAGTTGGCAGAAGATATTTTACTTTTCGAAATTTGAAATTTTACAGCTGTCACGCAGTAAAAATTGGGGGCAATTGTTGGGTGCAGATTTTTATCCTCGGAATTAAGCTTAACTTAAGGATGTTGACTGAAACGGTTTGTGACACTCGTTAATTTTAGGTTAACTCCGTTAATCCAAACTCCGTCAATTCAAACTTAAGATCACACGAACTATAACGCACATCTCATTATATTTAAACTAGGGGTTTAAATGACGCTTGACAATCACTACATATGTAGTCTTTCGGGATTGCACCGAAACGCAAACGAGTTGACGCAAACCATTGGTGAATAAACGAAAAACATCCAAACAATAATTATTTGATAATTATGTGTTAGGCTTATGTGCTATTTGATAATATTGTATAGAACACTAACTCAAGATGCAAAAAGTCTATTATATGCTAGAAATTGATAAATTAGAAGCTTAAGGGGGTTAAGTGTAATATAACTAATTATATAAACAACTTATTATCAAACCCTAACCCTTTTCTCCCTCCCTCTCCTCTCACCCGACGACAGCCCCCTTTCCCCCCTCTCCTCTCTTGCTCGGCCGATCACCACCACACACATACATATACAAGTTATTATTCAAGCTTGCAATGAAGGTTTAAAGTGCTAGCTAGGTAAATTACATCATCTCTAGTCTATTTCATTGATTTAATTGCATGATTAAACCTACAATCATAAACCCTAGGTGCTAAAAATGTTGTTTGTTGATGAACTAGGGTTTACATGCATGATTGTTAGTCATAGGTTAATTGTTTATTGAGTTTTGATGAAAACTGATGCTGGACAGATTATTGAATTCGTGTTTGGACGACTGTAACTTGATGTTAATATTATGTTTTGATGCGATGGTTGATTCTACAGTATACTAGGTCGAGTCTAGTTTCTGAAAAGTCTGAGTTTGTAATTTTTGGACGTATAAAAGTCGGTTTTTATTATTTTACAAAACTGTTGTGCAAGGCTGATTTGGGAGACCTGCTGTTAGGCTGTTTTGCGACTAAGATATCTCATAAACTACAAGGCCAAATGGGTTGGTTCCACTTCTGGAAGAAAATACATTGAGTTATGAACCTAACCGAATTGGTCTTGCATTAATTGGATTTTTCATTTAACGGGAATAACAAATAACATTCTGTTGCGCATGATTTTGACTGCTGTGAGTTTGCTGTAATGTTTTGGTCTTTGTGAGTAAACTATGTGGAATAAAAATACAATAAAAATAGCTCTAGAAACCTAACTCATGTGTGCTTTTGTGACGATTTTTGGTGAATTAATTGATATGCTATGATCTGTTGAATAGAGTAATCTTTCAAGTAGAATTCTGTCTTGATGAAACTAGCTGCTGAACTATATGAAAATACACGAAACGTCCTTGTTGCTAGATAATTGCTATGTTTTGACTAAATTGCCCTTGTGGGGAATAATTGCTAGTAATGTACACTATTAATACTTGACACGTAAGTAGTTGTTCACACTTGTAACATATCACCAATGTGTTTGTTGAGACACACACAATTCACAAACGAAACACGAAACGTATCTTATGCATAGGTGTTATGTGCCGAGTCTAGAGACTCGATAATAGTTACAACACTCAGAAAATCTCATTGTTGTTTTAGAACGCTAGTGAGGATTTTCTGTGACGCGCATCACTTGGGTGACTTGTTTTTGAATTCTTCGCAAACAGTGAGTTTCACGTTCCCCTTTTTTTTACTCTTTTAAACGCTTTTCACTTGGGGGAGAATACATACTACAAAACGCTTTAGATTTTGTTATTTATTATATATCACTTGTAAAGGCTAAGTGGCAAACGAAACAACTGAAGTCCTTCACACATCGAACCGTTTAGTATTGGATAATAGCGAGTCACTGTTGAGTAGTACTACTGGGTTTGACAAACCCCACCCAACGCTAAACTCGACTGGAGGTCGAGTGGGTGTAATCTTGGCTAACACATTACCATGGTCGGGATAGACCTGGTGGCAAGGCAAATGATAAACAGTCAGCTTCGGTGTCGAACACTTAGTAATACTTGCTATATAGGCTAGCTACCTATAGATATATAATTGATTTAACATTATCTGGTAACGTAAACGCAAAACGCAAACGCTTTATTTTATATAAACTTGTGAACTCACCAACCCCGTGTTGACACTTTTAGTATGTTATTCTCAGGTAGCCGAGGCGGGCGCGCGGTATAGGAACATGCATCATTGAACTCTATTGTTTTGCAAACTTGTTTTTCTTAAACTGTTATTAATTGGGTTTTTAAGTCGTCCTGTGTGACGCAACACTTGGTTTATGATTTTACGCTTCCGCACTTATTTACACTTAAATGTTTTCGTGGTTTGAAAACTTTACTTATGGTTTGATTATAACTAACGATTCCGATCCTGTTAGTTCACACCATCTGACGGTAAAACTCCGTTAGTGGATTTTGAGGGTGTGACACGGTTATTATGAGGAAGGTACGTTGACTAATTCAATTGTCCTATATTATCTAACTGTTTTGCAGATAAGATCACGTGTTAAATATGCTTATAAGAACGTGGATTGCAACGGAATGCTATTTGAACTTCGTCAACTAACAACGTGGGCAGTAACGGCTTGGTTGAAGAAGTAGTCTAGGGTTTCCGGATATTTCGGAATAACAGTTGTAATGTTCTTATTATAAATAGAGCTGATAATATCAATAGGAAACACACACTCTCACGATCTAGCTTACTAGCAGCCACTATAACACTTAGTTTTCGATATTCTATCAGCTCCAACCTTTGTAATCACCCGTTTTTTATATTAATAAACTTGACGGTGATAGTTTTCACCGTCCGGGGGTTTTTTGTGCCGGAGATTATAATAATCACGCGTAATTCGACCAAAAGTTAAGCTCATAATCTTTAACCGAAGGTATCCGACTAAAGATTAAGTTGTAATCTCTTGGCCGAAACGAAGACTATTATATTCAAGGGTTTTTTTCCTCGTAATCATATCCTCGTGTTCAATCTTTTTACCATTTAGCACCTAGCCTCAAGCACTAATTTGATCAAGAGTTAGTTTGCTAATTTTTGACCGAAACAGTTATGTACATGTCGGTTAACCTAGGGATCCATGTCCATAGCTATCGTGTCGTTAGCGTTCATCGACATATAGAAACAATATTTTGTTCAATTAAATAATTTTTAATTGATCTTTTAATTTGATTTCAAATTCTTGGTAGAAAAAAAAATCATATGATGCCGTTCCCACAACGACCAAAAGCTTAACAAGATGCAATGTTAGGTATGACTCAAATTCATAAGTTTTTAAAATATTTATATGACCATTTTTTTATATTTGATTTGTATTATATACTTTTCAACTTCTATGGCTAAATTATAAACAATATCGAGACGTCTTATTTGTGACAAAACATATTTTTTGTTTTCAATTTAATTTTATAATTTCTTCAATGATTGGCTTGTATGTTACACCTTATTTTACCCGAAATCACACCCTACCACCACATCTAAAAAAATATATTTCAAAACAACATTTAGATGAATATACTATATTCACAAAATAGCACACCTATGTATATTCATAATAAAAAAGTATTTGTATAAAATATATTTTATTCTTAACATGAAAATAATTAGAACGAATTTGTTGTTATTATTAGGTTTATTTTTATAGGTGTTTGCTGTTATTTTTTGTCAATATTTGCTAATTTTTGAGTATGAGACGTTATAAGTATTTGCTGATTTATATTTTGTTGTTATTATTAAATTTTTTCTTTTGCTGTTATAAGTATTTATTGGTATATGTTGTTATTATTTTGTTCTTGATTTTGATTATTTTATTGCAATTTTTAGGTTTTTTTCTTTGTTATTACAAATCATTGTTTATGTATATTGGTATTGTAGTTGTTATTGTTTCTTACGTTCTCATTTTTTTATAAATTGGTATTATTTCCTACGTACTCATGTTAAGAATAAAATGTACATGAACCTTCCCCACAAAGAGTAAACAATATATGTTTTTTCATTAAATATTAGCAACCTCGATGAAGATAAATAAATGGTCCTACTAATGACACCTTAGACACCCCCTATACACCCCGTATAGCGCTATAAAAGACGTATAGGCATCCACATAACCCTATACAAAACGTAGATGAGAGTGTTTATTGTCCTTAGAAAACCCCTATATAAACTTATGATCCTAGTGAAACCAAATGTAAGAAGGTAACAAAAGTTGAAAAATGAAAAGTTGAACCTAAACCTTTTCGTTGGCATAACGTAGCTTTGAAGTGAGAGGAACTCCACTTTAGACCCTTAAAGTTATGAGTATGCTTAATTGGGCCCCTTATATTATGATCAATCACAAATTCACTTCTCAAGTATCATGAACCCGAATGTTACTCTTCGGCATGAGGATTTATTAACGATAACTCAATGGACCCACAAAAGAAGTTAAATACAAAAAAAATAGTAAAAATTTAATTCAAACCTTTAATCTTTACTGGAATTCTTAAATGTTTACCACTCTGTCACCTTTTAAAGATTTTAATGTTATTTATGATGGATCATTTATCACTTCTAAACGATAGATAATTTATGCATTTATACATAATCATTTTCTTTTTATTAATTTGTATATTACTACAATATAATTATATAATATCAAAATATAATGTATGATGCTATTACCTCTCTCTAAATTGAATATTCAAGCAATTGTTCTACACTAAAAATATATCATTTAACTTAAAGCACACAATTAAATGCATTACATAAAATATATCATTTATGTATCACATGTTAATCATAATACTGTCCGTTGCGGATTACCGTCCCGAGATTCCACCAACATCCACGTCCCTATCACGCCACCCCCTCTGCCCTTCAGGCGTTACCCCGTTAACGCCTACCGTACCGTTCTCCTACCGTCTCCGCTTTCTTCCCCTTGGGCGGTTTCCCGCAACACCCACCCAGCCATCCTAATAAAGAACTCAACAAGAAAATATTTGACATCTTTATAAACCTCATATACTATATTTGCAATATGTATAAACTTGAGGGAGTAAAAACAACTTAACTGAAACGTTTACGAAACAAATTATTGATATCCTCATTACGAAACATCTAACCAAGAAAAGAAAATTAAAAACGCCACATCAATTAACAACATTCCTTTAATAATAGTCATCTTTTCCTGCACTCCCCAAACCCACAAATCCAGATAAAGTTACACCTTTTATTGCAATAATTACAACACACAATAGCATACAATTCCGTTAACAAATCCGCAAGTCACACTCTCTCGCCGTTAGGCTATGTGTAGTGGGCGAATTGTTTAGACGAATTTGGGTTAAAAGGGGCTACAACACCGTCCCCTGGGCGAAATGTGGGGCGAATTGTGGGGGGGGGGGCGCCAAGTTATTGTCGCCTGCTTGTGTTGTTTGTGGGGGTGAAAAGTTTTTTTTTTTTTATTATTTTATTGTAATTGAGACTTATAAACATATTTATATATATATTATTATTATTATATTATATTATGGGTCACCTAAAAACAAATTCTTACCCATTACCGACTGGGCGTCACACGACGCAAAACGCCCTAATTTATAACGCCTCAACTACACATGGCCTTAGTGTCTGCTACATTGGAATGAAATTGACTCTCTCTCTCTCTCTCTCTCCTACTATACAGTCGTTTGTCTTATTCGTCTCACCTAATTTCAAACCTCATATCTCTAATTAAACAAAAATGTTTTGTTGAAAGTTTTACATATGTGAAACATTAGAAGAAGATCTAGGATGTGAGTTAGATTTTCACAAAATTATATAAATTATTATTGTGGTGGTGATGAATCGGAGTTTCCGGGCACCGGAGAAGGAAATGCCGGTGCCGGTGAAGCAACGGAACTTGAAAGAGAAATTAGAAGAGGAGCCAGGGTTATTTTTGGAAATGAGAAAACATGAATTGGAACGTCATGATCTTCTTTATGTGCAGAGTCCTGAGGCAGAATTTGATTCATCTTTTGGTATATTTTAATTGTTTACTAATATTTATTTCATAATTATGAAATTAATTAACGGTCTGAACCGGTAGCCTGCTGATAGATTCGGTAACATATATAAATGAGCATTTTGTAACGAGTTCGGTACAAAATTTATATACGGTATTGGTGCTCTATCTTACCATTATTACCCCTTAACCGGTACAGTACCGATAGATTCGGTAAAGTAGAGTACCAATACCATGAATAAATGAGCATATTCTAACAAGTATTGGTACCATACTGATACCAATGGTACGGTACAGCACGGTACGGTTTTAATTTCAACTTTTTCAAAAATTCGGTATTGGTTTTTTTGGTACTAATCTTATCTCTATTACAATCTAAAACCATTGAAACGTATGAGTCTTGTCGTACATCGGTTGCAAAGGGCAACAAATGTGGGGTTTACAAACTCCAAATGAGTGTCTGACCCACCAGACTAGTCTTTTGAGTTGAGTTACGGCTTCTTGATATCTTATCTTTACCAAAAATTACATAATTATGGATAAAATATGACATGGTTATATTCGTTAACCCCTAAATAATATTATTATTAAATTTTTGATGTTGCAGGCTCAAGAACAGGAAACTCTCCAATATTCAATATGCACTCTGCACCAACTGGTCGAAAAACTGGTGCGGACGAATTTCTCAACTCCGAAGAGGATAAGAATGACTACGATTGGTAAATCTTGCATTTATATTTTATATTCTGTGATCCAACTTTTTCCAGTTGTTCTGTGGGGTTAAAATTTAAAGTTAGTGGTCACATGTACATATAATATGGTTTCCATTTTCAGGCTTTTGACACCTCCTGGTACCCCTCTTTTTCCTTCACTGGAAATGGGATCACAGAAAACTTTCATGAACCAAAATGGTGCTCATAAATCTCATTCGAATCCGCAAAACCCGAGTGCAGCAAAATCTAGAGTAAGATTAATAATTAGTTCATTACTAGATTTACAGTTGTTGCATATGTTTTTTTCATGTGTTAGTAATACTTGTATTATTACTTTTGGTATAGTTATCAAATACCCAACAAGAGTCTACTGGTAGGAATAATTTGGTAGCATCAAAACCGCGAGCTGCGTCTCCTGGACTCCGTAGACCATTATCCACAGGGGCTACAGGCTCAGGCTTGGGCTCAAGCACAAGATCTTCTACAACAAGTAGGCCGGCTTTAGGTACACAATCTAGAGCTGTATCAAACTCGGTTACCAAAACCACACCCACTTTAACCACAACCACAAGCACAAACGCTAGACCAAGATCTTCTACACCCACACCCGCTTCACGCCCGGCCTTGTCCTCAACCAAACCAACAGTTCCTGCTAGATCGTCTACACCTACGCCTAGGTCCACCGCAAGATCTTCAACCCCAACGAGCCGACCGTCTTTATCCACAACCAAACCCATGCAACGAGCACCCACACCACCACGAAGGTCACCCGCATTATCCACCGTCACAAAACCATCAACCCCTTCGGTTAAATCCCCAACCGTCACAAATTCAGTGAGCTCTCCCAACACAAGACCGAGACCATGGAAGCCACAAGAAATGCCCGGGTATACTCTAGACGCACCGCCTAATCTAAGAACCTCACTAAACGACCGACCCATTTCGTCCATCAGGGGTCGGGCCGGTGCACCGAGCAGCCGGTCTTCGTCTATTGAGCCTCTGCCTAATGGAAGGGTTAGAAGGCAATCGTGCTCACCTTCTCGGGGTCGGCTTCCTAATCCTAACGGTGTGACCCGCAAGAGTGGAAGCTCGGTACCGATCCCAGCATTGATCCGGTCATATGCTAAAGCTAATGATAACGTGAGCCCAGGATTATACGGGACCAAAATGGTTGAGCGCGTTGTAAATATGCGAAAATTGGCCCCACCGAAGCAAGATGACAAACACTCACCAAATAGTAATTTATCCGGGAAATCATCGTCACCCGACAGCTCGGGTTTTGGAAGATCACTTTCAAAGAAATCATTAGATATGGCTATGAGGCATATGGTATGTTTTATGTTTCATTTAATTCATTTTAATCTTATAAAATCTTACAATGCATCTGAAGTTAACAAATTTATTATGTTGCCAAAAACAGGATATAAGGCGAACACTACCGGGTAATTTGAAACCGTTAATGGCAAAAATTCCTGCATCGTCTATGTACAGTGTGAGATCCGGGCCCACACGAAGTCGAATGATTAGTGTATCGGATTCCCCTATTGCAACAAGCAGCAATGCAAGCTCTGAAATGAGTGTGAGTAACAACCCGGTTGATGAAAATAATAATATTGATGACGAGAGTAACAGCGAAAAGGGTGTTCGCTCGCCTGCTAGCATACGTGGCAGGTGATCGTGTTCGTGTTTATGTTCACAATCTTATAAACCCGGATTACTTATCTGTATGTGAATGACAAAGCTAAATTAATCTTTTTACCCTGTTTTGGTCCAAGTTAATTGATGAATTTGTTGATGCAATGATATGGAAAATAGTGGTATGCAAGAAACCGAAAAAACCGATCTGAAACCAGAAAAATGAAAATCCAAACTGATAACACTGAACCGAAACGAAATTCGATGGTTTGGTTTTATGTTTTTGTAAAAACCGGATTTATGGTTTGGTTTTGGTTTTGCATATAAGAAAAACCAAAAACACCGAACCGAATTTCTAGATTTTCATTTTTTACTTTTTTTATTTCAAGTAATTTATAAGAATTTAATATATATATATATATATATAACTCAAAATGCTTTAGCCCAAACGTATAATAATTGATTAATATTTATTTAATAAAATGATGCAGGCCTAAATTTATTATTTTGGGCCAACTTTCTTTCGACCAAAAAATCTCAAACTCAAATGGCAAAACTACATATTGAAATTGAGCCGAAGCCAGAAAACCGAAAAAACCAAAACTAAACATTAAAAAACATAAAAAATTTAACGGTTTTAAAAATAGAAAACCAAAGTTTCAATTTTTAATTCAGTTTTAACCCAAAACTGATCCAAACCAAACCGTTTTAGACCGAAGAAAGAGTCAAATATTGGGGCAACATATTTAAGAATTATTACTGGTTGGTAGGACAACAATTGGGAAGAATCAGTATTGAAATAAATCAACATAGGGAAGCGATATTGAGGGACCCGTTTAATCCAAAGTTTCAAACTTTATAGATTCGCTTCACATGGGTGACCAATTTAGACTCTACGAATGAAAGTGACATGGTAGTTCAGTGCAACCATGGATTTTGTATAACAAAACAAGATTATTCAGAAAAGAAGTTGGATATTTTATGCTCTTAAAAGATTGTGTATACTTGTAAGTTGTAACAAATGACAATTTGTAAAACATTATTTTATTCTATAAATTTAAGAAACACACAACCAAACAATCAATGGTACAATAATAATAATCAACTAGACATGATTTGGGTTCACATGTTGTCATAAATTCTTGTCTTCTTCATTCTCGGTTTGAGGGGGTGCATAAGAGGCGAGCGACGTGCTCGACTAGGCTCGTTTTGAATTATAAGAGTTTGAGTTTGGCTTGTTTCGAGTTCTTTTTCTAATGCCCCAGCTCGACTCGTGAGTCCTTTTTCAAGTTGGAGCTGGGATTGTGTGTTATTTATTATTATTTTATAAACTTTTTTTTTAACTATTTTTATATAATTTGAAAAAAAAAACCTAAAAACAAGCCTAAGTTCAGCTTAAACTCGTGTGCATTTGCTGAAACGAGCCGAAGCTCGGTTATGGAGTGTGAAATTAACGCATGGCTCATTAAAACTCGATAAACCTAAACGATCTACTCATACAAAGCTCAAGCTCGAAAACTAAACGGGTTTTGTTTGAGACTTGAGGTTGATTAGTTTCGTCTCATTTCAAGCTTCTTTTCCAATCCTCTCAAGTAGCTCGCGAGCAACACGTCTCATTTGCACTGCTAGATATAAATTTAAGTGTTACATTAAGAATCATGCCTATGTGAATTGTAATAATTATTTTGAATCAAATATTAGAAATATAAAGTTGTTCCATACGGTTTCTTAGAAAGGTGTAAATGGACAATTTGAATCATACACATTAGTTTCTTTACCAACAATCATCAATAACTAACGATAAAGAAAAACACAACTGACATTTTACTTAAAAAGGAATTAATGGGGTGAGAGAGGCTTGAACTCTCAACCTCAGGATCACTCTTAAATTATTCTATGGGACCTACGCGCTAGACAACTGCGACACCACCCCTTGACGTTCTAAATCCTTTAAAGTATTTTGAACTTGTTCATTGATGCGTTGAAGCTCAAGGACCATGTTGCTAGTGTCCATCCTTTCTTCAGGTGACTCCATGGAGCAAGCCAACCCAATTCTTGCTAACAAAACCATGCACTCTTCCAATCTCTTCAAACCACGGTTCATGTTTGCGGTAGCTTCCATACGATCTTCATCGATACATGACAAAAGCTCTGGTTCAATGACTTCCATGACATGATCAGGCAATGCCATCTTCACATAGCCATGAAGGTTCAATCCTTCTTAAAATAGCGGATCTGTTGGTCTCCTTCCGGTTATAATTTCTAATAACAAGATCCCAAAGCTATAGATGTCACCTTCTTTTGTCATTTCATTTCCAACACCATACTCTACAAATCCATTTTATGAGATAATCAATGCCACAAAACTTTATGCAAAAAAACATATTTTCTAAATTCTAGTTACTAGTTACCTGGAGCTGCATATCCAGTTGTCCCTCTTATTCCAATTGAACTGCTTTGTGTGGTTTTAATGGAAGAAACTTCGCTAGCCCGAAGTCACCAATGTGAGCAACCATGTCACTGTCTAATAATATGTTACTCGGTTTAAGATCACAATGAATTATGGGTACCTCACAATCTTGGTGGAGGTAGTGAATGGCAAGAGCCACATCTGTTGCAATTGTTACTCGTTGACGAAGGCTTAATCTTCGTGGAGCTTCTTCAATCTCGCTTTCTTGTTCTGAACTTGGATGCAACCAACTTTCAAGATTCCCATTTGGCATGAACTCGTAAATCAGAGCTTTAAAATCGTTACCTTGATAATCAACTGACGAGCAAGAAGTAATAATTTTTAAAAGATTACGGTGTCTTATGTTTTTCAAAGCTTCACATTCTGCTAGAAAACTCTTTAAAGCTCCTTGGTTTTCAAGATTTAGAATCTTGATTGCAACAATTGCATCATCTGGTTCAAGGATACCTTTGTAAACATCACTAAATTTCCCACTCCCGATTAGATTCTGTTGGGAGAACCCATTTGTGGCTTTATGTATGCTTCCATAAGACACCCTTGAAAACGGTTGCATGAATGGAGATATTGTTGGCAGTGTTTGTGTCTTCCTTCGTTTCCAACAAAACAGCAAACACAACACCATTGCTATAATGAGGAATGCGCAAACTGCGATGACAACAAGAACAACACGCGGGACATGCGAACCTTTCTTTGATCTTGCTGACATGGCACACTTGGGTAGGCCAAGTTCAGGAAGGCCTCCACATAGCCTATGGTTCCCACTAACTGCAAACATGCTTGTGCTCTTGAAAATAACTGTCACGGGTACCCCCCCCCCTCGAGATTGTTGAACGACAAATTCAGTGAAAACAGATTTAACTGCTCCAAGAATCTTGGAATTTGGCCGGAAAGGTTGTTACTAGAAAGATCAAGGTATCTAAGACCTCTTAAGGTACTCATAGTGGGGATTATGGGACCTTGAAAAGAATTGGCGCTCATGTCTAGATACTCAAGGCTTGTGCAGCTTCCAATGGTGTTCGGAATTGCGCCAAATTTCTTGAATGATTTGGCGTCTAGGCTCTATAGCCCAGTGATACAAATTCAAGTGAATTTTGGTTAAAGAAAAGAAAATACAATAATTTGTTGATAATACTTTCTCAAGAGATGTATATATCAATTTTAAAGACTTTTGTAAGTTGTGTGTCATTGAAAAAATGTTGATAATAGAAAACTTTAAATAGACAAGTCACCTTCGAAAAACAAATTGTAGCAAAGAATGATCTTTGTTGAAGATATTTTACTACTTATGACTGTTTTGACCAAAACTCATAAAAGTTACTAATGATGAAGAGAAGGTTCATTTTTCAGGATTAGTTGTACAATTTAGTTGTCCTTGTAATCTATTATTTGACAAGTCCATATCAATGATCAAAGATATGTTTCCTATAAAACCTGGAAAGTTCCCGGTGAAGCTGTTGTCATCTAGGTATAAACGCTTTAAGTTTCGCAGATTACCAAGTTCACTAGGAATTATGTTTGCGAACTGATTAGAACGCATTGCTAATAGCTCTAACTTCACAAGATTCCCGATCCCAGAAGGCAAATTGCCATATATGAAGTTTTCAGAAAACATAAGAGTTGTGACTTGGGATGAGAGATTGCCTATAGAATTTGGAAGAACTCCTCTTAATTTGTTACCTATAGCACTCAACGATTCAAGATTGCTACAATTGGCCATGGAATCAATGAAATTCAAGTCATCTGGTTGTGAACTTCCTAAACCATTTCGGTTTATCCCAAGAACCCTAAGATTTGGCATCTGACTAAAATTTATGTTAAATTTCCCAGTGAAACCGTTTACAGACAGGCCGAGATGTAGCAAGTTTGAACAGTTGGAAAATGAGAGCGGAATGGTTCCTGTAAAATTGTTTCGTGCTATCTGGAAAATCTGAAGGTTAGGTAGCTGCAGCCCTATATCTTTTGGTAGTTCTCCACTGATTTGATTAAGTGTGAAACTTAGAACCGTTAACGATGTTAAATTGTATAAGGATGGAGGGATCATACCATGTAGTTGGTTGTCTCCAAAACCAACTTCCTTCAAGTTGTGCAATTGACCTAAAGCGTGTGGAATGCTTCCACCTAGACGATTGACTGAACCCGATATGCTTTCAAGAGAAGTGAGATTTGCCAAGAAAGATGGTATCCCTCCTGTGAAATCATTTTTATGAAATCAGAGAGCTAAGCTGTTGTGGGAGCTTTCCAACTAGTTTATTGTACCCCAACCTAAGAGTATCAAGTCTGGTGCAGTTTGATAAACTCGCTGGAACTTGACCTTCAAAAGAATTGTTCCGTAGAAATAGCTTCTGCAACCTAAACAGGTTACCTATTTCAGGTGGGATTACACCTTTAAAGGTGTTATTTCCAAGCCAAATTACTCTTAGAAAGCTCAAGTTTCCAATATGAGGAGACAAGGAACCAACTATGCCTCTAGACCCAAGGTCCAGTTCGGTGACTCTGGGATGCCGACGACCACATGTAACACCTTGCCATTGGCAGAAATGGAGGGAGGTGTTCCATGAGTCGAAAACATGTTGCGGGTCATAAGAGATGGCAGATTTGATGGCGAGAAGTGCAAGTTGATCGGTATGGTTTGTGGCGAGTGTTAAAGGACATAATAGTAGTAGTGTTATTGCATGAATGAAAATTAAAAGGTATGTCATGGACGACATTCTATCTTGCTTATGACACATTGATTTACTTGATTTGAGATTCATGGGATTTCTATAAATAACATTGCTAGGAATTGACAATGAAAGATAAGTCTTGCCATGCAAACTTAATTGATAGGGGACCATTAGAATGCCAAGTTTGTTTGACTTGATCTCTACAAGTCTTGGTCTTGTTTTTAAAGAGGATTTTATACGTTCGTTACCTGGAATTCAATCCGTTCATACTATTTGTGTCTCTCACGGGCCAAGTTATATATGACTTCCATTGAGTTTGACTTGTTACTCGACAGTCCATGCATGCTTACCTTAAATCCAATAGAATTCCACATTGTACTTCTGACTTTTAGGAACATGTCAAAAACATATTAGAATTTTGCGTGATTGTGGTGTTGATGGGTTAGATTCCGATTTTGGGTGTGCAATGGATTATTTGCATAACTCTATTCCCGATCTTGATCTTGGCGGGTTCGCTAATAAGAACACCGCCCCCCTAAAGCCCAAAATGCTTTGGCGAGTGCCCTTTATAGTAAAACCGTCCAAAGTTTGGGAGAAAAGTTTGGCATGCCTCTCGTCAGAGAGCGGTATTAGAATGTCTTCAGGTTCCTCATGCTCAAGACTTTTTGACTGTCACCCCATCGAAGGGTTAGGCCAGCACATGTCAGCAGTGGAGTACCGAGCCATTCTTAAATATCGGTTAATGATCCCCCTGTTCCCAGTTGATGAGGCATGCCCGGTTTGTCGTAAGGCGTGTTTAGGCAATTTTGGTGAACATGCGGTTCATTGCAAAGAACTCCCGGGATTTAAATATAGACATGATTTGGTCAGGGATGTCCTTTTTATGTGTTAAAACGAGCGGGAATCTCGGCAAGAAAAGAGGTTCCTGTGAATTTTTTGTCGGATCCGCGTGAAGGAAGGTCTACTCTCCGACCAGCGGACATTCTTGTGTTTGGATGGGTTGGGGGGAAGCGTGCTTGTGTGGACCTTACTGGGGTGTCCCCTCTTGTAGGGCGTAGGGACACCGGGTTTGTTGCTAGGCAGGCTCTGTTAAAGGCAGAAGCAGGAAAAAATGCTAAGCACGAGAAGGCGTGTGTGGAGAATCAACACGTCTTCATTCATTTTGCTTTTGATACATTTGGGTCTTTTGCTCCCGATGCTGCTACGTTTCTAAAAAAAGTTCAGCGGGTCGTGCACAGTAACTCAATGACGCCAAAGAACGATAATTTTATTTTCAGTAGGATTGGTTTTGCCATTCAAAAGGGGGTGGCAGCGCAGCTTGTTGCCCGCTTACCTGCCTCTTTATTATAATTAGATCCTTTTATTGAAAATGAAAATTGATTCTTTGATGGGAAAAAAAAATTAGAATTAGCAACCGAGTGCTTTTCTTCATAGTGCTAATAATTTAATTTATAAGAATAAGTATATGTTCTCCAATGTATAATTATAAGGCGAGGTATCATTGTATGATACAGATTGTGCTTTCTTCATAATTTAAAATATAATCCAAAATGAAAAAAAGAAAAAGAAAAGAACAACTAATAAGGTAATACAAACGAATCTACACCACAAATCTCTAAACTCTCTGGTCTCTGGTTTGGTACACTACCGACAGTTGGTATAACAACAACAAAAAATATTTAAAAGAGGACATCAATAGGGCTAGCACAACCTATTTAGAGACCCAAAGCTAAATAAAATATTGAGGCTCTTTTTTTTCCCTGAAATTTGTTGTTACAAAACTTGTTCTGTTATGATACACCGACGGTTTCTTTCTTTTTGAATGACACATTTTCAACTTTTTGTCAAACCAATAATGAAATCTTGTCCCCCCCCCCCCCCCCAAATAGTGTATATACTGTTGATTTTGTACTATAAATACTAGGTGATTGTAACGGAGATTTGCATCCCAGTAAGACTAATAATTCTTACTTTTCTTATTCCCTTATCTCTTGTTAACTCCAAAGTTCATATATTATTCTAATAAGCTTGTTATAATTAGAGCTAATATAATAACACGTTATCAGCACGAGCCGCTTATATCCTAATCAAGAAAGGTAATAGACACAAAGGTATATACATAAGCATCATAAACACTTCTTTAATTATGTACATTGAAAATATATATATATATATATATATATATATATATATATATATATGCATATACATATATTAAGTAACAACAGTAATATGTATTAACATTGTTATTAAAATTTGATAACTATTCTAACTTTTATTTATATATGCACACTAATATCTAATTTAAAAGTTAGATTTATTTACACTAACAATTCTATTCTTATTACTATGCATAATAATTATACATTTTATAAAATAAACTGTATTTATTATCTTACTTTAAAATAATTAATATTATATATATACACACACACATACAAACGGTAATGTTACCGTTATAAAACGGTAATATAACCGTTGTAAAACAGTTATAAATTTTTGCTATAAATAACCAATTATCAACTCCATTTACAACAAACATTCTTCTTTTTAAGTTTATCTAAGATAAAGCTTTCAAGATGATTCATCCAGTTCTAATGTTAACTACCATAATGCTGATAATCTTATTGTTCTTAATTTGTAATCTTCCACCTAGAGAGTTTAATCTTTTATTTTTTCTTTATCTATTTATAGATTTACCTTTGTATTTTCTTTCAATTTTAATAAGTATGTAATTCTAATATTTATCATATTTGTGTTTAGTAATAAAATGGCAAATATCGCAAAACTTGAATTTCCGGCTCTCAGTATCACCGGAGATAATTATATGTCATGGACGGCACATGTCAAACGGCATCTCAAATCAATGGGTGTTTTGGATACGATAACAGTGGGAAATAATTGCGGGGATCAAGACAAGGCAAAAGCCGATGTCTTCCTCCACAAACACATTGATGAAATGTTACAATTTGAGTATTCAAATTGTGAGGATCCATGCATTTTGTGGGAGGATTTAAAAAGCAGATTTGACCATCAAAGGGAAGTTCTACTTTCCACTGCTAGAGATGAATGTAACAATCTCAGGTTCCAAGATTTTAAAAAAGTAAATGAGTACACCTCTGCCTTGTTTAGAATATGCTCAACGCTCCGATTTTGTGGGCAAACTGTTACCGAGGGAGATATGTTGGAGAAAACTTTCTTCACATTTCATGCATCAAATATGACATTGCAAACGCATTATCGATTGCAGCATTTTAGGAGATACTCTGAACTAAATGGATTTCTCCTTGTAGTAGAAAAGAATAATGAATTATTGATGAAGAATCATCAATCTCGTCCCACGGGATCATTAGCAATACCAGAAGCAAATGTTGCTCAAAAAATTCACATAAAAATTCCGGTAATAAATGGGAACAAGGTCGTGGACGAGACCATGGACGTGGCCGTGGTCATTTTGACAAAAAGACATTTTAATGATCGTAAGCATTCATTCAAATGGAACACTAATTCTTACGGTCGTGGTCGTGCCCGTGGCCGTGGTCGTAACCAGAGAGCCAATAATTATTATGTCCCACATAATACCAATTCCAACCACCACAATAAATGGAACGAAGCTGGTAGGTCCGAGAACAATGGCACACCCTGTTTTAGATGTGGAAGTACAAACCACTGGGCAAAGGCTTGTCGCACAGCTCCACATCTGTGTGAACTGTACCAAGCCTCTCTTAAAGGAAAAGAGAAAGAAGTGAACCATGTTGATAACTTTGATGATCTCAATGCTGATCTGAGCATTGCAGGTTTTGATGTGGATCTCTGAAATAAATATTGTTTGACAAGAATAATTATATGCAATAATTAAGTGTGCTTCTCATTATCTTTAGTTATGTAGTTTCCTTCATGTATTGTTTGTTTTTCAATTAAATAAAGTTCTTATTAAAATATCATAATGTCTTCGTTATACACTTATTATTTTTTTCTTAATACTTTTAAGATTTAAAATGAAAAACACTTGAGCACAAAATCAAACAAATAAAGAAGATATATGTATAGCGGATAGTGGAGCCACGCATACTATACTTAGATCTAAAAAATATTTTTATAAACTGAAACCAACAAAAGGGATCATCAATACAATATCAGGTCCTACAAACTTGATAGAAGGAGTGGGAAAAGATAATTTAGCATTACCAAATGGTACAAAGATCAAAATAGAAAATGCTTTCTTTTCCCCAAAATCAACAAGAAATTCGTTGAGTTCAAAAACATATATCATAATGGATATGATACTCAGTCAAGGACTGTTAATAATGAAAAATATTTGCATATCATAAGCAAAGATCAGATATTGGAAAAAGTTCCAATGCTCCATTCTGGTTTGCATTATGCATATAATATGCCTCAAGCACATATGGCAGTCAAAGAAAATTGTGCGATTCTGGTATCATAAACTTATGGCATGACAGATTAGGCCATCCAGGATCCACAATGATGAAAAAGATCATTGAAAATACACATGGGCATCCACTGAAAGGTCAAAAGATCCACAAAATAGATAAAATGTCTCAATGTACATCTTTTTCTCTTGGAAAATTAATTACAAGGCCTTCGCCATTAAAAGTCGATAAAGAAACACCAATGTTTCTTGAAAGAATTCAAGGTGACATATGTGGACCAATTCATCCACCATGCGGACCATTTAGATACTTCATGGTCTTAATAGACGCATCCAGCAGATGGTCTAATATCTCTTTATTATCGACTCGTAATGTTGCTTTTGCAAAATTTCTTGCTCAAATTATCAAATTACGTGCACATTTTCCTGATTATACCATTAAAAAAGTAAGGCTTGATAATGCGGGAGAATTTACATCACATGCTTTTGATAATTATTGCATGTCTGTGGGGATTGTTGTAGAACACCCTGTTGCTCATGTACACACACAAAATGGCTTAGCCGAGTCGTTGATCAAACGCCTGCAGCTAATAGCTAGACCATTAATAATGAGGACAAAACTCCGTGTTTCAATTTGGGGTCATGCAATTATGCATGCTGGGTCATTAATTCGTGTGAGACCAAGTGCAAATCATAAATACTCTCCCACACAACTTGTTTCCGGAAATGAGCCAAATATCTCTCACCTTAGAATTTTTGGTTGTGCTGTGTATGTTCCTATTGCACCACCACAACGCACAAAAAATGGGTCCCCAAATAAGGTTGGGAATATATGTTGGATATGAAACGTCTTCCATCATAAGATACCTTGAACCTTTAACAGATGATGTATTTACAGCACGTTTTGCTGATTGTCATTTTTAACGAGACAATATTCCCGGCATTAGGGGGAGAAATTAAAAAGCAAGAAAGAGATATATCATGGTGTGAGCCATCATTGTTACACCTAGACCCAAGATCAAAACAAAGTGAGACAGAGGTTCAAAAAATAATACATCTACAAGAAATTGTCAATCAGTTACCTGATGCATTTACTGATATAAATAGGGTCACTAAATATCATATACCAGCTGCTAATGCTCCAGCTCGAGTTGAGATTCCAAGCAAGCAAAACCATAATAATGCACCTCATGAATCCCAAAAACGTTTAAAACGTGGAAGGCCAATCGGTTCAAAGGATAAAAATCCTCTAAAAAGAAAGGGCTCTGAAAAGGATAATGACCCTAAGGAAACCTTCCCTCAGGAAAGAATAAATGATTCCAATAAAGAATTGTCAATCAACTATGGTCAATCACATATAATGTGGGATCGAGATGAAATGGAAAATATTGATGATATATTTTCTTATTCTATGGCAAGTGATATCATGGAAGAAAATGATGACCCTGAACCAAAATCTGTAGATGATTGTAATAATCGACAAGATTGGAACAAATGGAAAGATGCCATGCAAGCTGAATTAAATTCCCTAAATAATCGAAAGGTTTTTGGACCTATTGTCATTACACCAAAGTCAATGAAACCTGTAGGATATAAATGGGTTTTTGTGAGAAAACAAAATGAGAAAAATGAAGTTACAAGATATAAAGCAAGACTTGTTGCTCAAGGTTTTTCTCTGAGGCCAGACATTGACTATGAAGAAACGTATTCTCCTGTTATGGATGCTGTTACGTTTAGATATTTAATTAGCTTAGCAGTCTCTAAAAAGTTAGAGATGCATCTTATGGATGTTGTCACAGCTTACTTGTATGGATCACTAGACAGCGACATCTATATGAAAATTCCCGAATGATTTAAACTCCCCGAAGCAATAAGCTCAAAGCCTAAGGAAATGTATTCCATAAAGTTACAAAGATCCTTGTATGGATTGAAACAATCTGGAAGGATGTGGTACAATCGTTTGAGTGATTATTGGGTAAGCAAAGGATATACAAATAATCTTATTTGTCCATGCGTCTTCATCAAGAAGACAACATCAGGATATGTGATCATAGCTGTGTATGTTGATGATCTAAATTTAATTGGGACACAAAAAGAAATTAATGAAGCAATTGCTCTTTTAAAGAAAGAATTTGAAATGAAAGATCTTGGAAAAACCAAATATTGTCTTGGTTTACAAATTGAGCATATGCATAATGGGATACTTGTGCATCAGTCAATTTATACTAAGAAACTCTTAAAGCATTTCAATATGGACAAAGCAAATCCTTTAAGCACACCAATGGTTGTTAGAACACTCAATATTGACAATGATCCATTTCGTCCTTGCGAAGATAATGAAGAGATTCTTGGTCCCGAAGTACCATACCTCAGTGCAATTGGAGCACTTATGTATCTTACTAACTGTACAAGACCTGACATTTCTTATGCAGTTAATTTATTGGCAAGATTCAGTTCATCCCCTACTAAAAGACATTGGAATGGCATTAAACATATTTTTCAGTATTTAAAAGGAACTGCTGATTTAGGTTTATTTTATCCTAACGATTCAAAAGAATGGTTAGTTGGTTATGCAGATGCAGGTTATTTATCTGATCCCCATAAAGCAAAATCTCAAACTGGATACGTATTTAAGAATGGAGGAACTGCGATTTCATGGCGTTCTCAGAAACAAACACTCATTGCAACATCTTCAAATCATGCTGAAGTCATTGCATTGCATGAAGCTTCAAGAGAATGTGTATGGTTAAGATCTATGTCACGACACATATTGATTTCTTGTGGACTAGAGAAAGATCGAATTCCAACTCCTATCTATGAAGATAATGCAGCTTATGTCTCGCAAATGAAGGAATGGTATATCAAAAGTGACAGAACAAAGCATATACCACCAAGATACTTTGAGTATACTCGGGATCTTATTAAAGACAGTCAGGTTGAGATGAGATATGTCCAATCCAGCAGCAACTCAGCTGATCTTTTCACAAAAGCACTTCCCACAGCAACATTTAGAAAGCATGTCCATGATATTGGCATGCGCCATGTACGAACGATGTAACGACCTGCAACTTGAGGGGGAGCTATATACTGCACTCTTTTTCCCTTAGCTAAAGTTTTTCCCACTGGGTTTTATTTAGCAAGGTTTTTAATGAGGCAATACTTCAAGACCTCGAAGTTTTGAAAAGGTGTCATACAAGGGGGAGTGTTATGATACACCGACAGTTTCTTTCTTTTTGAATGACACATTTTCAACTTTGTCAAACCAATAATGAAATCTTGTTCCCCCCAAATAGTGTATATACAGTTGATTTTGTACAATAAATACTAGGTGATTGTAACGGAGATTTGCATCCCAGTAAGACTAATAATTCTTACTTTTCTTATTTCTTTATCTCTTGTTAACTCCAAAGTTTATATATTATTCTAATAAGCTTGTTATAATTAGAGCTAATATTATAACATGTTCTATTTTATTTGGGTGTGGAATAGACAATAATAAATTCTTTATATAACAAATGTAGTCATTATATTAGGGACACTTTTTGCTTATAATTTAGATGTCTTTTACTAAGATTTTAAAAAGTAAAAAGGTTTAAGTTATTGAGTGAGATTATATAAGAAATTAGAGGGAAATTCTAGGTATAAATGGAGATAATGTAGTCGTAATTGATTTACTGAAATGAGTGGAGATAATATGTAGGAAATAGTTATATTATTGATTTTTAAATATATTCAAATAGGAATTTCCTAGAGATAATTTATTATGTAAGGTTAAAAAATAGAATTATATTCAATAAAGTTCAGCTTGCGTGAGATGTGAACCCGTGACACACATATGTTGAGCCACAAAAATAAATAGAAGAAGACGCACTCACCCGTTACACAAATTGATACTATTATTATTCTTTTAATACATATATTTATAGAATTATAGATACGTGAAATTTAAATGGGCCATTAAAAGTTGGTGGCCTAAGCTAGCGCTTGGGTTTAGTAGGCTTACCGGCCGGCCTTGGACATCGACACATGTTTTATATAATTGGAAATGTTAAAATAAAAATTACATTAGATATATCGATATGGCGCGTTATACCGCGAAAAAATTGAAGCTTTTGAAAGTAAAAACAAATTCTTAGAAAAATTATTAAATAAAAATGGCTAAGTGGACCAATAGGATGAATCTAAAAAAACTAGTTTCCCTATGGTCTCGATCTTAGGAAGGTGTCAAATGGACAATTTGAACCAAACATTGGTCTCCTTTCGGTTATCAAATCTAATAAAAAATCCCAAAACTATAGATATCCATTTCTTTTGTCATCTTATTTCATGCACCATACTCTACATATCCGTTTTATAAAAATATTAATGTCACAAAATTTTCCCTAACAATTTACTTTTAAAGTTCTAGTTATTAGTAAGGGTGTGCTGTAAACCGAATTAACTAGCCCATAACCAAGTAAACCAGTGAAGCCGAACTATACCAAAACCGGAGGGTCAATTACGGTTAACAAGGTTTCCAACTTTCCAAAGCCGTCAAAACCAAACCGAACACTAAAACTTTTTAAATGCGTATATAGCCAACACAAATATTCCATTGCATTCCCCCTCCTTAATTACAAAATTGGCAAGTTTATCCATTTTAATTTATTTTAATTAAAAGTACTTATGTAATGATTTATGTAATGACTAATTTACCCTTTCTTTGATGTGCTTTCGACCAGAAACCCATAAAAATTTCCATTAAATGACGGAGAAATATTCAATTGAACTTTTTGGGTGTGTAAATATGGAAATGCAATTAAACATAGTTTAGATGGGGTGCAATTAATCCTTTTCTTAATATTATAGATTATATGTATTTTTTAATGCTATGTAATAAATACATTAACCTATACAAATGTGTAATAACAATTTATTCCTTCGTTCAAAAATTGCAAGCTCAAACTTTCATGTCCAAGTAATGCACAATTATGTTGTTTTTGGCTATATTTAGTCAGGCCCAAATTCACAATTAACCGATCCATAACCGAGCCGCTATAACTTTCAGCTGATTAACAGAAACCGCCATAACCGATCGGTCATGGATGTGATTATCCATTAACCGGCATCTCGGCCATGGTTCTCAGCCAAAACTGACCCACATCAACCCATCCACACTGTCCCTTTTATTCCAATTGAACTGATTGATGCATGTAGTAAATGGCTTGAACCACATCAGCTGCAATCGTAAGTCGTTGGCGAAGGCTTAATCTTCTTGGAGTTTCTTGTTCTGAACTTGGATGGAGCCCCCTTGGAATATTCCCTTCTTAGAGTTTCTTATTCTGAAATTGGAGGAGCCATCTTTCAAAATTCCCATCTGGCATGAGCTTGTAAATAACAGCTTTAGAATCATTATCTTAATAATCAACAAATGAGCATGTAGTAATGATCGTTAGAAGATTATGGTGTCTTATGTTTTTCAAAGCTTCACATTCTGCTATATAACTCTTTAAAGCTCCTTGATTTTCAAGATTAAGAATCTTGATTGCAACCACGACACCATCTGGTTCAAGGATACTGAAGAGGTAGGTCCCAGCAGAGCCCAGTTGGACCCGCAAGACTCACCTCAAAGAGGGACGTCTGCGCAGTTGAACCGGCAAGACTCACCTTCAACAGGGACGTCTGCGCAAAGGCTAAACTCGCAAGACTCACCTTGAAGAGAGACGTCTGCGCAGAAACCAACTGGATCCGCAGGACCCACTATGCTCAGAGACGTGACGTCCTTACGCGCAGTACGCAAGCTGTTCCCGCAGGAAAAGCCTCCCAATGGTCGACGTACTCTGCCTGTTCCCGCAGCAACGGATACTAGCCATCAGGGAAGGCTACCCGCGCAGCAAGGCTACACGCACAAGGCACTTAACTCTTAAATAATTCAGTAATGTCACCTGAATAAGGAGTGAGCAAGCCGGGAATACTCCCGCACAAAGCCGGGAAAACTCCCGCCCAAATGAGCCAGTCCGTACGATACTGGAGGATCTTTTGTACTGTACCTGACGAGGTATGGACAAAAGATCTGACCAAATCTACGACAGCTCACTGACAACAGTACAACGAGCAGCATGCTCTATTACTTAATGTCACTATCAGCCGCTGCCTACTCACCAACCTGTCGTAGCACGTGCATAGCCTGCAGTTGGTAGAAAAGGAATAGTACACAGCCGGCCTGGTCACTATCAGCCGCTGCCTACCCACCAACCACCAGCATGGCATGTGCGTAGCCCACAGTTGGCAGAACAGGAATACTATTCAGCCGGCTGTACCTTCTTGGAAACCTACCTTCGGCTATAAATACTCCAACACCTTGGAATGGTATGGACACATTATCTGATATCATCTCATTATCTTATCTTCTCTAGCAATCTCTTAATATATACACTTATATTTAAGAGTAATCTAGTCTGATTCTCACGCCGGAGGGTGGTCACAAGGAGGTACCCCCCCTTCTCAGTGACGAGCTCACGGTGTCTGTTTTGCAGGTCATCAGAAGAACCATCTTTGCCGGACCTAACCCCTCATGGGAAACATCTATTTAACCCCCAGATTATCCGTAATCTGCCCGGGGTCAATTAGTGTTTCTTCATATACCTTTATAAACTTTAATATACGTTCCATTTCCGAACGTTCTACTCAAAGAACCCATTTGTGGCTTTAAGTACGCTTCTATAAGACACCCTCGATAATGGTTGGATGAATAAAGACTTTTTGGAAGTGTTTGTGATTTCCCTCTTTTCCATTCATGTAAAAATTTTATTTTTATAAATTAGTCTTTATTAAAAACTTCATCAGAAAACTGAAGTTTAAACTAATGAATCTCATTTTGATCTAGTTTTCAAACCAATTGAATCAAGTTTTCAAACCAATCAAATAGAGATTTTAAACAAATCAAATTGAGTTTTTAAACCAACTGAATCGAGTTTTTAAACCAATCGAATCAAGTGTTTAAACCAATCAAATCGAATTTTTTAACCAATCGAATCGAGTTTTCAAATCAATCGAATCGAGTTTTAATTCGATTCGATTCGTTCTTCCAATTTGATATGATTCATTTCCAGTTCGATTCGTC
The DNA here is from genome assembly GCF_021521415.1 of Bidens hawaiensis. NCBI lineage: Eukaryota > Viridiplantae > Streptophyta > Magnoliopsida > Asterales > Asteraceae > Bidens > Bidens hawaiensis. The sequence goes on along the minus strand of NW_027491165.1, from coordinate 260,789 downwards.
TTCATCTAATCGAATCGAGTTTCTAAGGAACTCGATTTGAATATGGTTTTTCATATCTTTCCATTCTAACCACTTTCTTACGTCTTGTTATGACCGTTTTACTAATAAAACGAGTTCTGGGTCATAACAACTTCGTTTTCTTACTTTAACTTGGTCAAAACGTCATGCGTATGTCCCGTTTCATTCCAAACAACTTGTTTACGTTCAAGTTTACATATTCTTAAATAATAATGCCTAATTTGCCTTAGTATCAAATCCTATGGCAAACCGACTTTAAAAACTTAACCTTTAACCTAAAACTTCCCTTTTTGGGGTCACTTCTTGCTTCGGGTCTGATTCAACACGTGAATCTAGACGTGTTTCTTGTATTTTGACGAATACCTAACACAAACTCTTCTTGGTTCGGATTCAGATCTGAGCCAAAATGAAATGGGAGTGTTTGTGTGTGTTTTTTAGTGTGTTATGGAGCCTGGATGTAAGAAATAAGGGTTTTCTGGTATTAGGGAGGTTTAAGGGTGTTTATATACCCCTAAGCCCATGGACCTATGACTCATCATCATTTATTATTCTATCTTTTATTGTCTAAGCCCACACTCTATTATTTTTATTTAACTTAACTAAATAATAACACATTATTAAGTAAACGAAATTCTTTTATTTGTTATTTTCAAAAGTAGGATGTTACATTTCTAGATTATCATCTAACATGCTTTCTCGAACATTGCCTTATGCCCTTATTCATTGTTAACTCTTCCTTATTTGGAATTACCAATCTCGATAATAACAGGTTCCAAGGAAATATATGCCACTGGAGTTTTTGTCAATCTTTAACGCAACTAACCCTTGCTAACAATCAATTAACCGGCCACATTGATGTACTTAGTAATGGCCTCATCATGCAAACATTTCAACGGCTTACCAACCTTACTTACCTAGTGAAGAAACACGGATCTACTCCCCAGTATTGGGTCCTAAATCCAATGAGTCAACAGGCTAGGATACGGTTAACTGCCAATACGATATGAACTCAATTTCCTAAAGTCCAGTGACGTGAACCTGCAAAACAGACACCGTGAGCTTGTTACGGGAAGGACAAGAGGGGGGGGGGGTCTTCCCGTAACCACCCTCCGGCGTGAGAATAAGTACAGTTCTGGTGAAGATAATGCACTTAAGCAAATAGTGATAGTACAGTGGGAGTGAATGAATACCTCATGATGATTGAGAGGGTATTTATAGCCGAAGGGTATGGGAAGGTAATTGGGCTAGCTGTCATTCTCAGAAGATACTCTTGTAACCACCTGGACACGTGTCCTCATTTGATAGGCTCGGTTATACGTTGCATGTGCATGTAAAACCACCTGGACACGCGTCCCTCTGTTATAGGTTGAATAGGTATCATTGGCTATATGCACGGTTATAACGGCCTTGCCAGGTGTCCCTTGTTGATTGGCTGAAGGGTCACGTATTTTTCAAGAAAGCATCTTGATAAATCTTTTAGAAAGTAGTTAGTTATTGACAGCTGTCCCGGAGCATTACCTCGTGGTCATTTACGCCGAAGGATATTCCTTTCTGCGGATGACTCTTGAGGGTGCTAAGATGTTTCCGCGTGTGTCGTGAGGGTGTTTCTTCCTCAAATGATTATGCGCATGATCCGTATGACCCGTGGGTGACTTGTGATGTACTCTTAGTTGACCCGCGGGTGTCACTTAAGGGTATTTGGGTCTTTTCAGTACCCTACCTCTATAAGCAGTGGCGAAGCTTGGACATACACGTCGGGGGGCCGGACTCAATATGTATAAAAAATTTCATACACTAATGGGGGGCGGGCTCAAAATTTCGGTCGGAAACGAGTGAATTTAACCCATGTATACAAATTTTCGGCTGAAAAAGATAAATTTACACTGCCGAGTGAAAAACGGAGGAGGCTGGGCTCAAAATTTCGGTCGGAAACGGGTAAATTTTCATCATGTATAATAATTTTCGGGCAAAAGAAGAATAAATTTACACTACCGAGCAAAAAACGGAGGGGGCCGGGCTCAAAATTTCGGTCAGAAACGGGTAAATTTACACTATATATAAAACATTTCGGCCGAAAAAGGATAACTTTACACTACCGAGCGAAAAAACGGAGGGGGCTGGGGCCACCCCTGGCCCCAACAAAGCTACGTCCCTGTCTATAAGTCCCCCCCCCCCCAGTCCAGTGTTTCTTCCGTGTGAAGTACTTTATGCGGGTGAAATTCTGGACTTAATGTGTATTTGGGGATTTTTAATTCTGCAAGTTGTTGAGAAATACCTTTTGTTGCTGTGGATAATCATGAAAAAGGTACAAGTTGAACACTCGCAAGCCCGTGTGCAGGTGACAGGACGTTTTTGACGGTTGTCACTGTACCCCACTGTACAACTTTTTTGCCTTTTTTGAATTTCTCGCGTGACGTGGCGATTGTCTACTGGGCGGTTTTTTCTCCCTCCACTGTTCGCATCTCATCACATTAATTGCGATGAGTATAAATAGAGGCAGTTAACTTCCTTTTGAAGTTTTATCACCTTTGGATTTTGAATATTAACTTGCTTTCTTTCTCTGAAACTTTCAACCTATCTCTTAATTTTCTTTGGAATAACCCAATATTTCACCAAGTGTTTTCTGTAATGGCGACTGTTCAATCTGAAGTTGACGAGATAGAGGTCCAATGGGACCTGGATGAGTACCAAAAACTTATTACAACCTATGGCATTCCGCCAGAATGGGAACCGGAGTTCCCTTCTGCCGGCTCTATCGCCGGTTTCCCCCTTCCCGAAAAGATGGCTTTGTATGCCGATTACTTTGATCATGGGAACTTTCGCCTTCCCATCACAAAGTTTTTTCTACGTGTGGTGAAAGCCTATGGGATTCATCTATCTCAACTTCACCCTCGTGCCGTCATGCGAATTCGTCACTTCGAGTTCATATCTATGGCACATGAGATAATGCCCCGATTGGACCGGTTCGTTGTATTCTACAAGATGGCTAGCCGAAATGGGTGGTTTACTTGCCATAGTTTGCCTGATAGAGTTATCGGCAATGTGACTGAGGAAATTTCCAAGGATTGGAAGAAAAAGTTCTTCTGGATCTCTGAAGACGTGGTGCCAGAGACCATGGTCCGTCGTGCTCTCAACGACGCTCTTATTGATATTACTCCGACTGCCCATGAGAAGCGCGACTGGTTCCACAAGCTAACTTCTTCACCGATGTCGATGCGGGCACTTCCTGAGGAAGCCCTTGTATGGGCGGGCATGAGTCGGCTGTGGGCGTCTCCATTTTTGGAACCTGTTTTCGTTGAGCTAGATGGCCGTAATTTTTACTACTCTGTTCTTCTTCCTTTTCATTTTGAGGTTCTATTATTGATGTCTGCGTTGATGTCTGCGTTTGCTTTCAGGTTTTGGATCAATGTTAAATGCCCTAGACGACGGCAAGGGCTGCGTGGGTAAGAACATCCGCGGCGCGAAGGATACGCCTATCCTTGAGAAGACTTCGAAATATTTTCTCGTTCCGGTTAAAGTGGTGCTGAACCGGTTGTTTCGGAGGCTATCTTCGAATCAGGTGCGTATATACTGAACCCTCATCCATTTAACACGCTGACCTCCGACGGGACAATCGTCATTCTAAGTGACGACTCTGCCACCCCTGAGGAGGAAAGCTCAGATAACGCTTCTGAAATTACATATGTCTCACATTTACTAGCAGAACTTTACCGGAAGAGACCTTTCCACGTTTCTCAGGCGAGTGACGCAGGCATCAGTGCTGCGGATGCCGGAAAGGACCGAAGACAAAGAAGCGACGGACACATCGTCCGAGGAAGCCGCTATCCAGTCTTGCAGAGCGTCTGGGAACGGTGAATGGTGAGCTTTTGTTTGTTTCCCTTTTATTGCTCTTTGAAACGAGATCTAATTATGATTTCCTTGTGCAGATTCAGCAATTGTTGAGGATGGTGTGACTGGGAAGCTGCCGACAGCCACGCCACATGCTGATAAACAATTGTCCCCTCCTCCGGAGAAGGAGGCGGATAAACCTGTTACCCCTCCAACCGAAACAAACGCGGGGGGGGGGGGGGGGTCGTCCAATGTTCAACCGGTGACTCATGAGTCTCTGGACTATCTTAATTTTCAGGTTGTTTTTAAAGAGGATTTTGACCTGTTACTCCGTATTCCACGCATGCTTACCGTATACCCAATAGAATTTATTCATTTTACTTCTGACTTTTAGAGCATGCCAAAAACATATTAGAATTAGCAACCAAGTGCTTTTCTTCATAGTGAGCTAGTAATTTAATTTATAAAATCAAAAATATGTTAGCTAATTCCAATGTATTATTCTATGTCAAGGTATCATTTTATGATACATATTGTACTTTCTTCATAATGGAAAATTGTTTATCTTGTGCTTCTTTAAATGCCAATTAGCGACACGCCTGAAAGTGTCTCTAGTAATGAGAAAATGTCACCACCTGATGGCATAAAATGACCACCCTAATTATAGCGTAGATTGCATAAACATAGTACTTAAAAATCAACGGTACAAAACAATCAATGGTACAAAAAAAATCAACTAGACATAATTTGTGTTCACATATTGTCATAAATTCTTGTCTTCTTCATTCTCAGTTTGAGGGTGCCTAAGAGCCGAGTGATGGGCTCGACTAGGCTCTTTTTCTGATGCTCTAACTTGACTTGTGACTCATTTTTCAAGCTGGAGCTTGGTTTGTGTGCTAATAATTATTTTATAAGCATTTTTAATTATTTACATATATTTTGAAAAAAGAAACCTAAAAAGAGCTTAAGTTCGGCTCAGACTTGTGTGCCGTAACTTAAACGAGCCAAAGCTCGGTTACGTAGTGTGAAATTAACACATGGAAGTCTAAAAGAGTTAAAACCTCATAAAATACACAAGGCTTGTTAAGACATGACAAACGGCTCGTCTCGTTTCAAGCTTTTTTCCGACCCGGTCTCAAGTAGCTCGCGAGCAGCTCGTCTCGTTTGTACCGCTATATATAAATATAAGTGTTGCTTTAAGAATCCTGGATCATTATTTTCTCTTTGAATTACCCATATATAAAAGACTTTATTACATGTTTCAAGAATCATATAAGAACAATTACTTAATACGGAGTAACATTTAATGGGGTGAGACAGGCTCAGACTCTCCACCTTAGGATCATTGCAATATGAGACCTACGCGCTAGCCAACTGCGCCACCACCCCTTGACGTTCAATATTGTTTAAAGTATTTTGAACTAGTTCATTGATGCGTTGAAGCTCAAGGACCATGTTGCTAGTGTCCATCCTTTCTTTAGGTGACTCCATGGAGCAAGCCAACCCAATTCTTGATAACAAAACCATGCATTCTTCCAATCTCTTCAAACCACGGTTCATGTTTGCGGCTTCCATATGATCTTTATCAATACATGACAAAAAATTCGGTTCAATGACTTCCATGACATGATCAGGCAATGCCATCTTCACATAGCGATGGAGGTTCAATCCTTCTTGAAATATCGGATCCGTTGGTGTCCTTCCGGTTATCATCTCTAGTAACAAAATCCCAAAACTATAGATGTCACCTTCTTTTGTCATCTCGTTTCCAACTCCATACTCTACATATCCATTTTATGAAATTATTAGTGTCACAAAACTTTACACAAAAAAACATGCTTTTTAAATGCCAGTTACTAGTTACCTGGAGCAGCATATCCAGTTGTGCCTCTTATTCCAATTGAACTGCTTTGGTGTGGTTTTAATGGAAGAAACTTTGCTAGCCCGAAATCACCGATGTGAGCAACCATGTCACTGTCTAATAATATGTTGCTTGGTTTAAGATCACAATGAATTATGGGTACCTCACAATCTTGGTGGAGGTAATGAATGGCATGAGCCATATCTGCTGCAATTGTAACTCGTTGGCAAAGGCTTAATCTTCGTGGAGCTTCTTCAATCTCGCTTTCTCGTTCGGAACTTGGATGCAGCCACCGTTCAAGATTCCCATTTGGCATGAACTCATAAATAATAGCTTTAAAATCGTTACCTTGATAATCAACAGACGAGCAGGAAGTAATGATCTTTACAAGATTACGGTGTCTTATGTTTTTCAAAGCTTCACATTCTGCTATAAAACTCTTTAAAGCTCCTTGGTTTTCAAGATTTAGAATCTTGATTGCAACAACTGCATCATCTAGTTCAAGGATACCTTTGTAAACATCACTAAACTTCCCACTCCCGATTAGATTCTGTTGGGAGAATCCATTTGTGGCTTTAAGTATGCTTCCATAAGACACTCTTGAAAATGGTTGGATGAATGAAGATCTTGTTGGCAGTGTTTGTGTCTTCCTTCGTTTCCAACAAAACAGCAAACACAACACCATTGCTATAACGAGGGACAACACACAAGCTGCGATGACAACTAGGATAACACGTGGTGCATGTGAACCTTGTTTTGATCTTGCTGACATGGCGCACTCACGTAGGCCAAGTTTAGGAAGGCCTCCACATAGCCTTTTGTTCCTATTAATCGCAAACGCGCTCGTGTTCTTGAAAATACCAGTCACGGGTACCTCACCATCGAGATTGTTTAATGATAAATTCAGTGAAGACAGATTTAACTGCCCCAAGAACATTGGAATCTGTCCAGAAAGGCTGTTATTGGAAAGATCAAGGTTTCTGATACCTCTTAAAGCACTCATAGTGGAAGGTATTGGACCCTGAAAAGAATTGGCCTTCATATCTAGATTCTCAAGACTTGCACAGCTTCCGATGGCGTTTGGAATTGCTCCAACTAGACGATTGTGTGACAAATCAAGTGTTGTCAAGCTTTTGAGTTTTCCTATGTCTTGAGGAAGCGGTCCAACTAGATGATTATGAGAAAGATCCAGAACTATAGACAGTGAAGATAACTGAAATAGCTCTACGGGTATTGGGCCAGTAAGATTGTTCTTAGAAAGGTACAATGATACCATTGTCCAGCAGTTAGCAAGATTTGGTAGTATTTGTCCTTGTAAGCTATTATTTGACAACCACAACTCAATGATCAAAGACAGGTTTCCTATAAAACCTGGAAAGTTCCCGGTGAAGCCGTTGTGATCTAGGTATAAACGCTTTAAGTTTCGCAGATTACCAAGTTCACTAGGAATTATGCCTGTGAACTGATTAGAATGCATTGATAATATCTCTAACTTCACAAGATTCCCGATTACCGAAGGCAAGGATCCGTGTATGGAGTTTTCAGAAAAAGATAGAATTGTGACTTGAGATGAGAGATTGCCTACAGAACTAGGAAGAACTCCTCTTAATTTGTTATCATGAACTATTAATATTTCAAGATTGCTACAATTGACCAGTGAATCAATGAAGTTCATCTCATCTGGTTGTGAACTTCCTAAACCATTTCCACCTAGCCCAAGAAACCAAAGATTTGGCATCTGACTAAATTTATGTTAATTTTGCCAGTGAAACCATTACTAACTAAGCCAAGATGTACCAACTGTGAACAGTTAGAAAATGAGAATGGAATGGTTCCTGTAAATGTATTTCCTGCTATCTGGAAAATCTCAATATTAGGTAGCCGCAGCCCTATATCTTTTGGTAGTTCTCCACTGATCTGATTAGATGAGAAATTTATAACTATTAAGGATGTCAAATTGTATAAGGATGGAGGGATCATACCATATAGTTGGTTTATTCCAAAAGTAACTAGCTTCAAGTTGTGCAATTGACCTAAAGCATGTGGAATGTGTCCACTTAGATGATTGCTTGTACCCGATATGCCTTCAAGAGAAGTGAGATTTGCCAAGAAAGATGGTATCTCTCCTGTGAAATCATTATTATGAAATCTGAAGTATACAAGGTTCACCAGAGAACTAAGCTGTTGTGGGAGCTTTCCAACTAGTTTATTGCGAGACAGCCTAAGGTCCTCAAGTCTGGTGCAGTTTGACAAACTCGCGGGAACTTCACCTTCAAACGAATTGTTCAATAGAAATAGCTTCTGCAACCTAAACAGGCTACCTATTTGAGGTGGGATTACACCTTTAAAGGTGTTATTTTCAAGACCAATTACTCTTAGAAAACTCAAGTTTCCAATATGAGGAGACAAGGAACCAACTATGCCTCTATGCTCAAGATGCAGTCTGGTGACTCTGGGATGCCGACGACCACATGTAACGCCTTGCCATTGGCAGAAATGAAGCGAGGCGTTCCATGAGTCGAGAACGTGTTGTGGGTCATAAGAGATGGCTGATTTGATGGCCAGAAGTGCGAGTTGATCAGTATGGTTTGTGGTGAGTGTTACAGGACATAGCAGTAGTAGTGTTATTGCATGAATGAAAACTAAAAGGTATGCCATGTACAACATTCTATCTTGTTTAGAACACATTGATTTACTTACTTGATTTGAGATTCATGGGATATCTATAAATAACATTGCTAGGATTTGACAATGAAACATAAATCTTGCCATGCAAACTTAATTGATAGGGAGGGGACCATTAGAAATATGTCAAGTTTGTTTGACTTGATCTCTACAAGTCTTAGTCTTGTTTTTAAAGAGGATTTCGGACGTTCACTACATGGAAGTCGATACATTCATACCATTTGTGTCTCTCACGGGCCAAGTTATATTTGACTGCCATTGAGTTTGACCTGTTACTCCATATTCCACGCATGCTTACCATATACCCAATAGAATTTATTCAATTTACTTCTGACTTTCATAGCATGCCAAAAACATATTAGAATTAGCAACCAAGTGCTTTTCTTCATAGTGAGCTAATAATTTAATTTATAAAATCAAAAATTTGTTAGCTAATTCCAATGTATTATTCTATGTCAAGGTATCATTTTATGATACATATTGTACTTTCTTCATAATGGAAAATTGTTTATCTTGTGCTTCTTTGAATGCCAATAAGCGACACGCCTGAAAGTGTCTCTCGTAATGAGAAAATGTCACCACCGGTGGCATAAAATGACCACCCTAATTATACTGCAGATTGCATAAACATAGTACTTAAAAAGGAAAGAACAAAAGATCAGCCCCTTATACCAAATCAATGCAATATATATAGGTTGTATTTGTGACAAGGATGATAAGTTGAGGGAGAAAAAAGGTAGAAAAATCCTTGAAGCACGCGGAGTGGGACACGTGAGAACCCATGAAACTCCTTTCCCCTACTGCCCCAGTTTTGAGCACCGCCCCACTGGTAACCGGGGTGGGGGGGGGGGGGGTCCTTTTTTTCATGATTTCCGAGAACTAGCCACCAGATTTCCACAAGAACGGGGATGTCACTGTTTCCAGCTTGACCTTTTAACAAATATTTTTTAATAACGATTACAAGATTCAAGCTTTTTTTTGTGCGTCAAAAATGGAATCATATTCTTAATTTTTAACAAATACTCTTCATACTTTTATTACAAGATTCAAGCATTTTTTTGTTTCAAAAAATGGAATCATCATCATGGTCCGGGCAGAAACAAAAAAAACAATCACTACTAGAAAATACATCTTTAACACGCGCAATGCACGTCATTAAAGATGTAGATGACACGTAAAATCGTGTCAAGGAAGGCCATGTCATAAAAAAAAGATGACACGTATTTGTGTGTCATCAGTTTATGACACATATTTATGACACACATTCTTGATATGTCTTTTTGACATGCATTTGCGTGTCATGGTTTTAAGGGGGTGTTTGGTAGAGAGAAAAGAGGGTGGAGAATTGGATTTCCATTGTTTGGGAGAATTAGGTAGAGAATTGGGGGGAGAATTGGATTTCTCTGGGAATTGGGTGTAGGCAAAAAATTGAGAAATCCAATTCTCTCCATTTTGAAGAGAAATGGAATTCTCTGTGAGCCACCATCGCTTCTCTGCTCTACTCATCTGTCTTCTTGGTGTAGGCAAAAAGTGTGTATGGTATTATTTCCATTGCTCCGACCGGCGATGATGTCCGGCACGGCGGAACCCTACTCCGTCGCGTTGCAACTAGCAACTCCGGCGATGATGTAGGCAAAAACATCCGTTCGTGTCCTACTCCGACTGGCGGAACCCTACTCCGTCGCGTCCTACTCCGACCGGCGTCCGTCCGTTCGCAACTAGCAACCCTAAATCGCGGCGGAGTGGTTGGCGGCAGCTGTGGTTTTAGTGGTTGGTGGCCGTGGTGGATTAGAAGAAGATAGAGGAGGAAGAACGGTCGCCGGAGAGAGAGAGGAGAAGGTGGAGTTGGTGGCAGCTGGAAGAGTTAGGTTGAGAGAAGGAGAATGATTTTCACTTCTTTTCTCTATTCTACCAAACAAAGGAAATGATTTTCAATTCTCCACCTATTTCCATTTCTTTCCAATTCCATTTCTCTCCTATTTCCATTTCCATTTCTTCTCATTTTTTTTCTCTGTACCAAACACCCCCTAAGTGTTTTTAAAAAAATATTTTTTATAAAATTACTATTTTCACAACAGGTAATGTCTCACAATACAAATAATATACATATATAGCCAAAAAAAAAATCCATTTCATACAGTATTTTATAAAATTTATATTACAAACATTTCAAAATTAACATCTCATTAATGGTGATACACAATTTCACCAAAAATGAACTTTGCCACAAAAGTCGACCATTCTTCATGATTTTCATCCATATCAGCATCTATGTACTCATCTTTCTTCTCCTAACCAGAGAAAGTTTTGGATCAGTGAAAACAATTAGATTTAGAACTAAATAAAAGCCTAACTAATTGATTTTAATTTTTAAGCCTCAATTCCACAAAATGACATTCAGCCACAAAATATGTTCTGCAAATTTATCAAGTAGACATACCATGTTTCTTAAATCTACCAAGACCAAATGCTTATCAGTTCCAACATATATGATATCATACCCGTTCTCCATCAAACTCTGCAAAATCAACAAACATGAAATATGTTCTATAGTGTTTAAATCATGCATCGTTATAAAACATTTTATTTAAAGCTTTTTTGTGTTCTATAATATAAGAGACAACGCGAAGTAAAGATTACCTGATTAAGCACTTGTCCTCTCACAAATTTATGATTCTCTGGTGATCTGTAAAACTGGTCTGATAAGAGCATGAAACTGGAGAAAGGAAAATCATTGAATAGAACTAGTAAACGTACCCGCGCATTGCAGCGGGTGGAGTTGGTACAATGTTCTATGTGTGTTGGACATCTTATAAGATAATTTGCTTTGTAGAGTATTCACATTGATTAAGCAGTCTACACCTTGCTAAGTTATAAGTTGGTTATGGCATACATAGTTTCATTATAAAAGATGAGATTGGTTTTAGCTACATTTGATGATGACAGTACATGCTTCTTCATTCCATGGTTGAAAGGATGTTGTTTCTTCAAAACATCTTGAAGATGATGTAAACATACAACATGTAGATATATGACTTTGATAGTAAAAAGGTCTGTTTACATGTTCATCTTGAGAGTCAAATGAAAGATATCGTGCATATGTGATGGCAGTTTCAATAGAAGCAAACTTAGATCAAAATAATAAGCGCCTTAGTTCATAAATAGCATTCATCTTCTTCTTAGCCGCACCTTTTTTCCCTAAAGACAATTAAAGAAAATGAAAAAAATATGTTATAAAGTTAACCTAGTTATCAGGTTATAATGAATTAAGTTACTGAAAGGTCAACAATTTAAAATTTTTAGCTTCTACTGGATTGTTTTTCTTCAATACATTTGTGAGACTTATCATAAACAACTTTTACCATTAATGTGTCCCTCAATAGAACCAACAATGAAAAGAAAATAACAAAGTAATAATGATATCAAAAAGTTTATATGTACATGGGTGATTATTACCTGGATCAAATCTCTGTGAATATAAATCAAGTATAGCATTAACTCGGAGTCTGCCATCTTGAAACTGCAAGAAAGGAGTAACAAAAAAAAGTTAAGCTGCAATCGAAGGAATCCATATACAACCATTAACAATTTCAATAGTGATATCTTTAAACTTAATCAGGATGAATTGAAGCTCAATTGCAAATATTAATAAATGATATATCCCAAATTCAACAATAGGTAAACTACCCCAGTTTGATTCAAATATCAGAACTACAATTGTTATTACTAAAATCAAAACAACATCAAACATAAATAATCATGAAAGAATAATTATTGTGAACCTGTAAACGTGTAGCATTTTCGATGGGTGGTTGAACATGCAAAAGCACTAAACGCCGCAAACGCACATCAACATCGAGTATGCCTCTGCTTCTGCCACCGACATTATTGACGCTTCCAGAACCACCAAAACCGAAACCTGTTCACATCATGAGATGGCAGCATTCTTATTGTTGATATTTTGAAGCATCTATAATTACAAATTGATTAGGCCCTGGTTGCTTAATAGACTCAGTTACATCTTTGATGGAACTAGCGGTTATCATTCTTCTTTAAACTTATGAATTTAATAATCGTGTTTCAAATTGATAAGGAAATGATAGATTAAACAACTTTCACCTTCAAAAGAAATTGTAACTATATAACATATACCAATCAACAACCTCAAAGGAGCTATATTAAAAGTAATATGCTAAAGCATAACCTTAATCATCAAATAGAACATTAATTATACTCAATACAAATTTCAAAATGGTCTGATGACCCGTATTACTTAAAAACTCAATTATCAACCTAACTATCATACTAAAAAACTTAATCTAACAATCAATCAGAAAATTCACATTCCAAAACTTAATAACAACACACAAAAACACCTGATTAACAAGTACCACACAATGATCATAAACCTGTTGAATAATCATGTTACAATCCTTCCTCTTAGTAGAAGCTTTACCACCAGAAACACCTAAAGTTACTTTAAACATCAAAATTAAACCTAAAATTGCAACAAACTAACAATTGACTTGTTGATTGATTGACTAATCAATTTAATCAACGCGCGAATAATGAAAGTTGTACCAATAATGAACGGATGTTTGATGTAAGCCTGAAAAATGAGGAATTGAGGGGCCGGCGCTTGCAGCACCTAACGCCGTCGTTTGCTAGAGCATTCGGCATCGTCGGAATGAAAGGCTCCGTTGAAGTAGGATTTTGCTCGTGTTTTGGGCGTTTCAGAGCTTGTTTAGCATACTACGAACTCGTAATCGAAGGAATAAGAGCTTCGATTCAATTTCTAGGGTTCTTCGCTTTGATTAGATCTCTAGGGTTTTTTGCTTCCAACTCTTGTGTTTGTAAATTGATCAGGAGTGCGGATGAATTATAAAGTGACACTTAAAACATTACACACAAAGAATTAAACTGCCTTCCGTGATTTTTTTTATTAGTTTTATGACAGTTACGTGATGACAGTACAAAAATTCGTCTCATCGTTCCTTGGTATTTTATTAAAGATGACACTTTTTATGACAAACATTTTTTTTATTATCATTTATTTATAGTGTGTCATAATTCGCGTGTCATTAAAAGTCCAATTTCTAGTAGTGAATTCAAAAGCCTCACAAACAATCTTCGTAACAACTGCCACAAGAATTATCCCATTCAAGACACTTGAATACCTTCCACAACTTCAAAACGACCCGCCATAGTTGTACAACCAATTCGGACAATATCCTTTGAGAAACTTTAAACAACTACTTCATGTCGCCAAACCCTCAAAATTCAATCAGTTCACTATTTATCATCAATCAACTAATGAGGCACCCGATTCAAGTGAAGGCACGTTAGACGGAACTCAACAAAATCAAGGACCGTTGGAGGATGAGGAGATACCAATTGATGTTACAATAATGCACGAGAATATACAGAGGAAAAAAAGTTAAAATGTGGACCGCTGTGGAAGAGCTGGCTTTAACAAAAGGGTGGATTTACAACTTGGAAGTCCCGATCTTAAGCAACAAATGAACTCCTGATGGGGTTTGGAGAAATGCAATATATATAAATTCACCACCATGCATCTCAAAACTCTCTTGTCTCTTGTTGGTACCTTTCACATTTGGTATATATAGCAAGCATAAAATATCCCAAAAGGATATCAACATGTGTTTTAAATCGATTAAAAATCATAAAAAGAAATTTATATTTGACGCATCAACGGCACACGTTAAACCGAAAAAAAAACTTTTTAGAAAGTGCAAACAAAACAATTATTAGAAAAAAAAAAGTGTCAAGTGGACCAATAGAACAAAACTAGAAGAAAAAAAGAACTGTTTGGAAGGTGTCGAGTGGAGTGAGACAAATGTACTATTCACAAATCTAGTAAACCCATTTATTAATCCCAATTTGGGCAAAACATTGTTTATGTATAGACATTATTTTCTTTACTGACAACCATCAAGAATTTAAGAAAAAATGAAAAAACACAACAAAAAAACAATTAGATATGATGAGCCAAAGGAAGAATCAAAAATTGAAATTTTGCTTAAAAATTTTAATGGCGTGAAAGAGGCTCGAGAAAAATTTACCCAATGGGACAACATCTATAATGATAATGCAATGTCTTAAATAATAGCTATCGGTCAATATACATACACATTCAGTTAGCCACATTCACTAGACACCCTTAGGTGCATTCATATTCACTTGGTCAATTAGTCACATTCACTAGAAATCTTTTGGTGCATCAGACTAGACACCTTTCGGTGTATCACATAAGACATTCACTTGGTCACATACACTTTTTCAGCGCGTCACAATCACTTTTTCAGTGCATCGCAATCAATTATTCAATGTGTCGATAATTCGATAGATCTATACATAACTATTTATATATACACAATAAATACACTATGTTCACATAAGCAATTTAAATAACGAATTAAAATTCCCTATTACAATAACGAGAACCCAAATCCGTACACATAAGTTGTTAAGATGTCTAAACCTGAATGACAAGTAGTACCCAAATCGAAAACAATAATTCGGCTCAAACTTGTGTGCAGTAACTTAAACGAGCCAAAGCTCAGTTACACAGTGTGAATTAATTAACACATGGAAGTCTAAAAGAGTTAAAAACTAAAAAAAAAACACAAGGCTCGTTAAGACATGACAAAATGGCTTGTCTCGTTTCAAGCTTTTTGTCGACCCGGTCTCAAGTAGCTCGCAGGCGGCTCTTCTCGTTTGTGCGTTCCTCTAGATATAAATTTAAGTGTTGCTTTAAGGTCATGTGTAGTGAGCAATAAATTTGGGCGACAAGGGCCGAGAACACCCCCTCCCCCGCGCGACAAGGGCGGGGGCAAGGAATTTTTGTCGCGGGTGTGGGTTGTGGTTTAAATAATATTATATTAGTATGTATGTGTGTGATATATATATATACATATTATATTGGGCTACAACACCATTACAGCAATAAAACAAAAACCCTCTCTTTGCTGACTAAGAGCCACATGACACAAAATACCTCATTTTGTAGCACATCCATTATACATAGCCTAAGAATTATGCCAATATGAATTGTGATCATTATTTTCTCTTTGTATTACCCATATAAAAGACTTTATTACATGTTTCAAGAATCATATATATTAGAAAAATACTTAAAAATATATAATGGTGTGAGAGAGGCTCAAATTCTCCACCTTAGGATCACTCTATTGCTATGTGACCTACGTGCTAGCCAACTGCACCACCACCCCTTGACGTTCAAGATCCTTTAAAGTATTTTGAACTACTTGATTGATGCGTTGAAGCTCAAGGACCATGTTGCTAGTGTCCATCCTTTCTTTAGGTGACTCCATGGAGCAAGCCAACCCAATTCTTGCTAACAAACCAATGCACTCTTCGAATTCTTGCAAGCCAACCAACTAGTATAACACGCGACACATGTGAACCTTGTTTTGGTCTTGCTGACATGGCACACTCGGGTAGGCCAAGTTCAGGAAGGCCTCCACATAGCATACTATTCCCATTAATCAAGAACGCACTTGTGTTCTTGAAAATACCTGTCACGGGTACCTCCCCATTGAAGACAGATTTAACTGCTCCAAGAATCTTGGAATCCGTCCGGAAAGGTTGTTACTAGAAAGATCAAGGTTTCTGAGACCTCTTAAAGCGCTCATTGTAAAAGGTATTGGACCTTGAAATGAGTTGGCTTTCATGTCTAGATTCTCAAGACTTGCGCAGCTTCCAATGGCGTTTGGAATTGTGCCAGTCAGACGATTGTGTGACAAATCAAGCGTTGTCAAGCTTTTGAGTTTTCCTATGTCTTGAGGAAGCAGTCCAACTAACTGATTATGAGAAAGATCTAGAATTATAGACAGTGAAGATAACTGAAACAACTCTAAGGGGATTGGGCCCGTAAGATTGTTTGCAGAAAGGTGCAACAACGTCAATCTCGTGCAGTTACCAAGATTTGGTTGTATTCGTCCATGTAATCTATTATTTGACAACCCTAGCTCAAATATCAAAGAGAGATTTCCTATAAAACCTGGAAAGTTCCCGGTGAAGCTGTTTTAATCAAGATATAAATGCTGCAAGTTTCGCAGATTACCAAGTTCACTAGGAATTATGCCTGTGAACTGATTAACTGACATGGATAATCGCTCTAACTTCAAAAGATTCCCGATCCCAGAAGGCAAGGTTCCGTATATGAAGTTTCCATAACAAGTTAGAATTGTGAGTTGAGATGAGAGATTGCCTACGGAACTGGGAAGTACTCCTCTTAATTTGTTATCTTCAACAAGCAACATTTCAAGATTGCTACAATTGACCATGGAATCAATGAAGTTCAAGTCATCTGGTTTTGAACTTCCTAAACCATTTCGATCTAGCCCAACAAACCAAAGATTTGGCATCTGACTAAAATTTATGTTAATTTTCCCAGTGAAACTGTTTCCAGATAAGCTAAGATGTTGCAAGTTTGAACAGTTGGAAAATGAGAGTGGAATGGTTCCTGTAAAACTGTTTCCTGCTATCTGGAAAACCTCAAGATTAGGTAGCTGCAGCCCTATTTCTTTTGGTAGTTCTCCACTGATTTGATTAAGTGTGAAACTTAGAACTGTTATTGATGTTAAATTGTATAAGGATGGTGGGATTGTACCATAGAGTTGGTTATTTGTAAGACCAACTTCCTTCAAGCTGTTCAATTGACCTAAAGCGTGTGGAATGTGTCCACCTAGACGATTGTCTGCAGCCGATATGGTTTCAAGAGAAGTGAGATTTGCCAAGAAAGATGGTATCCTTCCTGTGAAATCATTTTTATGGAAGCTTATGGTCACAAGGTTCACCAGAGAACTAAGCTGTTGTGGGAGCTTTCCAACTAGTAATATTGCTCGAGAACCAAAGATCCTTAAGTCTGGTGCAGTTTGATAAACTAGCGGGAACTTCACCTTCAAAAAAATTGTTCGATAGAATCAGCTTCTGTAACCTAAACAGGTTACCTATTTCAGGTGGGATTACACCTTCAAAGGCGTTAGCTCTAAGAAAAATTTCTCTGAGAAAACTCAAGTTTCCAATATGAGGAGACAAGGAACCAACTATGCGTCTAGACTCAAGATCAATTTTGGTGACTCTAGGATGCCGACGACCACATGTAACACCTTCCCATTGGCAGAAATGAAGCGAGGCGTTCCATGAGTCGAGAACGTGTTGTGGGTCATAAGAGATGGCTGATTTGATGGCCAGAAGTGCAAGTTGATCGGTATGGTTTGTGGCAAGTGTTACAGGACATAATAGTAGTAGTGTAATTACATGAATGAAAACTAAAAGGTATGTCATGAACAACATTCTATCTTGTTTATGACAAATCAATTTACTTGATTTGAGATCCATGGGATTTCTATAAATAACATTGCTGGGAATTGACAACGAAACATAAGTCTTGCCATGCAACTTAATTGATAGGGGACCATTAGAATTATGTCAAGTCTTGGTCTTTTGGACGTTCGTTACATGGAATTCGATACATTCGTACTATTTGTGTCTCTCACGGGCCAAGTTATATTTGACTGCCATTGAGTTTGACTTGTTACATCCCATTTTACTTCCTGACTTTTAGAACATGCCAATTTTTTTATTTTTTTTTTACAAAAGAAACCTAATAGAAATTGCAACATATCAACCAAAGAGGATTCAATTACAATAGAGAACATGTTGTGGGTCATGAGAGATGGCTGATTTGATGGCTAGAAGTGCGAGATGATCGGTATGGTTTTTGGCAGACGTTACAGGACATAATAATAGTGCTATTGCATGAATGAAAACTGAAAGGTATGAAATGACCAACATTCTATATTGTTTGAGTTTTAACACAATTACTTACTGGGTTTATATAGATAATGTTGGTAAGATTTGGCATGCAACTTAATGGGGACTGAAGTGAAGCATGGACCCATTGGATTTATGCTTTATTGACTTCACAAGTCTTGGTCTTGTTTTTTGGAGTATTTTGTACTTTCATTAACATTGAATTCCGTTCATAATCGTCACACCATTCGTTACTCTCACGACCGAGTTATACTTGACTGTCATTAAATTTGATTCGTTGCGCGACTGTAGCTCGCCAGCTTTCTAGGTTTATCACATATCCAATAAATATTCACATTTTTACTTTTGACTGTTATAGCATGTCATGATCTTTAAAATTAGCAACCACTTTCTTTTCTTCATAACGGTAAACTTTTAAGTTTATAAAACTGAAACCATATTTTAATTCCAATGTATTATTCTAAGTCAGGGAATAAGTTTTTGATACAGATGACAGTTTCTGCATAATAAAAAAATTGCATCTCTTGTACTCGAATAAATTTCACTTAGTGACGCGTCTGAAATTGTCACTAGAAATGAAAAAAGATTCATCCATTGTGAATTAACTTGAATCAAACACTTCCATTGGCTCTAATGCATGCATCCTCCACCAACTGAGCTGCAACTCCAACATAGTTATGTGGAGTCAACTTTAAGAGCTTGGTTTTAGCTTCCACCGGTATTTCTAACCCGTTAATGAAGTCGGTAATGCTCTCTTTAGTAACCGCTCTTCCTCTAGTAAGTTCCTTCAGCTTCTCGTAAGGCTCCTCAACACCATACCTTCTCATTACCTACATTTTAAAATCCATAAGATTATTCTATTTTGTCATTATTTAAAACAATTTTTAAGCGGTAATATGCATACCGTCTGTATTGGTTCAGCAAGAACCTCCCATGAATTGTCCAAATCCTTGTTTAACGCAGCTTCGTTCACCTAACATGCGCGCACACACAAAGTTCATCATTGGTTAATATAGATACAAATGCCTACAAAATATGAACATATAAATGTACCTGAAGCTTTCCAATTCCTACTAATGCACTTTTGTAAGCCAAAAGTGAATACCCCAAACCGACACCAATGTTTCTCAGAACCGTCGAATCAGTCAAGTCACGCTGCAATAGTTATATCAATATCACTTGACAGATAAGCTTTAGATGCATATATTATGACTTAAATGATTAAACGTAATAATGTATAGTTATACCTGCCAACGCGAAATAGGCAACTTCATGCTTAAATGGTCCAAAATTGCATTAGCTATCCCGAGATTCCCTTCACTGTTCTCAAAGTCAATGGGGTTGACTTTGTGAGGCATTGTTGATGACCCAATTTCACCAGCCTTAGTTACCTATACACAAATATTTAACTGTTAAGAATTATTTACTTTTAAAAACCATAACAAAATAAAAGTTGAAAGTGAACCTGCTTGAAGTAGCCCACAGAGATATAACCCCATATATCTTTATCAAAATCAAGTAAAATGTTATTAAACCGAATAAACGAATGAAAAAGTTTAGCCATGTAGTCATGAGATTCAATCTGCATCAACAGTACGATACTTTATATATATGTTTTAATATGAAATTCATAAACGGCAGAAAAATAATTTTAAGAAAACATGTTACATGCCTGTGTCACGTGCGGATTAAAGCTTAATCCAAGAGAATTTACAAACTGATTTGCAACATGCGGCCAATCTACATCAGGATATGCGACAACATGTGCATTATAGTTACCAACCGCACCTGCAAATTTTCCCAGTATTTCTACTTGTGAAATGTCCCGCCTTTCTCGGTTTAACCTCTCAGCAAATATTAACATTTCTTTTCCCAAAGTTGTAGGTGAGGCTGGCTGCATACAACAATTTAAGAAAATTAGTTACAGCTACAAGTTCAAATATATAATATTATAAAATAAAAGGGAAAATGTGAAGACTTTACTTGTCCATGAGTCCGAGAAAGCATAGGAACGTGAGCATTAGCTTTCGCCATAGAATATATCGCGTTAATTAAATCATCCATAACCGGAAGAATAACAGAATTAACCGCTTCTTTCAGCATCAGTCCATGCGCAAGATTATTTATGTCTTCAGATGTACAACCAAAGTGAAAAAACTCAAGCACCTGAAATTATTTCATCGACAATAAAACTAAATCAAAATTACATGTGAACAACTAGCTAATAGAGATTAAAGACACACCTTAGCTATCTCGGGATCTTCTTGACATTTTGTTTTAAGAAAATATTCCACCGCTTTCACGTCATGATTAGTTATTTTCTCTATATTCTTCACTTGAATCGCGTCATTTTCACTAAATCCATCAATCAGTCCTTGCAATTTTGCTTCAGCTTCATTGCTAAACTTTGGAACCTCAGATACTTCCGGAATTTGTGACAGCTTTAGCAGCCACTTGATCTATAAGTAAGAAAACACATATAATAATATATTAATATATAAACATCAAAACTGTTAAAATAATTACGATAGTGTAATAACTAATAAGCATTGTACCTCAACCAACGTCCGATAGTAGATGAGGCCGTATTCACTTAAATAACGGGATAGATCATTGACTTTATTTCTATAACGCCCGTCCAATGGACTTATGGCGGTTAAACTTGAGAGTTCCATCTCAGAAGACTTCACTTTTACCTGAACATTTATGAAATCATTCTGTGAATATAAAGACAATAACATATAAGTATACAATACAATATCACAAGCTGAAACCTTTTCTACAGCTTCAACCTTCAAGTTTGCTTTGGAAATGTACTTTTTGCTAGGAAATGTGACAAGCGATGAAGCTTTTGAAGTGCGGTTTTGGGTTCCGATAGATTGTTTATGCAGGCAAGTTGCACGAGTTATGTATGATGTTGGACAGCTGCCATTTGGAACTCTAATACATGATCCGAATTCCATATATGCACAACAACCTTCAAGAGAATGATGTCCAATCAGAATTACAGTAAACGGTATGTGACAACCGCCAAAAATTAGACTAATCTGGTAATTATCTTAACCGTAATCGTGTATTAATTAGTAAAATAAATACATAGGAATAATATTTTTAGTTAAAGTTTTGATTTTAGTTGAATTTTAACAAAAATATGGAACCCGAAAAAGTTCAATTTTGACGTGTAGCTGACACTGTGCAGATTGACACCGGGTAATATCTCAAAACGAATAAATTCATAAACGTGTCAAGATGACCTTGAAAAATAAAATTTTATGTTAGGATATTAGAGATAGTGTATAAACTTAATTTTAGAAGGTTAGAATCGCGAAAATTAGAAAATAAGTAACCGAAAGCCAGTAGAGGACACCGTAAGAGCCCGACATTAAGTTTATCAGAAAATTATGTTTTTAGGCAGACATTGACTGTAATCTAATTTCGCTCAAAGTCTGATAAAAATTATTAGAAACGGAAGTCGTTTGGCTAGATAAATTACGAGATACGTTAAACGCTAACACCTAGATATTATCACATGTCATTATTCAAAACCACCTCTCCCTCTCCCTCTCCCTCTCCCATCTCTCTCGGCCGCCACATACACCTAACCCAACCCACCTCCCAAACCCACCAATGAAAAGCTTGCATGTATGTATCCAATGATTACCTAGATTACTTGGAAGCTTCAAATATGGACACATGCACACTCTATACCATCCAACTCACAACCCTATACCTCTCTTTCTCTCTTCTTATAACCGGCCACCCCATCATCACCTTACCATCTCACATTTTCAAATTTTTACACACACAACACTTGATTAGGAGGTATTTGGTGGAGGTTTAAGCAAATAACAAGAAGTAGGAAGACAAAGGAAGGATTATAGCCAACACAAGGTCACATTAGCACCTCCATAGGCACCAAATCCGAAACCCAAGGTAACCCACTTCAAAGATTTGTGTATATTAGTTGTTATTTGATGTTTAAGGCTTGATTTTAGTATGTTTGGTTGTGTACATGCAAGTATAATATGGATATATGCATGTATGTATGTGACCGTGAGTTTGCATATGAATGTGTAAGATGGGTTTTGTTGATTATAGGACTTGTTATGGTTGCATTTAAGCTTGTATAGATTGTCCATATTGATGTTACTTGAGTTTGTTTAACAAATGGGTTTAGGTATTGTTTTAATAATGGAAGTAAATGTGTAAATGGTCAAAAGATTGGAAATGGATTATGGGTAAAAACACCCATTAGAACCATAGGTTTTGATTTTGGTATTGGATTGAAGTTGTAAGCTTGTTAAATGGTAAAATGGTTAAAGAAAGAATGATAATTTTGAAAACCCACATACTTGATTACTTGAAAAAGTTGTAAGTAATAATAATAATGGTTTTGAAAGGATCTTGGAAAAGGGTTGACAAAAATGTAGGGATTTGACTTTGTTGGAAAGTTACTTACACATGCAAGTAATACAAAAATTTGATTTTGATCATAAAGCTCATACTTGTCTTATATGGATTGAAAATGACAAACTAAGTGATTGAATGGGACATATGGAAAGGAATAAAATCTACTAGAAGTACTAGGATGCATGAAACATGATAACTTAGATAAACAAGAGTTTGTGTTAAACTTACTAATAAAGGAAACTTTGTAAATTGTACAAGATGTTTTGCAAAATGATTTGATAAGTGAACATAATCTTGTGTGGATGATTAAAGACTTGTGGTTAGGATTACTTTAGTAAACTCTATTGTAAAGATTGTTAGTATGATAATAAGGTTATTAAAAATTGCTACTTACTAGTAATAGAAACTTTGTTGTTAAAGAAATCAAGAATGTATTTGTTAAAGGATAACAATGGGATGAAATAAGATGTTAATATGGGTTAATAAGATCTGGAAATTTTGGTACATAAACACCTTGTAGAGATTGTAGAAATAACATGTATAATTGTATAGTTGAAAACTTAAGCTAAGGCTTGAGCATGTGTAGTTAAAAATTTGTTTTGTGTGCATACTTGGTGCTAGATGATCAAACATGGATGTGATGATATATTACTTGTTATTATATGTATATTTGCTGTACCAAATGGTTTGGTTTTGACATTGTGACTTAAATAGCTTGTCGGTGACTTTAACGATCGGAAAGTTCGACTTTTAAGGTGAACCGACATGAGTTTTTGGAACTGAATTAAAACAGCTCCTAAAGTCATAATATTCTTATATTTAACATAAGTTAAAGTATAAGAAAAGTCAAGAATAGCAAAACTTAAACCAACACGGTTCGTGTCGCGAAAACCGACACGAAAACGTTAAAAATTGACATTTTTAAGAAATTGGCAACAAAATAAAAACCAAAACATTTTTATTGAAAAACCAATAAAACTTGACTAAAACTATATAAAAAGTGTTCTAGATAATTTAAAAACTAAAAGTTTCATAAAAATGACAACCGGTTCGTTTTTAAGCTCAAAATCAACGAAACCGGCAAAACCGACAAAACCGATTATAATAGAGTCAAAATTTTTACACTCCAACAACTAAAGGTAATAATTTTTATAAATTTTAATAATTAAATTAAATTATTAAATAAAACAATTATTAGTTGATTATTACTTGTTTATATTTTTAAGTATAGAATTATAAGATTATAAGTAGTAAACTTTATGTGTTATATGCTTGTGTGGAATTTTTAGAATAAGAATATGTATATTTTAGTCAAATTTAAGATTAACGAACGTGTACTAATATAGGAACGAGCGTTTATTCGAACACCGAAATCAAAGGTGAGTTCTTCCTCCGAAAAGCATATTGTATATCTATATTCGTATTTATATATATATATGTTTTGAAAACACATTATACTACAAATTGTCGTTATTGTGGGATGAATCAATTTGGTTAAATAACTGTTAACCGAATTGAGGGCACAGAAGTGTTGGTAGATCTATCGGGGTGACGCCCCCCACTTCCATTCGCGTTGGGTTAAAAGTGGGAATATTTCGAGTATGGTACGTTTCGAGTTATCAAATTGGTAGTCATACACGCGTTGTATTCGTAGCTAGTTTACAACTAACGCTTTTTGTGCTTAAAGGTAAAATGCGGGTTTCGTTATTGTGTTATACCGTGTATGATCGGTTTTATTGGGAGTATAATGGCCGTACACCATTATATTCATGTGTTGTTTATATATAAATTGTTTATATTTATATAATAAGTTTTTCTTCTCAGGAATAACTCACCAACATTCGTGTTGACCCAAATATTATTTAAATATGCTTTGCAGGAAAGTGAAGGTTTCGAGGTGGCATGGAAATGAGAGCGTGGGGTGTTTGAACAAAAGTGATGTGTTGTAAACCGTGCATCAGCACGTGTAATAAACTCTGATTTTGTAAAATGTTTCCTTATAATAAAAGATGATGCTTTTATTATTAAATGTTTATTATTGTTGACTATCGGCGTCTGTCATAACCCGAACGAATTAAAGTTAAGACTTCCGCTGTGTTAAGTTAAGGTTTTCGAGGTGTGACACGGTATGGGTGTTCATGAAACTGAAAAAACCGATCCGAAACCTAAAAGATCGAAAAAAATCAAACCGAAACAAAAACCGAACTTTCGGTTCGGTTTCATTTGCGTGTAACTAAAACCAATATAACCGAACCGAACTTATAGATATGCATTTTCTATTCTAAATTTTAAGTAACTTAGAATAGTTTAATATACAGTTTAACCCAAATGTATAACAAATATTAATTATTAACTAACAAAAAAGGTTCAAGCCCGAAAGACAAAACCGAACCCAACCAAAAACAACAAAAAACCAAAAAAACTGATCTGAAACATAAACCAAACTTTCGGTTCGATTTTTCCTGTTTTAGTTACACACAAAAGGAAACCGTACGCAAATATTTTGCCCAAATTTATTACAATCAATTAATTAATAACTAACAAAAAAAAATTATGCCCAAATTCATTATTTTCGGTCAACTTTTATTTTCCGCTCAAAAGACAAAACCAAACCCAACCTAAAACAAAAAAACAAAAAAACAAAAAAAATGGGAAACCGAACGTTTTCAAAATCTCAAAACCAACATTTCAGCCTTGGTTCAGTTTTAGCAAAAAACCGAAACACACCCCACCCGACCCATACACACCCCTAGTAAAGGTAACTGTATACTTGTTACATGCCTGTCTTAATTTCACTTTTCAGTTTTACACCCTGCTAATCTAGAAGTGTAACAATTCAATAAAATCAAGAATTGATAGCAATATCACAAACTCCCGATTTATAGTTATAAAGTTTCAATGGAATCATCGATCAAATTAAATAGTGGGATTGTAGAGACGAACCTGAAGAATAAGTCGCAGACGTTGTTTTAGGGGTTTATCTAGGGGTTTTTGTTTTTCACTTCAAGATTCTGTTTAGAGTACAGAGTACAGACAGACAACGTTGTTTAACACTTTGACTTTTGCATAAAACACCCTCAAGACTTTCATGATGCCCATATGTCACTTAAATCAAGTTTATTATTTTTTTTTATCATCGTTTATAACTATCCCAATATTCAAGTAGGGTTGTCTAAACTGCTCGCCGCTCGTTCTTCGTTTGCTCGAAAATTTCTTGAAAAATGCACGTTCGATTTAGGCTCGGTTTGGAAGTGAGTCGTTCGGCTCGGTTCGGTTTCAAAACAATCCAAGCACGAGCAAAGCCTCGTTCAGTTTGGTTCGGTTCGTTTTGCTTGAATTATTTTTATTTATTAGTATTATATATAAACTTTATGTATATATATAAAAGTATACTATTTTTTTAAAGTTTTTAAAATTTCCCTCTTTGGTGTTGAATTCAAAGTTCAAATTTAAACCATAGCCGCTCGTTTTATATATGTTTTGTTGTTAACTTTGAGTTTTATACATTTTAAAGGGGAAAGTTTAGACAATTTAGAGTTGAAAGTTTTGAATTAATGATATTTTGAAGTTTTAGAAATTTAAAATTGGAAATTTTGTAAGAAATCAAGCAAAACCAAACCGAACCAAGCCGCTCGGTTTCAAAACCAAACCAAGTTCAAGCATAAAGATATCGCTCGTTTCTTTAAATTCAAGTCGCTCGGTTCGGCTCTCTTTCAAACAAAACCAAGTATGAGCATGCCCGCGTTCGGTTCATTTCGTGAACAGCCCTATATCTGAGTAAGCTTTCTTGAAATGGAATGTTAACTGTTCATTCTGATTTTGAGGCTTCAGACCTGACTCACCCACCTATAAACATTATCATGGATGTAACTCGCCACAGTAGGAAAAACTCATTGAGTCAGGTTTTGAACGTAAAACTTTAGATATCCCAAACTTTAATTATCATACTCATGCCATTAGACCAAATATCAATTGTGTTAATTAGAATTAATAATTTTTGCATTAAAGTTATTAATAATTTTTGCATTAAAGTTATTAATAATTTTTCCAATAACAGAACCTACTCAAATTTATGATTTTCTTTTAATAGATTTTAAACTTTTTATAAAATAAGTGATTTATATAGAACACAAAAAAAAAGATACAAATTTTTTTTTTTGAAAAAATGTAAAGAAAAAAAAATTGAAGTTTATAAACTTACTCATAAAACTTATACCTTTTATTGAGATAAATAAAAGACATTAAACCACCTTAGGGTTAAACACATGGCCATCTTATAGGTAAGTTAAATGAAATCATGACTTTAGGCCTCCAGTTTTATAGGGTCTTAATCTTAAATAAGGGTTATATATTATGATTTTTGAAAGTAGAGTTTTTTTAGAATTAGTAATTATTAGATGAGCCACAAGATAAGAACGATTGTCTCATATTCATTATTACTGTATATTATTCATATTCCATAATTCTTGGATATTAGTCTCTGGTGCAATATGCATAGAGAAAAGAAATAAAATGTCTCATCATTTTAGTTAGTTTTAAGCATCCGAGGACGTTGAGTCAACCTTGGTTAAAAATCTCATATTTTATTAACCATAAACTAATTAATTGAATAGATAAGTAATTATGTTTTGTTATTAGATTAGTCAATAATCTATATAAGTGTTTTCTGTATTTTACTTTTTGTGTGGTTCACAAGTGTTTTGGTTTCTTATCGTATATACAGGTTTGAGTTTAATAAAAAAAATCGTTAATTATACAATTAACCTCATAACTTTTTAATACGGTAACTCTCTCTCGTGTTTTATTAAGTTACATAAATAACTTTATAAGTTATTAATATAATATAAACCGATACCGTAACAAACCAATATTGATAACAACATAGTCCCGCCACATTCCTAGCATAACACGCGAGAAGTTTAAAACCACTGGTTTCATTCAAACATGATCACCCGTATAACAACACCACATGCATGAGAGCCACATAATTCTGAAAAAAGATGAGTAATAAACCTCACCCCATACTTTCCATCAACACCATATCTATCCACTCCCTCACTGCCACGTGTCATTCCATCGTTCCCTGCTTTATCTAAATTCTAAAGAACCAATTCCTTCAAACAAATTAAACACCTAAAAACCTCTAACTCAACAACCTCTTGCTAGCTCCTGCTTGTTCTTCATCTTTGAACATTAAAAAAAAACAGAACAACAAACATGGAGACAGGAGTAGCGTGCTTTGCACGTGGCACAATCTCACCAAGTGTTGCTTCTCAACATACAACTTCATTTGCCTCTCCTCGTACTATCTCCCCATCATTCACCACCAAGGTATATATATATATATATATATGCTTCAAATTTCATTGCCTTTACATTTATTTAAGCGAAAATGATCAAAATGTACTTACAAAAGGTTAAAGTCTAGAAAATGTCCATTTGATCATCTTATTCCGAAAATGTTCACCCTTAAATCTCGTCGAATGATGACTTTTAATCATTTATCGACGGGGCTTTTTAACCAACCAAATTCTGCCACTTGTCCTAAAAATCTCGTACAAACATATCTCGTCGGAAGCCAAAAAAATATATGTCGGGCGCCAAAATAAAACTCGTTGGACGCCTGAAAAATCCCGTGGCTCCGATGATTATTTTAAAAAATATATCAACCCGATAGTTTTGAGACGAGTGGCAGTATATTGTTAGTTGAAAATCTCGTAGGCTAATGATTCAGAAATGTGCATATCGACGAGATTGAGAGTGAAGTTATAGGAAAAAGCTAGTCAAATGGACATTTTGTTTACTTTGACCAGTCAAATAGACATTTTGGTCATTTTCCTTTTATTTAACTATAACTCATAACTTTAATCACTTAAACTGCAAAACCCCAATCCAGTTTAACCCACAAACATTTGATATATTTTTTGCTAATGACAGAATTTGAAGTCGAGTTCGTTTTTCGGAGAGTCTTTGAGGGTAGTGCCAAGATCATCCATCAAGGTTTCAAAGACACAAAACTCCTCACTCGTAACCAAATGCGAAATTGGTGAAAGTTTGGTGAGTTAACCGCGATCCTACGGATATAAATTTGTCACTCAAATTAATTGTTCTTTATATTAGCAATGTTGTGACATATGTAGGAAGACTTTTTATCAAAGGCAACCCCTGACAAGGGTCTTATCAGAGTGTTGATAAGCATGAGTGAAGCGATTAGGACCATTGCGTTTAAAGTCCGGACCGCATCTTGTGGTGGCACTGCGTGTGTCAACTCGTTTGGTGATGAACAACTCGCGGTTGATATGCTTGCAGACAAGCTTTTGTTTGATGTTAGTTTCATAGGTTTTTACCTTTTTTTCTTATACATTCTTGTCATATATAAAATAACATAACTTGTTGCAAATTTATTTCTAGGCATTGAGTCACTCGCATTTCTGTAAATATGCTTGCTCGGAAGAAGTTCCTGAGCTTCAAGACATGGGCGGTCCGGTCGAAGGTTAGCATGTTATCATTTAGTACTTTATATGTAACTAGTTTTTATCCCCCGTATTATGGGGGTTGTTTTATATTATTTGTTCTAATATTTATTTGTTTTTTGTATTTATATTTTTTTATTGTATGAAAGTTAATAACATACTTATGGTTTGATGATAAATTGTTTGACAAATAAATAAGATGTTATAACCCGGTTTAAAAGCTATATGGTTTTGATGAGACCTAAGACCCGTTTATTACTTTTACTATAAAATTGGTTTTTTAATTATAAATAATATTTCTGAAAGTTAATAATATACTTATAGTTTGATGAGACCCAAGACCCGTTTATTTTTTTCGTTTATATATATTATAGATATACTAGTGTATTGTATAACATACCGGGTTAGAAACTATGTGTTACACGAGCTTAATAAGTGGCATTTTAAATAACTGGTAATGAACATTTAAATTATTAAATAATATTTTGTGAGAAGATAAAAATTGAAATTGCATCAAAGTTACTAGCAAATAATTTAACATATTTGAAGTCAAATATCTCACATAAGTTACTATTTTTTTATATATTATTTTTTATAACTATAAATATGAAGGGGGTGAGGAAAAAAGAATCTTGGGCTCACAGAATTGTGACATGCGGCCTAACCATTTACTTATTTTATTATCTAAAAACTGAAGACGCTCATTGTTTTATCTTGACAGGTGGATTTAGTGTCGCGTTTGATCCCCTTGATGGGTCTAGCATTGTTGACACCAACTTCACAGTTGGTACCATTTTTGGTGTGTGGCCGGGAGATAAGCTAACCGGGGTGACCGGAAGGGACCAAGTGGCTGCAGCCATGGGAATTTACGGGCCTCGAACTACTTATGTCATTGCACTCAAGGGTGTCCCTGGAACCCACGAGTTTCTTCTTCTTGACGAAGGTAAAGAGAATATTCCTTTTCAAAAACTTATGATAACCGTACTTACAAAAAGAAATCAGAGATTACCATATAAAGATAACGTTAAAGCTAACAAACTAATGATAATGATAGAACGTTGAAAAAAAAAACTATTCTAATATTCAAACTAGACATACAATAATGGCAAACAAACAAACTTAAAGATAAATAATAAATCAAATAATAATAACTATAACAGATAATAAACTCTGCTAACACGTACAAACATTTATCGACTTTTATGTTAATGGTCAGGGAAATGGCAGCATGTGAAGGAAACAACAGAAATTGGTGAAGGGAAAATGTTTTCCCCTGGAAATTTGAGAGCCACTTTTGATAATCCTGAATATGACAAGGTTTTTTTAAACTTTCATTATATCATACTACTAAGCATATCAAGAAATATTGGAGATTAAATTGTATCATTTTATTAAATAACTATTATTTGATTGAATACAGCTGATCAATTACTATGTTAAAGAGAAGTACACTTTGCGATACACCGGTGGAATGGTGCCTGATGTTAACC
This sequence comes from Bidens hawaiensis, assembly GCF_021521415.1. Taxonomy (NCBI): domain Eukaryota; kingdom Viridiplantae; phylum Streptophyta; class Magnoliopsida; order Asterales; family Asteraceae; genus Bidens; species Bidens hawaiensis. Next base: position 230,202 of record NW_027491165.1, on the reverse strand, counting down.
AGGTCGATCTCGTCAATTTGTTTTTTTTTTAAGTTGTACATTTTTATTCATCTTTTTTTTGTTATAACTTATAGTGTTGTTTTTGTTACAGATTATTGTGAAAGAAAAAGGTGTTTTCACAAATGTGATATCACCAACAACAAAGGCGAAACTAAGGCTTCTTTTCGAGGTGGCTCCATTGGGACTATTGATTGAGAATGCTGGCGGTTACAGCAGTGACGGGACACAGTCCGTGTTAGATAAGGTTATTGTGAACCTTGATGATCGGACTCAAGTAGCTTACGGGTCCAAAAATGAGATCATCCGGTTTGAAGAGACGCTATACGGATCATCTAGGCTCGCATCTGGTGTCCCTGTTGGAGCCTCAGCTTAAAATCTGATCCTTTGTTTTGTAAACATGTATTGTTTAAGTATTTAATAACGAAAATTCCAATATATATTATATTTAATAATTTATTAATAATACAAATATAAAAATATATTAATATTTCGCGCCAGGTAGGGGTCGAGAACCTACGACTTTCTGCTTAGGAAACAGACGCTCCATCCACTGAGCTACAGGCGCTTGATGCTATAATAATATATAATATAAACTATAAACACAGAGTGTTATTTACATAATCATTAAATAAATAAAAATATGTTTTATTTTATTCGAATACTATATAGCTTTAATATAAATAAAAATATGGTTAACATTAGCTTTTATACTATTAGCTTTTACATAAAAATATGTTTTATTTTTACATAATTATTAAATAAATAAAAATATCTTACCATAATGATATTTCCCTTACATATTTTATTATTATTATTATTAGCTTTTATATTGCGGTTAAACTGCGACCTTATTATTAATATTATTATAATTAGTAGTAGTTTTTTTTTTATATAACTGTTAAACTTTTTTTTTTTTTTTTTTTTTTTTTCATACACATGTTCTTAGAGCCGAGGGTCTCTCTGGAAGCCACCTCTTTATTCCTTTGGATAGAGGTACGGTGTGCCTACATCCCACCCTCCCCAGACCCTACCTATAGCTCTGCTGTCGGTGGGATTTTACTGGGTATGATTGATTGATTGATTGATTTATTCGAATACTAATATTGTTTTATTATTATTATAATATCAATAGATAAAATGGGAAAAAGGTCCTTGTATTATTACTAAAAATAAAAGATATTTGCCACTATGTTCACAAAAAGAAGTTTTACAGAGTTTTCTTTCTCCTAAAGGTTTTGGTAAGAGCAATAATAACACAATAGCTTTGCTATTGGTGGGATATACTGAGTACGATGATGATGATGATGATGATGATGATGATGGATGATAACACAATAAATGAAAAGGCAAATGGATCATTGTCATGCCAAATCTTGCTAACTTTTTCATGCAATTATAAAAGTTGTCATAAAGCAAACCCTCTAGTGAAATAGCTCATTAATTATACAAATCATCCAACACTTGGTGTATAAATATCACACAATCACACTTCCATTGACAACTCTGCAACAACCTCCTTGTGCAATCATTTTGGGTTCATCCACAAATCACCATCAAGAGGTAAAGCTCTCTGCTTTCACCCCCTATGTTTTTCAAGATTCATAGCTTAGAATGAATTTTTTTTTTAGACTAGTGAAATTTTACTTTTTGATCATGTTTCTGAATTGGGTATATGATTAGTTAAAAGCTGTGATTAATTGGAAGTTATATTAGTTAAAATTTTCATATTTTTTTCAAGGTCTTCTTGATTCTTGAATTGATGGGTCATATTCAAGATTCTTGAATATGTTCTAATAAATCTTTAAAAAGAGTATTTTAAATGATATGATTCCTATCAAAGATTCTTAACTTTTCATCTACAAATATACAACAGTCATTGTAAAAGCATACCTTTGCAAGATTTGAGCTCACGATGCAAGAAAGCAAGCGATCAAAATGGACGAAAGAGCAGAACAAATGGTTTGAAAGTGCTCTAGCTATATTTGATACCGAAACACCCGATAGGTGGTCAAATGTGGCTGCCTTTGTTCCCGGGAAGTCAGAATATGAAGTGAGAGCACAATATGAGGAACTAGAAGCTGATATTAATAATATAGAGGCCGGTTTGGATGAAGTCCCAGGGTACTCCACTGTTAAGTCTGAATTTAATCAAGATCATCGATTCACTTCGTTCAAGAACAGGTTTTTGAGGTTAAGATCCTTTGACCACGAGAGGCGTAAAGGTGTACCTTGGACCGAAGAAGAGCATAGGTGAACTAGTTTTATTAGTAGTAAGTTTATTAAATATTTTATGTTTAATAACATTAGTAGTAACTTATGTTTGATGTATTAATTAAAGGCGATTCTTGATGGGTCTTCAAGTTCATGGAAAAGGAGACTGGCGAAACATATCACGCAACTTCGTGGTGACGAAAACACCAACACAAGTGGCGAGTCATGCTCAAAAGTATTATGCAAGGCAACATTCAGATGGGAAAGAAAAGAGAAGACCTAGCATCCATGATATCACCACCGTCCACCTTGCACGAACAAGCAATTTCTCAAGTGACATGGACAAATTCTCGCAATTGGTCAAAACACCAGACAATGGAATTAATATACTAATGTACAATTCGGGTCTGTTTTCTCAACCAACAAGGTACCAAGTTGAAGGTTAGGCAACCTGGATATGTGTTTGTAATTCAGATCATTGTCTTGGGGATATGTATTCATGTTATCATGTACTTAAACGATAGATCCGAACCATTTGAAGCCCAAAGTAGAGTGGTTTTCTAGTGTAACTTATGATTAATAATCATGACAAAATATGTAGATTGACATGTAATGCATAGTTAAAGTTGAACCAACTTTATTTGTGTCGATCGCCATGTCATCCATGACTCACTTTACACTTATCCGGTTTTTTCCAGATCATCACCACCATTTATAGTATACATGTATTATAAAAGGAAAGTATGCCCAAAGTGCAGCCCACATGTATATACACAACAAATCAATGTATATTATGTAGTTGGTGTAGCTATTGGAGTATGACAAAGGCCCTCACTTGATGAAATAGTTTTTTATAAATGTGTTGCAAGTTGCATGATAGACCACTGAGTTCCACTACTTTTTCTATTCAAATCATACATTACCATGAGTAGAAAAAAACAAGTAAACAATTATTGAAAGGTCCAGTATTAACAGTAAAGATACATGGAAGTTATCTCAAGATCGAAAAAGATGGTGCCTTTATTAATAATTATGTACAGATTTAGTGACCAATGAAGTCAAGCAGGATAACAAAAGGCGGGGAGTCAGTTCTTGGTCCAGCAAGAGAATAATAAGCATGTATATGTGCAGGATGTTCCAATGTTCCAATAATAAGCTGCGTTTTTAGTACCATATACTTATACAGCAACACATTCTAAATCAAGACAACCTTGTGCTATGGCAGTTAGTCCCCTTTGTGAAACAGCACCTTCTTCATCCGCTCCTCTTTCGATTCTAAAGCCGTTTCATTTTCTTGCAAAACCGAGCTAAAACTTCCATTCCCCTGTGTGTCCAAACACATTTCTTGTCCATTTATCATCAATTTTGAGTTCATAATTAGTTCAGTTTTGTTTGATGTAACAATCATTTATAGAAACAGGAACAATGAGAATGAGAATGAGAATGAGAATGAATACTTATCATCTGGTCAACACGAGGCATCATAAATAACACAAATAACAAAACTGTTGCCCAATATAATAAGAAAGAGTGATCGATCAAAGAAAATAACAAGATAACAATTTGCAAAAGGTATGAAATCTTTATTGATTTTGAGGGTATATAGACCACATATCATCGTTCATGTCTTTTGATCTTGGTGCTAATTACAACTTTAATCCTTCTACAATACATAAATATAAAACTAACTAAAACATACTATGACATATTTACATAACTAACCCTAGACTTTAACTTGAAAGGATTAAATCTAACATTCACCCCCTTAATCACGAACAAGTAAGTCTTCAACACCGAGCAGTTTCCTCATTGTTGCAAGTGATCATCTTTCAAATTATTAAAAGAACAAAAACAAATAGAAAAGGAGTGATTATTAACAAAAAGCTAATGAAGACTACTCACAACGCCATAAACTCCATCCTTTTTGAAAGTAAAGGTTCCGTACCTACCACTGGAGAGTTGATAATGTACAACCGCAGTGCATCCTGTGTAAACATTAACGAAATAACATAGATCAAGAACATAAAAACATATAAACAACATAAGTTTATGTTGTAAAATGTAAATTGATCATATACAGTTAAACTAATTAATTAATTAATTAATTAATGTAACAGATAGAAATCAAATCACGGCTGCATTAGAAAAAAGAAAGACTTCATCCACGAGTTTGACCTAAACCCTCGGCAACAGGGAAATTGTTGCTAAAGTATTCTTTATTTTCAAACGGGTAGTGAATAGAATATATGCATATGATCGATCTTGTGGCGATGCAATGCAAGTCAGTAACCTGTGCATATGTTTAATATTATTATTAATTACCAAAAAAAACTGAACTGACTCAGAGCGTAAGGTTTACTAAGAAAAGTCTAAACAATTCTGAAGTTCTTCAACAGAACTGATAACTTCAATATCCACGCCATCCTTACTCATATCCAAATAGGAAGAGGAGTTCCCCAAAACCTACTTACCATATTTGACAAATATATCAAGTGCTTCCACAAGCTACTAAGTTCAAATACTTAGGATCGTTTGTACAAAGAGATGGGGAGATGGACAATGACGTAACCCATCGCATTCAGGCGGCCTGGTGTAGGTGGAGAGCAGCTACGGGAGTTTTGTGATAGGAGGTTTCCAACTAACTTAAAAGGGAAATTTTACAGGATTGCGGTTAGACCTGCTTTGTTATATGGGACAGACTGTTGCACCATCAAGAAAACATAAGCGCGTAAGATGGAGAGATGAGGTGGATGTGTGGGCACACAAGGTTGGACCGAATAACAAATGAGGTTTTTAGGGAACAACTATGAGTTGTTAGCATATGTGAAAAAATAAAAGAGGGGAGATTGAGATGGTATGGACATGTGAAGAGAAGACATGTAACAACGCGAGCAGTGGAAACCCACAATGTAAAAGGAAGGAGGAGTAGAGGCAGACCCAAATTGACTTGGGATGAGCGGATCAGACATAATTTGCTAAAGTTACACCTCTCTAAGGACATGGTTCACGACAAGACTTCATAGAGACGTAGGATTAAGGTTAAGGAGTCCTAGAGAATGCCACTTTTGAAACTTACCTTTAGCGTATGGACGTAGACTCTTCTACATTTTATGAGATTTTGCTTGTGCTTGTTCTTTTGTTGGTATGTGTATTTGGATTCTATGATTTCATATGTGTTGGTATTTGACTATGTCACTTTATCACTATATGTTTTGTTACTTGTACATGTGTATTTGTATGTTGCATGCTTTGGAGCCGGAGGTCTCTTTGAAAACAGCCTCTCTATCCTCATGGATAGAGATAAGGTCTGTCTACATCACACCTTCCCCGGACCCTACTAATAGCTTTTGCTGTTTGTGGGATTTACTGGGTACGTTTGTTGTTGTTAACCATAAATGTAAGAGTCATGCATACTAAAGCACACCTAAAACTCCAGTACATTTGACAAGTCCAATATTCAATATGTGGGTTAACCAAGTTCTTTTAACCAATTCAATATTCAAAACGAGAAAAAAAAACAAACAAAAAAATTCATGAGAACCCTTCACGCATCATCAAGTTCTTTAACCAAGTTCTTTTGACCCATTCAATAAGCAACCATTGTAATATCCTGCAATAAGAAGTTCATAGGAACTAATTAAATAAGCATTGAAGAAACGTGGATCGACTCACTGGTAGACGATCTACTTTCCTCGGGTGTGATTATGCTTCTTCACCGATGGATCTCTGGGATCTGGGCTCTTCCACCTACAAAATGAACAGCACCGTCAACTTACCCCTCAGAAAGGGACAGAGGGGTCCTCTTTGGGGTAACCCTCCGGTGTGAGAATAAGTGTTTGTAGGAGAAGATAATAATGTGAGAGTAAGGAAAATGGAGTGTATTGCTTAATAGCTGAATACTCTGTAATTGGATGTGATTGTATGTTATTGGATGATTGTGTATCCCTCCTTGTGGAGTTGATGCTGTATTTATAGTGCTAGGGTTTCCACTGATTGGGCTAAGACCCAATTAGGGTTTCGTTGGCCTCCTCCAATTGATTTGCGCCACGTGTCCTTGGGGACACCTGGTGCTTTTTCATTGGTTATAATCACGTGGTAGCACATGAGTTATGCTGAGTTGTCCACCTTTCATTTGGCAGCTGTCAACATCAGCATATTCTTATTCCTTAAAAAGATACCTTCTGGAAGGTTGTCTGACGTGCACAATCAAGGTTGCCCTAATCCTGATTTGGATAAGGACGAGGTTGATTATGTGCATATGTGATATGTGCCTATCCTGAGGATGCGCGAGGTCTTCTCTTTATTCTCACACGCAGATGTTTCATAAGCAGATGTGATATGCACAAGCATGTGATATGCGCCACGCGCGGATGCGCCACGCGCAGATGTGATATGCGTGAGCATGTGATGTGCGTGAGCATATGTGATGCCTGAGCATGTGATGCCTGAGCATATGTGATATGCGCCATGCGCATAGGTTTTGGCTTTGTGCCTTCATAATATATTGATTTCAAGTCTCTTGTCTGTATCTTGTGGGTTGACCCGCCTCGCTCGGTGTTGAGGCGGGTACATACCTCTTCAAGCCCCCCCAGTCTAATGTGTGTCTTGTCTCGCGCGAGCGAGGTAAGATAGATATTAGACTAAATAGTTAGCTCTTTTAGTAGGGGTTTGTCCTTTTCTTCTTATTATTCATGGCTGCACGAAATTCTATCCTTTTTGTTGAAAACGAATCGTCCCTGTACGTGGTTGGTTGTTGCTGACATGCGTCAGTGATGGAGACGTGTCAGACCTTTCGTGTGCTCGAGGTGCTACAGTTGCCTTTCGTGTCCCCTCACATAGTGTCAGGGACACGTGTCGCGCTCGTATTGGTCCGTTCCTGCGAGTGGTGGCGCGTGAACTCTGGCAACAGCTGTATCGTTTCTTTTCGTGTCCCCTCACACAGTGTCAGGGACACGTGTCGCGCTCGCGTTGGCGAACACCTGCGAGTGGGGGCGCGTGTAGTCCGATCCATACCAAATTTTCTCTCTCCTGGGTCTATAAAAGCAAGCCCGTAGAGTTTTTATTCTTCATCTTCTTTGCTGTTTTATTCAAAGCTTTCCTTTCTTTCCTTGTATTCCGATTACCTTTGTTCTGCTTCCAGATATCTGTTCTTCAGAAGCATCCTTTGTTCGTTGTCACAGTTGTATGTCTGATAGCTCAGACAACACAATCTCCCCCATCCATTGCCGTGTGAAATCGTTAGTGATGTCTACATTGAAGAAGACCGGCAAGGGGAAGAGAGCTGCTGAGGCCTCATCGGAGGAGGTAGGGAGGACCAAAGCAGTGAAGAAGTGGGATGAGATCCCCTGCAAACTGAGGCAGGCTGATTTTGACAGCCTTATCGCCTCTCAGGGTTTTCTCCCTGAGTTTGGCTGCACGTTGCCTGGGGCCGGGCAAACGGCGGCGGACCCGCCTACCGGCTATATATCCCTTTACTGCCATTTTTTCACCCACTGCAACCTTCATCTCCCGATGACAAGGTTTGTGGGTGCGCTGCTTAGGTTCTATGGGATTCATATATCCCAAGTCCATCCGTTTGGACTTGTGCGCATGACTCATTTTGAGTTCATGTGCAAATCTCAGCGCGAGGAGCCCACCCCTCGTCGCTTTCAATTTTTTTACAAGCCCAAGATCCAAGATTCTTGGTTCTCATTTATTCCTCGTAGTCAGAAGGTCAAGTGCTGCACTGTTTCATTCAAGAGCCTTCATGACTGGTCTGAGAGGTTTTTTTATATCAGGGCTGGTGTGATCCCCATCCGCATGACCATGCGCGCGATCTCTTCTGCGCCTGCGGATGTGGGTGTCTTCAAGAACCCAACTGGCGCCTGGGTTAAAAAGTTGACCGCCGAACCATCCCCCGCCAAGGAAATTTGTGAGGAGGCGCTGGTGGGGGTCGGTATGAGCAGGAGGTGGGCTGACAGCGCGACTGAGCCCGTTATCCAAGTTGACGGCTTGTGTAAGTTAATCTCATTGCATTACTTCTGCGCGAATACTTATCTTTTTGCTGATATCATTTGACTTGTTTTGTGCAGTCACCAAGGAGTATATCCACGCCGCCTATGATGAGCATATGGAGGGTGGCTCCGTCGCGCTCGGCGCTGGGGAGGTTGGTTTCCCCGATCGCTTTGATGACATGTTCATCCCTGTTGATCTGGGATTTCTTTTTGACAGCGATGCGCCTGGTAAGCCTTTGTACTTTTGTTTATGCCTTTATAATACCAAATTTGGCTAACATTTCCGTTGCACGTATTGTAGATGCGCTCGAAAACTACGAGCTGGAGCTCGCGGAGGAGGAGGAGGAAGAGGAGGCGCCCCAACTAAAGCGTAAAGCTAAGGGGAAAACTGGCGCAGGGGCCAGTAAGAAACAGAAGAAAGATGATGCCCCTGTTGTTCAGGATCCTCCTACTCAGGCGAAGGGACCTGAGAAAACCCAGGTGTTTACCACCAAGTTTTCCTTGTCTTCCCTGCCTCAAAAAGTGGGCAGACCTCCTGTCCACCTAAGGTATGGTGCCACTACCTCCTCCCTTCGCGCGGCGGAAAAGGGAAGCGGTGTTGCGCCTTCGACAGGTATACTTTGCTTATCCTTTGGTTATCTTTTATGGTTCTATGAGCGCGATTCTGATAGAATTACTAATGAATCTTTGCTCACTTAAATGTTTGTAGAGCCGGCGACCCTGGTGGACCAACCTCAGGCGCAACAAGGTGCCGAGCCTGCGCCAGAGGTCGCTTCGAAGTCCCCTGTTTTACCCTCCAAAAAGGGGCGAATGGACTTCATGGCGATGTTTGCCTCGCGAACGGAGTTGCGCCAAGGTATGTATTGCCCTTTTATTTTCTGACTTTTTTCTTTTAGATCAAGTCATGAACCATTTCTTTTTGTTGATTTTTCATAGGGGCCATTGCTGGCGTACAAGCTGCTGGCGGCACTCCTGGCGCCGGTGCCAGCGCCGCTGGTTCTGCTCCTGCTCCTGCAAGCGCTGAATCTCCCCTCATCGGGATTACTAAGGAGCAGGAGGCCGTTTTACGCGCCGATCTGGCGGCGCCGAGACCTCCGTCACCTCCTCCTGCGCACAGCCCTCCTCGCGAGACTGATTTTGGTTCTAGGTCGCAGGAGAAAAGGCCTGTTTCAGAGGAGGATGAGGAGGTTCAAGTTGAAGGCTCCGACAGTGGCCGCGCCAGCCCTGCAGCGCCACGAGGTTTCGTGGCGGAGTCTTCTCGTGGGCCTGGCGCTGACTTTTCTGCTTCATCCCCGCAGGTATAGGTTCGTTTTTGCTCCGCTGCGCGGACTTCCATCTTTGTGTTTTGATGACTTAGATAATTACTTTGTGTTTGCAGGAAGCCGATCACATTTACCGCCCGAGATGGAATATTACTGAGGACAGCTCATTTCAATCCATGGGTGTGTGTGCGGAATTCTGAGCTCATTCTGTGCCTCCAGCTGAAAGGAGGTTTCAGGATGGCCGCGCTCGCGATGACTTGCTCAACGATCAATTGTTCGCTGGGTCGGCTTTCTTTGCTGCCTCCCAAGAGCTTCGCTATGATTACGTAAAGGTACGTGATGCTCTTGCGGAGGCCAAGCAAGAGGCTAAAGTGTCTGCTTGGCATCTTTCTGATGCTCGAGAGAGAGCTGAAAAGCTCCAAGCAGAGCTCAGTGAGAACAGGGCAAGTGCCAACACCGCCTTCGTGAAGCGCGGTCATGAGCTACAGGCTGCGAGGGAGAAGCTACAGGCGGCCGAGGCGGACGCTGCCAAGTACGCGCGTAGAGTGCGCGACTTGGAGCTGGACGCGGAGGCGCGTGACCAAGCTCTTGTCCAGTCTATAACTGACAAATCATCACTGGAGAGTGAGGTTGCCCGCCTGAAGAAGGAGCTGGCGGCCGCGCAGGCCGAAAAAGATGAAGCCTTGGCGACGGCAGCGTCTAGCCAGGAAGCACTTGACCTTGCGCGAGCGGAAAAGGAAGAAGCCTTAGCGGCAGCAGCGTCCGACAAAGAGGAGCTGAAACAGACTAAGGAAACTGTTGAGTTGTTAAACTCTCAGATTCCTGCCCTCGAGACGACTGTTTCTTCTCTCGCGCAAGATCGCCAATGGCTAGTCTCACAGGGTATGACTCGTTGCGCTTATGCGATGAAATACTCAGACGAGTTTCAGGCCCTGGTGATGGATTGCAACGCTGCCGCGCGCCTGGTGGGTCGAGCTGAAGGGTTTAAGGATGGCTATGAATATGGCATGCTGAAGAAGAACCCATCCGATTACCCTTATCAGAGCGACGTTGCCTGCGCGGACATGGCCGCGATGGGGGAGGAGTATTTGAATACTCCCATTCCCGTCCTTGCGCAGGTATTTTAACTTTAATGAGATTACCTTGACTTATTTTCCAAGTCTTTTTGTACTCATATTTTTCCTTATGATTTGCAGATATCCGCGCTTGCTGACCAGCCCGATCTTGGCGCGCTAAAGAACTTACTTGACGAGTGCGAAGGGGCTGGCGGCGGCGATGATGGCGCGGGGGATGCTGCCCCTGCTAGCGGCTCTGGCGTGGCCAAAGGATCCGCTCCTGACACTATTGTGATAGAAGAATCCATTCAGGATGAACAACTTGACTATGGTCAGTTTGGAGATGACGAGGAGCAGGCTGCGCCAGATGCTGAGGGTGGTGATGAGGATTATGAAGAGGCTGACGTCGACGTGGAGACTTGAGAAGCCCTTCATGTTTTTTATTTTTATTTTTATTTGTAGTTTGTATCTCATCATCTTGTAAACTTGTAAATTTCAATGCTTTGGAATGAAATTTTGTTTTTCCCTTCTTCGCATCTTGCGCATTCCCTATTCATCTCTTTATATCGCATGTTTGCTTGTTGAAAATAAGATATGCTTGCACGTTGAAATAAGAACAAGGTTGTAAGGAAATTATTATACTTAATCCTTGTCATATTGTAAGTGATTTTGCCATATCTTGATTATCACGTGCCTTGGCGTTTTCATTATTCCTCTTTTACGCGACGTTATCGCGCATTTATTATATGGAATTATGATTTTTTTTTTTAGCCTTTACGTGTCAGCATGTGTTACTCAGATATCCATTACAATTTTATGCGCGACCCCGACCTGAGACCTTAACAACTATGTTTTGGCATTTGCTTTGCCTTAGTTGTGTTTAGGTATTTTTATGGTCAGGCTGCGCAGCATGTAGGATGGATGTTGTGAGTGATTTGAGCTAAGGCTCACATTATTGGGCTAAGGCTTATATTATTGGGCTAAGGCCCTGACGTTTTAGAGTTAAGACTCGTTAACGCGTTTTTGAGCTTGAAGCTCGCGCATGTATGTTTTACTTCGTTTTATTTTGTTTTGATGTCAATACAATGTTGTCATATTGCTCAAAATTAATAAAGGGAAGTGTGAAACATGTATGCAAAAGGTAATAGAATCCATATTAAGAGAAGATAGCGCGTATCATTATTCATAATGGCTTAAAAAGCCTTGATTACAAACTTGACAATTTTTACATGAAACATTTTCTAAGCTGTGCCGCGTTCCATGCGCGCGGGATCTTCTTTCCATTCAAATCTTTTAAGGCGTATGCGCCTTTTCCCAATTCTTCCAAGACTTGATAAGGTCCCTCCCAATTGGGGGACATTTTTCCCGGGGGTATCGCGCGGCTAGCTTCATTGTTTCGAAGGACAAAATCATTTTTCTTGAAGTGGCATTCTTTCACGCGCTGGTTGTAATATTTTTCCAGTTTTTTCTTGTATTTGGCTTCACTGATGATAGCCGCCTCTCTGCGCCCTTCAAGTAAGTTGAGATCCAACCTTCTTTCGCGCTCGTTATCAATCTTGTTCATCATGAGCACTCTATGGGATGGGCATCCAATTTCTGCTGGAATCATTGCCTCCGTTCCATAGGTTAGGCTGAACGGGGATTCGCCATTGCTGGTTTTGCTTAATGTCCTGTGTGCCCACAGGACATTAGGTAGCTCTTCGACCCAAGAATGGGATTCTCCCTCCAACCTTTTCTTCAGCCCATTTAACAAGCTTTGATTCGCGCGCTCCACTTGGCCATTCCCCTGAGGGTGGTATACCGAAGTGAAGATTTGGTTGATGCGCAATTCCTTGAGCCAATTGGATATCTTCCTGTCAGTGAATTGTTTGCCATTATCGCTCACAATTTCCATGGGCAAGCCAAAACGGCATATGATGTGGCTCCAGATAAACTGCTTCATCGCTTCGGCTGTGATTTTTGCTAGTGGCTTGGCTTCAACCCATTTTGTAAAATAGTCTACTGCCACTACCAAAAATTTTACTCGCCCAGGCGCTTGCGGTAGGGGACCCATAATATCGATTGCCCATTTGTGGAAAGGCCATGCGGAGGTCACCGGAATCAAGTTGTTCTTTGGCCGCATGGTGTTTGGCGTATAGCTCTGACATGCTTTGCATTTTTGGATCTCTTTTAAAGCGTCCAAGTACATGCCTGGCCAATAGTAGCCTGCGCTCATTGCCTTGGCAACCACCATGCGCGGGCCAGCATGAATTCCACAGATTCCTTCGTGTATCTCTCTGATCACATAGCTTGCTTCCTCAGCATCTAGGCATTTCATGAGCGGTCCCAGATAAGAGCGTCGATATAATGTACCATCAAGCAGTTCATAGTTCTGTGACTTGTGTCTTATTTTCCTCGCCTGTGCGCGATCGTCCGGTACTTTTCCCTCCTTCAAGAATTTCATTACTGGAGTTATCCATGATGAAGGGGTTGTATGAGTTACAAGGACGGACTTTGCTCCCACCGACGGGTTGCTCAGTACTTCTACCCTGACATCTTTGCCAAAGTGATCGAAGCTGGTTGATGCCATCTTACTCAGCGCGTCGGCAGATTTATTTTCACTGCGCGGAATATGAATGATTCTGAAGCAGTCAAACTGCTCGATGAGCTTTTTCGCCTGCTCTAGATATAGAGGCATGGTGTTCTCCTTGGCATCATAAAGGCCATTGACATGTGCTGCTACCAAGTATGAATCAACATGGGCCTCTAGCTTTTTAACTCCGAATTTGTGCGCGATGCGCAGGCCAGCCAGCAGGGCTTCATACTCAGCCTCATTGTTGGTGCTCTTAAAGTCCAACCTGATGGCGTAAGTATATTCATGATTCTCTGGATCCACCAGCTTGAGACCTGCGCCTGACCCTTCGTTGTTTGAAGCTCCGTCAGTGAACAATCTCCAAACATTTTCTTCATCATTGGCTCGCGGAGGGTCTACCTCGCGCTGAGCCTCTTCAACTCTTCCTTCGGGGACTTCTGCGATGAAATCAGCTAAAACTTGCCCCTTTATTGCTGGACGGGGCTTATAGGCGATCGTGTGTTCACCTAATTCCAGGGCCCATTTTGTCAGCCTTCCCGAGAGCGCGGGGCGCCGCAAGACTTGCTGGATGTTGTATCCAGTTAGAACTTCAATAGGATGACCATTGAAATATCTATGAAGCTTGCGCGACGCGTGTGTTAGTGATAAAACTAACTTTTCCAGGATGGAGTAGCGCGTCTCAGGATCTGTCAGCACCCGACTCACATAGTATATTGGCGTTTGGATTCCCTTGCGATCCACCAACAATACTGCGCCGATGGCGCGCTCTCCTGCTGATAGGTACAATGTCAAAGTTTCACCAGGAAGTGGAGCTGTGAGCGCGGGCAGATTTATCAAACATTCTTTAATCTCACTGAAAGCTTGCTCGGCCTCAGGAGTCCATTTGAATTGGCTTTTCTTTAAGCAATTTCTCAATGTGTTGACAAATGGGGTAGATTTGCTTGCATGGTTCGCTAGGAACCTGTTGATTGAAACCAATCTACCATTCATCTTCTGGACTTCTTTCATGGTGGATGGCGAGGGCATGTCAAGGATGGCCTCCACCTTTTCTGGGTTCACCTTAAAACCATCCTTGGTGACCATTACACCTAGAAATTTTCCCTCCTGTACGCCGAAAGTGCATTTGCTCGGATTGAGCTTAATGTTAACTTCCTTTAGGCGCCCAAGGGTTTCTTCGATGTCTTTGAGCATTTGTTTTTCCTCCCTGCTTTTGATCACCAAATCATCTACATAGACTTCTAGGTTTCTTCCAATTTGCTCGCTGAAAACGGCATCCATAAGTCTTTGGTAGGTGGCTCCCGCATTCTTCAAACCAAAGGGCATTTTTGTGTAACAAAAAACACCCTTGTCGGTTCTGAAGGCGGTCTTGTCCTCGTCTTGTGGTGCCATTTGAATCTGGTGATAGCCCTTGTAGGCATCCAGGAAACATTTGAGCTTGAATGGCGCCACGGAGTCCACCTTTGCATCGATGTTTGGGAGGGGGTAACAATCTTTTGGGCATGCTTTGTTGAGGTCCTTGAAGTCAATGCACATCCTCCATGACCCGTTACTTTTCTTTACCATCACAGGATTGGCTACCCATGTCTGGTATCGTATCGGGCGGATGATGTTTGCGCGCAATAGATCCTCAACCTGCTCATTCATGGCCCTCGCCTTCTCATCCCCCATGACTCTCTTCTTTTGAGCAATTGGCTCTACAGACTTGAACGTGTTGAGAGAATGTTGCGCCAGGTCTTGCGGAACCCCAGTCATATCAGAGTGTTGCCACGCGAAGACCGACATATATGCTGTGAGCAATCTTTTCATTCTCAACCTCGTGTCGTCTGATATCGTAGCGCCAATTGTGATTGTCTGCTCCGGGAATTTTGGGTTGAGAATCCATTCCTCTGGCGCGTTGTCTGCCATTGGAAGCTTCATTCTCCCTTCCCGCGGAGTACTTGTCACTGCACACAAATGATCTCGGTATACAAAAGTTACACCTGTTGGTGTTGGGAACCCTAACGCGCCGTGCGCTGGCGACGGTATGGCGTTGAATTGGGCAATCGTTCCCATAC
The DNA here is from genome assembly GCF_021521415.1 of Bidens hawaiensis. NCBI lineage: Eukaryota > Viridiplantae > Streptophyta > Magnoliopsida > Asterales > Asteraceae > Bidens > Bidens hawaiensis. Next base: position 215,055 of record NW_027491165.1, on the reverse strand, counting down.
CCAAGATCATATTGTGGCAAGAAGTGGTGGGCAAGACCAAGAAGTTGACAACTTTGGCTCGCTTGTGTTTTTCATCCCCCATGGTTAGTTCAAATTGTATTTGACCTAGGGGATGAATAATTTCATTCGAAACACCAGAGATTGGTGCATTCACAATTTCAAGCCTTGCTTGATCTGCCGGATCCAGTTTCCTGAAACATTGCTCATACATGATGTCTGATTCGCTGCCAGTGTCCACCAGGACTTTTGACACTTCATAATGAGCAATGTGTGTAGTGATGACAAGAGGACTGCTGATGGAAGGGCCTCCCCTGATTCTTGGGAAGATGACTTGTTGCTCGCGCCAATCTCCTTGGATTTGCGCGCTTCTCTTTCTTGATATTTGCCCTTGCCTTCCTCCCTCAGCTACACAGATTCTTTTGTACTTTTTGCTGGCTGAGGCTCCTGATTGTTCATTTTCTGGTCTTGAGTTTTTCACCAGGTGAGCCAGCTTGCCTGATTTCACATCTTTTTCAATTGCATCCTTCAAGTGGTGGCATGCATCAGTGTTGTGTCCTGTGGACTTGTGAAACTCACAGTACTTGCCACTGTCTGATGGTCCCTTGTAGTGTAGTGGCTTGGGGCTTTTGAATTGGACATTCTCAGTGCTTAACACCTGTGAAGGCGTTTTAGTGAGGGGAGTCCATATTCTTGGCAGAGGTCTGTTAGGATCTCTGCCGCCTTCCCTCTTGTCACCCTCCCCGCGATTACGAACGTCTTTTTGGGGCTGGGGTGAGCTTGGTTGCGCCTGCTTTTCTGCGGAAGAAAAACTGGTTGGTTGCAACCTGGACCATACAGAGTTCTGTTTGCCCCTTTTTTCGTTGCTGCGCGGTGACTCAGCTTGATGCGCTCTTTCTCTTGCCCTATCTTGGGCAATTTGTTTTTCATTTCTCGCGAAGACTCGCGATGCTTCCATTAGTTTGGCCCAAGTGGTGGGCATGCCATCTCTGCTTACGAGAGCTCGGCGGAGTTGATCACTGCGCGCGCCTTGTATAAAGGCCACGCGCAGGAGTTGCTCAGTTATACCTCCGATTGCCAGAGACTCCTGATTGAAACGTGTTATGTAGTCTTCAATCGTTTCATCATTCCTGCGCACGCAGTGCATGATGTCATCAGGGTCGCGCGTGTGTCTGCGCTGCTGTACGAAGTGGGCTTGGAACTTTTCCAATAGTTCCTCGAACCCATCGATTTGCCCAGTCGGCAAGCTCTCGAACCAGACACGCGCCGCGCCTGTGAGGCAGCGAGCAAACATGTGACACCATGTTGGCATCGTCCAGCTCTCTAGGTTTCCCGTGTTGTAAAAACCTTGCAAGAAATCGTCTGGATCTGTTGTGCCGTCATATTTGCCCAAACCACTTGGCATCTTGGTTTTGTGCTGGATGGGAGCCTTCGCGATGCGCTCAGTGAACTTTGAATGTTTCACCAAGATGGCTGGTCTGTACGGTATGGTTACGTCCACTTGCCCTCTAACTGGTGGGCTGTACGGTATGTGCAGATCCAGATCGGCTCTGGCTCCAGGCGCCATGTTCACGGGCGCGCGGAGCTGTGAGCCTCCTGCATGAGTATCTCGCGTCTTCCTCATGCTGTGCACTTCTTCATCACTAAACTCAGTGTGTGCAGTGTGAACAGAATGTCCTTCTTCCGGCGCGCGCGCCCTTTTTGTTCCATGAACGGTTTGCTTATCAAACGCTTGCTTTTGTGTTTTGTGTTTGACCAGCTCATTGTACTTGTCCATTAGACGCCGTTGCTCGTTTATGAGCCATTCTTTAGGGTCATTTGTTTCATCTTCTGGACCCATTGGTCCTTTTTGTTTCGCGCCGGCAAGATTTTGTAACGTGAGATCGTCTGGAGGAGTTTCAGTCTGGCCATGAGGAGTTGTGATGAAGGTACGGTTACTGGTGGTGCGCGTAGAATCACGCGGCACCCTCAGAAACTGCTGTCCCTCATTAACATCCTCACGTTCAATATCCTCAAGAACTTGATCAACGTTACGAACGCCAGAAACCATGGTGAACAATTTTTTTTTATAGATCTGATGAGATCTTGTTGCCGTTGTAACAGTGGATGGCGCCAATGAAGAAACGTGGATCGACTCACTGGTAGACGATCTACTTTCCTCGGGTGTGATTATGCTTCTTCACCGATGGATCTCTGGGATCTGGGCTCTTCCACCTACAAAATGAACAGCACCGTCAACTTACCCCTCAGAAAGGGACAGAGGGGTCCTCTTTGGGGTAACCCTCCGGTGTGAGAATAAGTGTTTGTAGGAGAAGATAATAATGTGAGAGTAAGGAAAATGGAGTGTATTGCTTAATAGCTGAATACTCTGTAATTGGATGTGATTGTATGTTATTGGATGATTGTGTATCCCTCCTTGTGGAGTTGATGCTGTATTTATAGTGCTAGGGTTTCCACTGATTGGGCTAAGACCCAATTAGGGTTTCGTTGGCCTCCTCCAATTGATTTGCGCCACGTGTCCTTGGGGACACCTGGTGCTTTTTCATTGGTTATAATCACGTGGTAGCACATGAGTTATGCTGAGTTGTCCACCTTTCATTTGGCAGCTGTCAACATCAGCATATTCTTATTCCTTAAAAAGATACCTTCTGGAAGGTTGTCTGACGTGCACAATCAAGGTTGCCCTAATCCTGATTTGGATAAGGACGAGGTTGATTATGTGCATATGTGATATGCGCCTATCCTGAGGATGCGCGAGGTCTTCTCTTTATTCTCACGCGCAGATGTTTCATGCGCAGATGTGATATGCACAAGCATGTGATATGCGCCACGCGCGGATGCGCCACGCGCAGATGTGATATGCGTGAGCATGTGATGTGCGTGAGCATATGTGATGCGTGAGCATATGTGATGCCTGAGCATGTGATGCCTGAGCATGTGATGCATGAGCATATGTGATATGCGTGAGCATATGTGATATGTGGCTTTGTGCCTTCATAATATCTTGATTTCAAGTCTCTTGTCTGTATCTTATGGGTTGACCCGCCTCGCTCGGTGTTGAGGCGGGTACATACCTCTTCAAGCATAAGTGCAAATATGAAAGAAATCAAAAAAATCACGGGCTGGGCTGATTAATAACCGTTTCATGGAAACTAATTAAATAAGCATAAGCGCAAATATGAAAGAAATCGAAAAAATCACGGGTCCGGGTTGATTAAACGACTGATTGCGAAAAAGATAAATAAATTGAATAACCTACTTTGATTTCTTGTACATTTTTTAATCAGCAAATTCTATATTACTAAAGCAAGACAATTACACATGTTATTCAATTAGACCCTCCACATAGGCTGCCAAGTGTACATGAATGATAAAATGAAAAACATATTATTGGTGGGAATCAAACTCATTACCTTGCTTTAAAATGTTTGTGATTTACCAACTTAACTAGGATGATTTCTTAATTGGTATGGATTCACAACCTTTCATTTTGATCTATGTAGTTTAAAAAGACAAAATGACAAAAGACGTCATTTATGTTTGCACGGTTTTTCAATGGACGTCCTTTGGCAAAAGAAATGACAGAATACATACTATATGTTTCAAATGTCTTTCACGTTAAGTCCTTTGGCCCTAATTCAATTAAATATTTTCAAATGTCTTTCACGTTAAGTCCTTTACGTATCATTTATTTTTTGATATTTTAAATAAAAATCTAGCCATCTCTCTCTCTCTTCTCTTCTCTCTACAGATCTGGCATTTCATCATCTTCATTCCCCAACCCTAAAACACCATAGCCCCAACCATCAACCACATATTGATCATTTGGACTTTTGGTGTATAAAGGAAGACAATGACGATTTAAGCCGCAAACCCTAGCGTAGGGCGACTTTGGTTGTAAGGTCGTTCCTGGCAAAATTCGACAGCAGGGTGGCTAGATGATGACGATAACATGGGATGCGAGAGAAATGGAGTGGCACACTGTTTTATCAATCGCGCCTTTCGAAACCCTAGAGTTACAATTACGAGAATGGTGAGTGAGATGAAGCTGAGGCGTATTGAAACCCTTGTTTTGATGTCTTTTCATGGGCGAAATTAGAAGATAATTGGTGAATGTGGTGAAAATATTGGGATTTCTCAAGGTATGCATTTGTTTCCTAATATCGTCACCAACGAAGAATATTCATTTTTAAAGAATTATCATATGAATTTTAGTTCATCTTCACATATAGATTAATATAAAAAATAATATATGATTTTTAATCTACAGATTTGCTTTGCAACAATGGTGACGGTTGCCGGCCGGTGACGAGTGGGCGATGGCAGTGGTGTGATTGTCGAAGATGAGTGGTGCAGTAGGATTTATGCAACATATATTATTTTGTTATTATTAATTAATTTAGTGGCCCACTGATATTTTTAATAAACAGATATTTTTTATTTTATTAAAAAGACTAAATTGTCATCACATGATGTGCACACGACTGGATTTAATGAGAAAAACTAACTCTCGTTAGTGAAATGGACGAACCGTGCAAGATTTTTTTGAACGTAAAGGATGTTTTCTGTTAGTAAGTTTGCCAAATGACGTCTATTGAAAAACCGTGCAAACATAAATGACGTGTTTTGCCATTTTGTCTTTAAGAAATTATTTATATTTTATGAATCCATAAGATATGTTATTATGTATATTATTAGATTTAACTTTTTTGTTTTATTTTTTTAAAACCACATGTGTATCACACGAACTCTATCCTAGTTTTAGTCATATAGTAGATAAAGTTATTAATAAAACAAAAGGTAATAAATAAATTAATAAATAAGCATGAAATTCAATAAGTTGGATAAAATATATATATATATAATTAAACATTACCAAAATAATCTTTTACCGAATATAAAATTAGTTAAGTGAAAGTTGAAAAAAACGCTAGATTATATGAATATTAAAAACAAATAAAATAAGGTTATATATATATTTTTATGGGAAATGGATCATATATTAAACATCACGCTATCGGCCTAGGACATCGGCACGGTGCACTGCGTACTTGCCATATAGCAATTACTAGGCACCATTTATTATTCATATATATTGCAGGTACACTTTTGCAACTCATGTATATATAGATGATGTCATGACAAGCTGTTTGTGTCATCTAATAAGTAATATTCACACCATGAAGTATATAGAAGACTGACCAGATAATAAAGCAGTTAGTGCGATCCTGAGTCGGCGCAATAAGTTGCCCCATGTACACCAGGTCTTCTTGGCAAAGTATGCTCTATAGGAGTTGTCCACTCTTTAGTCTTTTGTGATACCTAAGAATCGTCAGTCTTATAACGCGCCTTGAATGTGTAGTTAAAGCACCATATATATATATATAGATAGATATATATATATATAGGCATGGAACCATATTTGAGGTGGTACTTCTTTTGAAACTCTTTTCCATTAACAAAATCCCTTATGTTTTTGCATAAGTACTTAACGGCACCCAACTCCGGTAGGTCTAGTCGTACTAGAATGTCGGTTAGAACGTTCAGTAGGTAAGCAATCCATTGAGATTAAATCTGTGTCAAAAAATAAAAAGAGATCATTATTAATTAGCAGTTTAATTCTTAGAAATCATTTGTTTCATAACATAACTTTAATTTATTATTGTAAATCGACCTTTAAAGGATTTTAAACTATTTATTGACACTATTGGTAGCAATTGATGTTCACAACACTAAAAAGATAATGTGGATCGATCAGTTAAAGAAATATTTTTTCAAAAGGTAACACTTTTGGTAGCAATTATCATCTTTTCGGATATAAATTGTTCCAAAAGTGAAAAATCCCAACTTCAACAACAAAGAGGTCCAACAATTAGGAATCAAATGGGGAATTGGGTGCTAAGTAAACTAACATTAAAAGCAGCTTGTTTTTTTTGTTTTTTTTGGTACAACAGAAAAAAAAAACTCATTTAGTTCACGTTCAAAGACCCTACTCAACTTAGTATCACATTAATTGGGTGTCAGGTTAACATTAAGGGTATGTTTGGCTAAAGACCGGAAATTGAATGATGGATGTTATGTCATAACAATAAACGAGTAATGGGGTCAAATGGCAACCAACTTGGTGATAATTGGATTAAATAAGGGATCAATTCGTAACGGCACAAATTTCGATTAACAGCGAATCGCTTCACGTGTCGCGACAAGTGAAGGCTGTCGCGACTCAAATCTGATTTCGTTTGTTGTTGAGCTCGATCGCGTGTTGCGAAGGGTTCTGATCAAACCTGTCACTATATAGAAATACAAATATTTGACAAATGTCATAACGTACACTTTCAAGAATCACCCATTTTACTTGAAAATCACTTATTTTAGCTTTTGAACAAAAACCCCTTTGATTTGGTGCAATCTTGCACCACACCGGTATTTAAGATAAAAAAAAACAATATGTATTTTAACAAAATATCTTACCGCGGTTCCGCCGGAAAATGGATTGACTCAAAAACTTGCATAGATGCTCCCAAAGCCCTGTATAGGCATGCATGAAGAGGAAACTCAGAAACAAGCTTGTCGGAGTTTGGCCAGAACTCTCGTCGGAGTTGCTCTAGGGCTCAAACCGCTCTGAGTTTGGAAAAATTACCGTTAACAAGTAGTGGTTTCACTCGTCAGAAAATTCGCCGGAAACTATGATGAAATTCTTGTTGGACCACCGCCGGACGGTCGTTGGACGACCGCCGGCGGCGGTCGTCGGTATTCTCTCTAAGAGAGAGAAATAAGAGTTGGAAAGTTAGAGAGTAAGTGTGTAGGTGAGTAATGAGAGAAACAGAAATTGACTTATAGATGAGCTTATGGGCTTGGGCTTATGTAGCAGGCCCATTGCCCAGAATCGCGTGCGTTGCTCAGTTTTGTTTCACCCACAAATTTTAATACAAATTATTTATGTAACTTAAAGTAGTTATCTTTATACTTACATAATAATAATTTGTCGGGATAGTATTAGATGCCAGGCGCGCTCGTGTTGCATCACGTAAGTCGATTTGAACACGGATTTGCCGTTTTCATGATCCAAAAACTATCATACATTATTAAGATACACTTTAAAGACAAATAAATATTCTAATAATACTTGTTTAATCGTGAATCTCGTGCTTGAAGAGTTGAAGGTGTAAATACCTACCCCTAAACCACGTGTATCAACTATACAAATACCATTATGTGCTACATACTGTGTAGTGTTTATAGATTCAGTAGCGGCCCAACAATTTTGGTGGCCTAAAGAATAAAATTTTTTAGGTCTTTTTCAAAAAAATCGGCTCGCAGTACTTGTCATATTTTTATTCAGTCTGCTTCACAATAAGCTAAATATAAAACCAAATTAGTTTAATTTATCTTTAGACACTCTATTTTTTAACATAAACTAGTGCACTACATTGACATATTTCTTTTTTGGAATAAACCAACAAAAATGTGAATGCGTCACTGTATTGAAATACGACATGAAAATAACTTGAATGGAAGATAATGAAAAACATTTTGTAGATGACACTATACATATTTAACAATTTTAGCACGAGCATGTACACACATATCGTCTTAATTTAGAGAAAAATAAATATGATATCTAATATAATGATATGTTGAATTTTAATCTTTTATAATCTCTAAATATGTTTTTGAAGTAGTAGAAAAAAATGGTGAATTAATCTTAACAAGAGAAAATTAAATTATATAATATTAGACAATACCAATATGGAGAATTGTTCAAACCTGGAGTAGGATTCAAAATATACTGAAGGAAAAAAAAAAACAAAATATACAGTAGGGAATGAGGTTCGAAACAAGGCTTTCTAGATTATATGTGAGTTACTTTTCCAGTAGAGCACAGCTACATTGTGTACATTCGAAATCAAATTAAAATTTATATAAATTTTATATAGCTTTTTTTTAAATTTGGGGCCTTACAATTCATGGGGCCTAAAGCCTTTGCCTTAGTTTGTAACACATTTGGGCCGGCCCTGTATAAATTATAATAAATTTAAAACCTTCCAACTTTGGTTTTTATATTATGTCACATAATTTCCACTTATGATATATTAATTTATGCTCAATTCATTTGTAACCTCAAATACTGTCTGCATGTCCAAGTTGAATGGTACTGTAGGGGTATGGTACTAAACCCGGTTTTACGACCCTAAATTTATTATGTTTGACTTATTTTATTATATGGACCAATACAATGTTATTGGGCTGAGGGGGTTTTGTGGAGGTAACCCTAACTGGGCTAGGCCCATTAGGGTACCATGATGGTGGCCATGAGGCTCCCTATATAAGGAGGTCTCCACCTCCTTATTAGGGGTTGGTCATTCTCAATAAGAGCCACCACCATATTTTTGTGTCTGTGAACAAGAGATCCTGGAGATTTCTTAGCGGTCACCTCCACACCCCCAAAAAGTCATTGCAGATCCCAACCAGCCGGAGAAGAAGATCAAGACGTGGTTCGTTCATCTTGAAATCCGTGGAAACATCGTCATGGATCAGGTCAGATTCATCTCGTGCTTCGACATTGGCGCCATCCGTGGGAAGGCAATGAACCACGCTTCGCTCCTCGTCTCGGCCCTCCGATTTGTTCATCAATATCTCGGGTCTACGGTTTCTTCTTTCAGATATGTTCTATGGAAATTCAAAAATCCGTAGATCTAAAAAATACTTCCAGATCTGGAAATACACAGGAAGAAATACCACCGAACTTTTGGGGAAAACCCTTAGATCTGTGTTTTTTCTAAGTGAATATACCAAATCTAGTTATGATTTTTTCAGATCTGGGTTCGTTTGAGCAACAGTCACACTTCATATTCATAGATCTATAAATCCTATTAGATCTGTTGGTTTTACATAAAACCTACCCGATGTGGATATTCAAAATCTCTAGATCGTACGCGCCACCGCGGATCAAAATCGCTCCCTGTGGATCAACTTCAGATTCCGCATGCGCGCTCCCAGCGATCACTCTACGCCACAGCGGGTCGCATGCGCGCTCCCGGCGATCACTCTACGCCACAGCGGGTCGCATGCGCGCTCCCGGCGATCACTCTACGCCACAGCGGGTCGCATGCGCGCTCCCGGCGATCACTCTACGCCACAGCGGGTAGCATGCGCGCTCCCGGCGATCACTACACGCCACAGCGGGCCGCATGCGCGCTCCCGGCGATCACTCTACGCCACAGCGGGTCGCATGCACGCCCCCGGCGATCACTCTACGCCACAGCGGGTCGCATGCGCGCCCCCGGCGATCACTCTACGCCACAGCGGGTCGCATGCGCGCCCCCGGCGATCACTCTACGCCACAGCGGGTCGCATGCGCGCCCCCGGCGATCACTCTACGCCACAGCGAATTGCATGTGCGCTCCCGGCGATCACTCTACGTCACAGCGGGTCGCATGCGCGCTCCCGGCGATCACTCTACGCCACAGCGGGTCGCATGCGCGCTCCCGGCGATTACTCTACGCCACAGCTCACGCATATCACATGCTCATGAAGACAGCCAAAACCTATGCTCGTGGCGCATATCACATGCTCACGCATCACGCATGCTCACGCGTATCACGTATGCTCACGCATCACGTATGCTCACGCATCACGTATGCTCACGCATATCACATGCTCACGCATCTCATATGCTCACGCATCACATATGTTATTGGGCTTCACGTACGCTCATGCATATTAGATGCTCACGCATCATGCACGCTCACGCACCACATCTGCGCGTGAGAATAAAGGAGACATTGCGCAGGCCGCGCGTAAGCGACATAACAAATGAACAGTCTAATCCAAATCAGGATAAGAACAACCATGATTGTACTCATATGGCTACGCGCCATACTTAAAGGTTGGGAATCCTCATAATATCCCATATGGCTACGCGCCATACTTAAAGGTTGGGAATCCTCATAATATCCCATATGGCTACGCGCCATACTTAAAGGTTGGGAATCCTCATAATATCCCATATGGCTACGCGCCATACTTAAAGGTTGGGAATCCTCATAATATCCCATATGGCTACGCGCCATACTTAAAGGTTGGGAATCCTCATAATATCCCATATGGCTACGCGCCATACTTAAAGGTTGGGAATCCTCATAATATCCCATATGGCTACGCGCCAAACTTAAAGGTTGGGAATCCTCATAAACCCATAGGCCACGCGCCAAGCTTAAAGGTTGGGCACACCTCATAATTTGCCCGAGGATGGGAACCATGCAATACATCCACTTTTAGTTGACATGTTTTTGCAGGTTCGGCTACGAGCCGCACGAACACCTATGACATCATTATTATTATCTGGCCATTTGTGCCTCCATTATTATTTTGAAAACAGGCCGGGATATTCATCCTGCGCGGAGGAGGCCCTTGTGGGCCAGTCATTATCATCATTTTATAGCTCGTAAGTCGCCTCGCGCGCAAGCTTTTATTATTCTTATAGCTCGTAAGACGCCTCGCGCGCAAGCTTTTATTATTCTTATAGCTCGTAAGACGCCACGCGCGCAGGCTTCATTATTCTCATAGATCCGTAAGTCGCCTCGCGCGCAGGCTTCATTATTTTTACAGCTCGTAAGTCGCCTCACGCGCGCAAGCTTTATTATTCATATAGCTCGTAAGACGCCTCGCGCGCAAGCTTTTATTATTCTTATAGCTCGTAAGACGCCTCGCGCGCAAGCTTTTATTATTCTTATAGCTCGTAAGACGCCATGCGCGCAGGCTTCATTATTCTCATAGATCCGTAAGTCGCCTCGCGCGCAGGCTTCATTATTTTTACAGCTCGTAAGTCGCCTCACGCGCGCAAGCTTTATTATTCATATAGCTCGTAAGACGCCTCGCGCGCAAGCTTTTATTATTCTTATAGCTCGTAAGACGCCTCGCGTGCAAGCTTTTATTATTCTTATAGCTCGTAAGACGCCACGCGCGCAGGCTTCATTATTCTCATAGATCCATAAGTCGCCTCGCGCGCAGGCTTCATTATTTTTACAGCTCGTAAGTCGCCTCACGCGCGCAAGCTTTATTATTCTTATAGCTCGTAAGTCGCCTCGCGCGCAAGCTTTTATTATTCTCATAGCTCATAAGTCGCCTCGCGCGCAAGCTTTTTTATTCTCATAGCTCGTAAGTCGCCTCGCGCGCAGGCTTTTATTATTCGGCGTGCTATATCTTATTCATGCTAGTGCACCATCATTATCATAAAAACCACAACACGTCACCATCATGAAGAAAACCTCCCAAAACTCAAAGACAATAAAGATAAGGCCGAAGAAAAGGGAAAAAACCGCCTCACGCCCTAATACACCTCATAAAGTCCAGCGCTCCACCTAAACGCTTGCGCGCCCAGGAGCAACGCTGGACTTGGGGGGGCTTGTAGGGGTATGGTACTAAACCCGGTTTTACGACCCTAAATTTATTATGTTTGGCTTATTTTATTATATGGACTAATACAATGTTATTGGGCTGAGGGGGTTTTGTGGAGGTAACCCTAACTGGGCTAGGCCCATTAGGGTACCATGATGGTGGCCATGAGGCTCCCTATATAAGGAGGTCTCCACCTCCTTATTAGGGGTTGGTCATTCTCAATAAGAGCCACCACCATATTTTTGTGTCTGTGAACAAGAGATCCTGGAGATTTCTTAGCGGTCACCTCCACAACCCCAAAAAGTCATTGCAGATCCCAACCAGCCGGAGAAGAAGATCAAGACGTGGTTCGTTCATCTTGAAATCCGTGGAAACATCGTCATGGATCAGGTCAGATTCATCTCGTGCTTCGACAGGTACAGTACTTTAAGACACAATACACATGAACCACACTATCTTTGTTTCCATTTTGTTGGTTTCTATTTGTATTTGTCTAGGTGTTTTTATACCTGACTTATTCATGCAAGAATAAATCAAATTTTAGTTATGTGACCAAAACCACCAAATTTACATGATCCTATTTGCTACTTCCCCATTTTTCAAATGGCTCATAAACCGAAGTATCACACGCTAGAACGTTATTCCAAAACTACCAAAAAACCAATACAAACCGGTATAGATAGTAACGATACAACAAACAAAACCAACATAAAACTTATCTCAAGATCGAAAAAGACGCTAACTTTTTCAATAACTATGTACAGATTTATTGAGCAATGTAGTCAAGCGGGGTAACAGAAGGCAGGAAATCAGTTCTTGGTCCAGCAAGAGAATAATATGCGAGTATATGTGCAGGATGTTCGATCTCTCTACCATCTCCGCAACTAACCTTTCTTGGAGGAATTATTTCAATATTCCAATACGGACAGGCCATCGCTAACAGATCAAAACCTGTTTTAGATCCTTTGTAACCTTGTACCCATAAGTACCTTAAAGACCTCAACTGTAAAACCACCATTGCAAGTAGAGATGTTCAAAACGGTTTGGGACTAGGAACCGGAACCGGTTCCTAACCGGTTCCTATATTCAAAACCACCTTTTAAACCGGTTCCAGGCTCGAACCGGTTAGGGAACCGAACCGGTTCTCCCACCCTCGGACCCCTAACCTATCTAACCGGTTCTTACCGGTTCCTAACCCGGTTCCTGTACCGTAACCGGTCAAAAAACGGCTATTTTTGACCCCAACGGTCAAAAAACGGTTAGGAACCGGCTCCTGTTCCAGAGTCGGTTCCGGTTCGGTTCCGGTTCCTACCCGCCCCCACTCAGAAATGCAAGAACCGGTCACGGATCATCGGGTTGAATCAGATAGGGTCCGGTTCCTACAAAAAAAGGGTAGGAACCGGTTCGGGTCCGGTTCGGGTCCACCGGTTCGGTTCCAGGAACCGGTTTTGTTGATCATCTCTAATTGCACGTGCTTTTTCACTAAAACAACACCTTCTCACTTCAAGCTTTTGTAGGCTCGGGCAGCCTCGGGAAAACCCAAGAAGCCCGGAATCAGATTCTCCAAGATACCCCAGAAGCATCCATTTTATGTTTTGACTGTGTTGACCAGTATAAGTCAAACCCACATCAGTTAACCCTCCTGGTCTGAGATAGAGTGCAAATCTTCTGAGTTTATCACAGCCAATAAGTAAAGATCGGATTCCGTTATCGAGTGGCAAATCTGTGATAACTTCTTCTTTATCCAGTAAAACTAAACGAAAATCAATTAGTTTTTTCAAGTTTTTGCCCATGGATTCTAGAGCTGCGTTTGTGATATCGAATACGTACACAGAAACACATCCAAGACAGCCGTGTGCTATGGCGGTTAATCCCGTTTGAGAAACAACACCTTCTTCATCCGCTCCTCTTTCGATTCTAAGCCGTTTCATTTTCTTGCAAAACCGAGCTAAAACTTCCATTCCCCGGTCTCCAATCACATTTCTTGTCTGTTTTTCATCAGTTTTGAATTCTTAATTAATTCATTTATGTTGTTTATTGTAGGCCTGTAAACGAACCGAACAAACATGAATAAGGGCATGTTCGTGTCCGTTCATTTAACTTTAAACGAACACGAACACGAACACAAACACTTGATCGAACACATATTTTGTGTTCATGTTACGTTTATTTAAAAAATGAACATGTTCGTGTTCGTTTGTTTAAAATCTAAACGAACATTTCACAAACATACCTAAACAAAGATAAACAAATGTAAATGAACACAAACAAACATGAAAGAACCTATATAAACACACTTAAATGAACAAATATAAAACCATTAAGTAGATAACTCTTCCGGATAATGTTTATTACTTGCTATTAATATATAAACGAAAATAAATAAACATGCATAAATGAACATAAATAAACGAACATAAACGAATGTTCAGTTGTTCACGAACACAAATGAACGAATGAAACATGTGTCCATGTTCGTTCGTTTAATTAAACGAACACAAACATTTTATTCATGTTCGTTCGTTTATTAAACAAACAAACTTCTTGCCGAACAGTTCACCGAACGTTTGGTTCATTTACAGGCCTAGTTTATTGTAATAACAATCATTGATAGAAAGAGTAAAAGTGAGAATGTATACCTCAAGAACTTCCAAATTAGGACACTTTTGGAGCAACACACAATGATCCTCGGTGTCAAGAAAGGTATAGAGGAGATCAAGTTTCTTTAAACGGGTACACAATGGGCATTTCATTTTTGCTCATGTAATTCGGACCTAACCGATACAACTGCAGGGGGTATGTTACAGAAGCATACTGCTCGGCTTGATTGTTAAAGCAGCCACCACTAAATTCTTCAAGTGAAACCGCAAACAGGAAAAAACCAACAAGGTCCAAGATGTCAGTATCGCCTATCTTGACCGATACTAAAGATTTGCATCTTTTGGCTATTAGCTCAAGATCATTAGAACTGACTTGTAAAAGATCAGTCATGTAAAAGTTTAATGTTTCGAGCTAAGTGTTGTTCATAGCGAGCTCGTGTAGCCAGCTTCCATCCTTCTCTATCATCTATCATTTGGCTATCTTCTAAAAACAATACTTTAAGGTTCCTACATAGCATAGACTATAAGTCAAACATTGAAGTCATGTCTCCTAATTGACATTTTAATTCAAAATTTTGAATGACTGACATGAATTCTTCAGCTTTCAAGGATATTAAATGATACCCATGTTATCAAACAAATGTGTATTATAGATATTAATTGTGAACTTGAAGTTGAATGTTAAAGAAAAAACAAGCCGAGCCTAAGCTCGACTACGCTTGAACTCAACTCATTTTGACTTACACGGGCTCGAGCTCGAGTTCGGCTCGTTTCAAACTCTTTTTCTAAGCTTGAGCTCGGTTCGTTTTGAGCTCTTTTAATTAAGCTTGACTCAGCTCGTGAGTCCTTTTTTCAAGCTCGAGCTCAGGTTGGATCGTTTATTATTTATTAATTTATATAACAATTTTATTAACTTAATATATTTTGCGAAAAAACCTTACCGGGCCAAATCTCAGCTCGTTTATTATTTATTACGTAATTTATATTATATATTTGAGAAAAACCTTACGAGCTTAAGCTCGGCTCAAACTGGTGTGCAATACCTTAAATGTAAGGCCCCGTTCCCGGTAGCCCTACTTTAGCTTCGGATTTACTCATAAACACAGTTCTTACAAATCAGAGTTAATTAAAACTTTCGTGGAATATAAAATATTAATCATTCGTTACAAAACATTTAATCTTTTCTTTAAAACCATAACATAAGACATCATAGTTAAAACATCGTTTCTTCTATCTTCATATGCCAGCCGTTCAATCCATGCCATGTGTCATCCTCATGCCGACCCTTTAATCTACTCACCTGCGTGCATACTAAAAGTCAGCTACGCTGAGTGAGTTCTAGTTAATCAAGCAACTTATCATACAACCACTACATGCATTATATACGTATCCGAAGACACATAGTCCACTATTTAACCTGATCACCTTACCACTTAACCTCTTATTTACCCCTACAGCTTAGCCTCTCTAATAACGAATAATGTTATGCCACTTTGCCACTTTAGTAACGAATAACGTTATGCCACTTTGCCACTTTAATAACGAATAATCGTTATGCCACTTTGCCACTTTAATAACGTATAACGTTATGCCACTTTAATAACGAAGTCACATATAGGCTTACCCTATCACGTACTACCGTCATGCCACTAACACTCTTACTAGACTCTTGCCACTTCTAACACACTCTACCTCTACTCGTCTACAACACACTTCATATCATTACATCATTTACATAATAAACAAGTCACATCATAGCATTCATACACACTAACAACCTCTTGGAAATCACTATCCTTGGCGATACGTGCAATATTCGAAGATCGTTCACGCACCGACAAGCATTATATAATAACTACCTCGTATGACTTCTATAGCATACACTTAACACTTAAGGTAAGTGTATTCACACTTCACATCGAGTATGCACACAGCCCCGAAAACATAACATGGACATGGGGCTAGAAACTCACCTAAACTCTGCTTCTTTCTCCGATAGTTGTTAAGCCCTTCTTTAACTGAGCTCGGCTGACTGTATAAGTTACACGTATTAATACTCGTCTGATCTAATCTAGTGGCCTAGCAATAGCTTACATTTACTTATCATTTTTATGGTTTCCCCTTTATTTTAACTTTATTGTATTTTATCTCTTTAGTCCTTATAATGCATACCATCACGCGTGTACACATATATGTCTACATATACCAGTAGCCATGTATCCGAGTCTTGATATAAGCGAACTTAGGCATAAGCGAACTTAGACATAAGCGAACTTATATATTAAGCGAACTTATACATGAGCGAACTTATATATTAAGCGAACTTATTGATAAGAGAACTTAGATATAAGCGAACTTATTGATAAGCGAACTTAGATGTAAGCGAACTTATTGATAAGGAAACTTAGATATATAAGCGAACTTACATATCAGGCGAACTTAACAACCAGCTAACTTAGGGCGAAGTTACAGCAGCAGCTACGGGTTTCTCAACCCCCATAATCATCTTCGTTTTAACGTGTAACCCCTTGATATGATATTAACCAAACTCGTGAACATCCCCATGATCAATTTCGGGTAAAACTCGGCCCGGAAAAATATAAAGTTTGGACCTTTTAGCTAAAAACGTTCAATACTAAATCTAAGGTTTATTTAAACGAACCATACATAGCCATGAGTTCGTTAAGTCCATTTTAATCTTCAAGTTTGCAACTTCACGATTTTTCTAGACCCGATCTATCATCCTACCAATTTTCATGTAAATCCGTTCATGAAAAGTAATTTTTTTAGCAAAAACGTACCTTTGAGATTTTGTTTGAAATCACTCGGGATGCTCAAAACCATATCAAACGAACTCCGATTTGAGTGATTCAAGCGGCCACGGAACCATCTCGTCCCAATTTACAAACCCATCAGCTCACCTTCGCCGGAAACCTTCACTACAGTCGCCGTAATAGTGAAACAGTGGCCGGAAATCCTCATTTTGAGCTGCTACGGTTTTGCTGATAAAACCGTACTTCCCGACCTATGATTGAAGATCTAATCGGTGGGAATCTTCATTTATATACCGTGAACACTCAGTTAAAATTTGGGACCGATCCGACGGCTATATCTTCGGGAATCTTTGTGTCATTGAGGGTGGTTTTCTCAAAAACGGGAATTGAGTTAAGTGTGTGTTTAGATGGTGGAGGCTATGGTGTAAAGATGCATGATAATGGAAAGGATTAGGGTTTTAAGGGGTATTTATACTCCCTTAAGCCCATGGATCTAAGGTCCATCTTTCCTTTTTGGTCCATAATTAACTCCATCTAATTAGCCTACTTATCCTTCTATCCTTATTATTTTATTAATTCTCTACTAACTCAAGTAAACTTTTCCATCATAAATAAATAATATTTTAAATATTATTTTTATAAATTTTGGGATGTTACATTAAACTAGCCAAAACTCGACTCAAACTCGTGTGCAATCACATACTCCAGGCCTCGGTTAATGCTCGGAATCACCATATTCAATGAGTGCTTCATCTCGTTTTTCGCAAAGTTGGTTTTCGGTTTTACAATGGCCATATGTGGAATTCGTTCACCCTCAGCACGGGATTGGTGACTAAAGAAATGCTAGTTGCCTTCCACATCCTCATGGAACAAAGCGATGATGTAGTGCCCATCGTCATCAACAACGTCTTCTATTATCCGTCTTTGAGGTGATATGCCTTTTGAAACTCTTTTTCATTAACAAAATTACTTATATTTTTGCATGCACACTTAACTGCACACAACTCCGGTAGGCCTAATCGTACTAGAATGTCGGTTAGAACGTCAAGAGGTAAGCAATCTGTTGAGTGTAAATCTGTGTAAAAATAATAAAAATTACATATCATTATTAATTAATTAATTAGCAATCTAATGCTTAGAAATGATCATTTAGCAATTAATCAAGTTCACAACACTAGGTAACACTTTTGGAACAATGAGATCCAACAATTAGAATTAGGAATTAATCAAATTAACGGGAATATTTGGGTGGTAACTGGTAAGTACTAACTTAACATTAAAAACCCTATATATAGCAATTTATTGTTTTCAACAATTAACATTAAAAAAATACTCATTCAGTTAGCGTTCAAAAACCTTACACCAGTTAGTATCATCATGACGTTAATTAAATGGGTGCTTAATTCTGGTTCAAACACATCCCTACTTAATTGAAAAAAAAAAACAAACGATAATTTAATGACATATAGCATAACCATATTATTTATAATTTGGAAACCCATGTTTTAAAAATCGGTGTATAAATATATATACCAGTAATATCAGGTTAACCGGATGCCATGTAATACGCTTTAGCCCACGAACGGTTTAGAAGTTAAACCGCCGGTAATACATGGCGTACCAGTTAATTCGATTTCAAAGTTTTGGTTTTGATCAATATTTTAAATTAAGTAACAAAAAAACAAAAATTCGAATTATCAAGATATATGTTTACCTTCTTCAAGTTCAAGATTCAAATCCCTTGCTAATTTACGAATCAAAGTCAAACTTTCTAAAGAAATTACAATTCCATGATCTTTTTCAATTTCGTTGCCTTGAAGATTTGACTTCACACCTGCATATATATATATATGTATAAGTCCGTCTATTAATTAGTTAAACATACATTAATCATGTTTCTTTAGATTCAAAAGTAAAATATTTTGTTTTTTTACTAATGATCTAAACATTAAAGTACAATAATATTGTTTACCTTCTTCAAGATTCAAATTTTCAACTTCAAAAATCAAATGATCAGATGAACTTACAATTCCATGATCTTCTTTAATAATGTATTTGTCTTCAAGATTCAAATTTTCAACTTCAAGAATCAAATGATCAGATGAACTTTCAATTCCATGATCTTCTTAAATATTGTCTTTGTCTTCAAGATTCAAATTTTCAACTTCAAGAATCAAATAATCAGATAAACTTGCAATTCCACGATCTTCTTTAATATTGTCTTTGTCTTCAAGATTCAAATTTTCAACTTCAAGAATCAAATGATCATATGAACTTGCAATTCCATGATCTTCTTAAATATTGTCTTCGCCTTCAAGATTAAAATTTTCAAAGTCAAGAATCAAATGATCAGATGAGCTTGCAATTCCATGACCTTCTTGAATATTGTCTTTGTCTTCAAGATTCGAATTTTCAACTTCAAGAATCAAATGATCATATGAACTTGCAATTCCATGATCTTCTTGAATATTGTCTTTTTCTTCACGATTAAAATTTTCAACTTCAAGATGAAATTGCAATTCCATGATATTCTTAAATATTGTCTTGGTATTCAATATTCAATTTTTCAACTTCAAGAATCAAATAATCAGATTAACTTACAATTCCATGATCTTCTTGAATATTGTCTTTGTCTTCATGATTAAAATTTTCAACTTCAAGAATCAAATGATCAGATGAGTTTGCAATTCCATGATCTTCTTGAATATTTTCTTTGTCTTAAAGATTCAAATTTTCAACTTCAAGAATCAATTGATCAGGTGAACTTGCAATACCATGATCTTCTTGAATATTGTCTTTGACTTAAAGATTCAAATTTTCAACTTCAAGAATCAAATGATCAGATTAGCTTGCAATTCCATGATCTTCTTGAATATTGTCTTTGTCTTCAATATTCAAATTTTCAACTTCAAGAATCAAATAATCAGATTAACTTACAATTCCATGATCTTCTTGAATATTGTCTTTGCCTTCAAGATTCAAATTTTCAACTTCAAGAATCGATGATCAGATTTGCAATTCCATGATCTTCTTGAATATTGTCTTTGTCTTCAATATTCAAATTTACAACTTCAAGAATCAAATGATTAGATTGACTTACAATTCCATGATCTTCTTGAATATTGTCTTTGTCTTCAAGATTCAAATTTTCAATGTCAAGAATCAAATGATCAAATAAACTTGCAATTCCCTGATCTTCTTAAGTATTATCTTTGTTTTCAAGATTCAAATTTTCAACCTCAAGAATCAAATGATAAGATGAGCTTGCAATTCCATGATCTTCTTGAATATTGTCTTTGTTCTTAGATTCAAAATTTCAACTTCAAGAATCAAATGATCAGATAAACTTGCAATTCCATGATCTTCTTAAATATTATCTTTGTCTTCAAGATTAGAATTCTCAACTTCAAGAATCAAAAGATCAAATGAACTTGCAATTCCATGATCTTCTTGAGTATTGTCTTTGTCTTCAAGATTAATATTATCAACTTCAAGAATCAAATGATCAGATGGACTTGCAATTCCATGATCTTCTTGAATATTGTCTTTGTTTTCAATATTCAAATTTTCAACTTCAAGAATCAAATAATCATTTTAACTTACAATTCCATGATCTTCTTGAATATTGTCTTTGTCTTCAAAATTTAAATATTCAACTTCAAAAATCAAATGATCATATGAACTTGCAATTCCGTGATCTTCTTAAATATTGTCTTCGTCTTTAAGATTCAAATTTTCAACGTCAAGAATCAAATGATCAGATGAACTTTCAATTCCATGATCTTCTTGAATATTGTCTTTATCTTCAAGATTCAAATTTTGAACTTCAAGAATCAAATGATCATATGAACTTGCAATTCCATGATCTTCTTGAATATTGTCTTTGTCTTCAAGATTCAATTTTTCAACGTCAAGAATCAAACGATCAGAAGAACTTTCAATTCCATGATCTTCTTGAATATTGTCTTTGTCTTCAGGATTCAAATTTTCAACTTCAAGAATCAAATGATCATATGAACTTGCAATTCCATGATCTTCTTGAATATTGTCTTTGTCTTCAAGATTCAATTTTTCAACGTCAAAATCAAATGATCAGATAAACTTTCAATTCCATGATCTTCTTGAATATTGTCTTTGTCTTCAAGATTCAAATTTTCAACGTCAAGAATCAAATGATCAGATGAGCTTGAAATTCCATGATCTACTTGAATATTGTCTTTGTCTTCAAGATTAAAATTTTCAACTTCAAGAATCAAATGATCAGATGAGCTTGCAATTCCATGATTTTCTAGAATATTTTCTTTGTTCTTAGATTCAAATTTTCAACTTCAAGAATCAAATGATCAGATGAGCTTACAATTCCATGATCTTCTTAAATATTTTCTTTGTCTTAAAGAATTAAATTTTCAACTTAAAGAATCAATTGATCAGGTGAACTTGCAATTCCATGATCTTCTTGAATATTGTCTTTGTCTTTAAGATTCAAATTTTTAACTTCAAGAATCAAATGATCAGATGAACTTGCAATTCCATGATCTTCTTGAATATTTTCTTTGTCTTTAAGATTCAAATTTTCAACTTCAAGAATCAATTGATCAGGTGAACTTGCAATTCCATGATCTTCTTGAATATTGTCTTTGACTTAAAGATTCAAATTTTCAACTTCAAGAATCAAATGATCAGATTAGCTTGCAATTCCATGATCTTCTTGAATATTGTCTTTGTCTTCAATATTCAAATTTTCAACTTCAAGAATCAAATAATCAGATTAACTTACAATTCCATGATCTTCTTGAATATTGTCTTTGCCTTCAAGATTCAAATTTTCAACTTAAAGAATCGATGATCAGATTTGCAATTCCATGATCTTCTTGAATATTGTCTTTGTCTTCAATATTCAAATTTACAACTTCAAGAATCAAATGATCAGATTAACTTACAATTCCATGATCTTCTTGAATATTGTCTTTGTTTTCAAGATTCAAATTTTTAACTTCAAGAATCAATTGATCAGGTGAACTTGCAATTCCATGATCTTCTTGAATATTGTCTTTGACTTAAAGATTCAAATTTTCAACTTCAAGAATCAAATGATCAGATTAGCTTGCAATTCCATGATCTTCTTGAATATTGTCTTTGTCTTCAATATTCAAATTTTTAACTTCAAGAATCAAATAATCAGATTAACTTACAATTCCATGATCTTCTTGAATATTGTCTTTGCCTTCAAGATTCAAATTTTCAACTTCAAGAATCGATGATCAGATTTGCAATTCCATAATCTTCTTGAATATTGTCTTTGTCTTCAACATTCAAATTTACAACTTCAAGAATCAAATGATCAGATTAACTTACAATTCCATGATCTTCTTGAATATTGTCTTTGTCTTCAAGATTCAAATTTTCAACGTCAAGAATCAAATGATCAAATAAACTTGCAATTCCCTGATCTTCTTAAGTATTATCTTTGTTTTCAAGATTCAAATTTTCAACCTCAAGAATCAAATGATCAGATGAGCTTGCAATTCCATGATCTTCTTGAATATTGTCTTTGTTCTTAGATTCAAAATTTCAACTTCAAGAATCAAATGATCAGATAAACTTGCAATTCCATGATCTTCTTAAATATTGTCTTTGTCTTCAAGATTCGAATTCTCAACTTCAAGAATCAAAAGATCAAATGAACTTGCAATTCCATGATCTTCTTGAATATTGTCTTTGTCTTCAAGATTAAAATTACCAACTTCAAGAATCAAATGATCAGATGGACTTGCAATTCCATGATCTTCTTGAATATTGCCTTTGTTTTCAATATTCAAATTTTCAACTTCAAGAATCAAATAATCAGATTAACTTACAATTCCATGATCTTCTTGAATATTGTCTTTGTCTTCAAGATTCGAATTTTCAACTTCAAGAATCAAATGATCATATGAACTTGCAATTCCATGATCTTCTTGAATATTGTCTTTGTCTTCAATATTCAAATTTTCAACTTTAAGAATCAAATGATCAGATAAACTTGCAATTCCATGATTTTCTTGAATATTGTCTTTGTCTTCAAGATTCAAATTTGCAACCTCAAGAATCAAATGATCCGATTAACTTACAATTCCATGATCTTCTTGAATATTATCTTGGTCTTCAAGATTCAAATTTCCAACGTCAAGAATCAAATGATCAGATGAACATGCAATTCCATGATCTTCTTGAATATTGTCTTTGTCTTCTAGATTCAAATTTTCAACTTCTAGAATCGAATGATCAGACGAACTTTCAATTTCATGATCTTCTTGAATATTTTCTTTGTCTTCAAGATTAAACTTTCCTACGTGAAGAATCAAATGATCAGATGAACTTCCAATTCCATGATCTTCTTGAATATTGTCTTTGTGTTCAAGATTCAAATTTTCAACTTCAAGAATCAAATGTTCAGATGAACTTGCAATTCCATGATCTTCTTGAATATTGTATTTGTCTTCAATATTCAAATTTTCAACTTCAAGAATCAAATGATCATATGAACTTGCAATTCCATGATCTTCTTGAATATTGTCTTCGCCTTCAAGATTAAAATTTTCAAAGTCAAGAATCAAATGATCAGATGAGCTTGCAATTCCATGACTTTCTTGAATATTGTCTTTGTATTCAAGATTCGAATTTTCAACTTCAATAATTAAATGATCAAATGAACTTTCAATTCCATGATCTTCTTGAATATTGTCTTTGTCTTCAAGATTCAAATTTTCAACTTCAAGAATCAAATGATCAGATAAACTTGCAATTCCATGATCTTCTTGAATATTGTCTTTGTCTTCAAGATTCAAATTTTCAACCTCAAGAATCAAATGATCCGATTAACTTACAATTCCATGATCTTCTTGAATATTATCTTTGTCTTCAAGATTCAAATTTCCAACGTCAAGAATCAAATGATCAGATGAACATGCAATTCCATGATCTTCTTGAATATTGTCTTTGTCTTCTAGATTCAAATTTTCAACTTCTAGAATCGAATGATCAGACGAACTTTCAATTTCATGATCTTCTTGAATATTTTCTTTGTCTTCAAGATTAAACTTTCCTACGTGAAGAATCAAATGATCAGATGAACTTTCAATTCCATGATCTTCTTGAATATTGTCTTTGTGTTCAAGATTCAAATTTTCAACTTCAAGAATCAAATGTTCAGATGAACTTGCAATTCCATGATCTTCTTGAATATTGTATTTGTCTTCAATATTCAAATTTTCAACTTCAAGAATCAAATGATCATATGAACTTGCAATTCCATGATCTTCTTGAATATTGTCTTCGCCTTCAAGATTAAAATTTTCAAAGTGAAGAATCAAATGATCAGATGAGCTTGCAATTCCATGACTTTCTTGAATATTGTCTTTATCTTCAAGATTCGAATTTTCAACTTCAATAATTAAATGATCAAATGAACTTTCAATTTCATGATCTTTTTGAATATTGTCTTTGTCTTCAAGATTCAAATTTTCAACTTCAAGAATCAAATGATCAGATAAACTTCTAATTCCATGATCTTCTTGAATATTGTCTTTGTCTTCAAGATTCGAATTTTCAACTTCAAGAATCAAATAATCAGATGAACTTGCAATTCCATGATCTTCTTGAATATTGTCTTTGTCTTCAAGATTCAAATTTTCAACATTAAGAATCAAATGATCAGATGAGCTTGCAATTCCATGATCTTCTAGAATATTGTCTTTGTTCATAGATTCGAATTCTCAACTTTAAGAATCAAATGATCATATGAACTTGCAATTCCATGATCTTCTTGAATATTGTCTTTGTCTTCAAGATTAAAATTTTCAAATTCAAGATGAAATTGAAATTCCATGATATTCTTAAATATTGTCCTGGTCTTCAATATTCGATTTTTCAACTTCAAGAATCAAATAATCAGATTAACTTACAATTCCATGATCTTCTTGAATATTGTCTTTGTCTTCATGATTCAAATTTTCAACTTCAAGAATCAAATGTTCAGATGAACTTGCAATTCCATGATCTTCTTGAATATTGTCTTTGTCTTCAAGATTCAAATTTTCAACTTCAAGAATCAAATGATCATATGAACTTGCAATTCCATGATCTTCTTGAATATTGTCTTCGCCTTCAAGATTAAAATTTTCAAAGTCAAGAATCAAATGATCAGATGAGCTTGCAATTCCATGACTTTCTTGAATATTGTCTTTGTCTTCAAGATTCGAATTTTCAACTTCAAGAATCAAATGATCACACGAACTTGCAATTCCATGATCTTCTTGAATATTGTCTTTGTCTTCAACATTCAAATTTTCAAATTTAAGAATCAAATGATCAGATGAACTTGCAATTCCATTATCTTCTTGAATATTGTCTTTGTTCTTAGATTCAAATTTTCATCGTCAAGAATCAAATGATCAGATGACCTTGCAATTCCATAATCTTCTTGAATATTGTCTTTGTCTTTAAGATTTATATTTTCAAAGTCAAGAATCAAATGATCAGATGAACTTGCAATTCCATGATCTTCTTGAATATTGTCTTTGTTTTCAAGATTCAAATTTTCAACTTCAAGAATCAAATGTTCAGATGGACTTGCAATTCCATGATCTTCTTGAATATTGTCTTTTTATTCAAGATTCAAATTTTCAACTTCAAGAATCAAATGATCATATGAATTTGCAATTCCATGATCTTCTTGAATATTGTCTTCGCCTTTAAGATTAAAATTTTCAAAGTCAAGAATCAAATGATCAGATGAGCTTGCAATTCCATGACCTTCTTGAATATTGTCTTTGTCTTCAAGATTTTAATTTTCAACTTCAAGAATCAAATGTTCAGATGAGCTTGCAATTCCATGATCTTCTTGAATATTGTCTTCGTCTTCAAGTTTCAAATTTTAAACGTCAAGAATCTAATGATCAGATGAACTTGGAATTCCATGATCTTCTTGAATATTGTCTTTGTCTTCAAGATTCAAGTTTTCAACTTCAAGAATCAAATGATCATATGAACTTGCAATTACATGATCTTCTTGAATAATGTCTTCGCCTTCAAGATTAAAATTTTAAACTTCAAAAATCAAATGATCAGATTAACTTACAATTTCATGATCTTCTTGAATATTGTCTTTGTCTTCAAGATTCAAATTTTCAACTTCAATAATTAAAATGATCAAATGAACTTTCAATTCCATGATCTTCTTGAATATTGTCTTTGTCTTCAAGATTCAAATTTTCAACTTCAAGAATCAAATGATCAGATAAACTTCTTATTCCACGATCTTCTTGAATATTGTCTTTGTCTTCAAGATTCGAATTTTCAACTTCAAGAATCAAATAATCAGATGAACTTGCAATTCCATGATCTTCTTGAATATTGTCTTTGTCTTCAAGATTCAAATTTTCAACATCAAGAATCAAATGATCAGATGAGCTTGCAATTCCATGATCTTCTAGAATATTGTCTTTGTTCATAGATTCGAATTCTCAACTTTAAGAATCAAATGATCATATGAACTTGCAATTCCATGATCTTCTTGAATATTGTCTTTGTCTTCAAGATTAAAATTTTCAACTTCAAGATGAAATTGCAATTCCATGATATTCTTAAATATTGTCTTGGTCTTCAATATTCAATTTTTCAACTTCAAGAATCAAATAATCAGATTAACTTACAATTCCATGATCTTCTTGAATATTGTCTGTCTTCATGATTCAAATTTTCATCTTCAAAAATCAAATGATCATATGAACTTGCAATTCCATGATCTTCTTGAATATTGTCTTCGCCTTCAAGATTAAAATTTTCAAAGTCAAGAATCAAATGATCAGATGAGCTTGAAATTCCATGACTTTCTTGAATATTGTCTTTGTCTTCAAGATTCGAATTTTCAACTTTAAGAATCAAATGATCACATGAACTTGCAATTCCATGATCTTCTTGAATATTGTCTTTGTCTTCAACATTCAAATTTTCAACTTTAAGAACAAATGATCAGATGAACATGCAATTCCATGATCTTCTTGAATATTGTCTTTGTTCTTAGATTCAAATTTTCATCGTCAAGAATCAAATGATCAGATGAGCTTGCAATTCCATAATCTTCTTGAATATTGTCTTTGTCTTCAAGATTTATATTTTCAAAGTCAAGAATCAAATGATCAGATGAATTTGCAATTCCATGATCTTCTTGAATATTGTCTTTGTTTTCAAGATTCAAATTTTCAACTTCAAGAATCAAATATTCAGATGAACTTGCAATTCCATGATCTTCTTGAATATTGTCTTCGTCTTCAAGTTTCAAATTTTAAACGTCAAGAATCAAATGATCAGATGAACTTGGAATTCCATGATCTTCTTGAATATTGTCTTTGTCTTCAAGATTCAAGTTTTCAACTTCAAGAATCAAATGATCATATGAACTTGCAATTCCATGATCTTCTTGAATATTGTCTTCGCCTTCAAGATTCAAATTTTCAACATCAAGAATCAAATGATCAGATGAGCTTGCAATTTCATGATCTTCTTGAATATTGTCTTTGTCTTCAAGATTCAAATTCTCAACTTTAAGAATCAAATGATCAAATGAACTTTCAATTCCATGATCTTCTTGAATATTGTCTTTGTCTTCAAGATTAAAATTTTCAACTTCTAGATGAAATTGCAATTCCATGATATTCTTAAATATTGTCTTGGTCTTCAATATTCAATTTTTCAACTTCAAGAATCAAATAATCAGATTAACTTACAATTCCATGATCTTCTTGAATATTGTCTTTGTCTTCATGATTCAAATTTTCAACTTTAAGAATCAAATGATCAGATGAGCTTGCAATTCCATGATCTTCTTGAATATTTTCTTTGTCTTAAATATTCAAATTTTCAACTTCAAGAATCAATTGATCAGGTGAACTTGCAATTCCATGATTTTCTTGAATATTGTCTTTGACTTAAAGATTCAAATTTTCAACTTCAAGAATCAAATGATCAGATTAGCTTGCAATTCAATGATCTTCTTGAATATTGTCTCTGTCTTCAATATTCAAATTTTCAACTTTAAGAATCAAATAATTAGATTAACTTACAATTCCATGATCTTCTTGAATATTGTCTTTGTCTTCAAGATTCAAATTTTCAACTTCGAGAATCGATGATCAGATTTGCAATTCCATGATCTTCTTGAATATTGTCTTTGTCTTCAATATTTAAATTTTCAACTTCAAGAATCAAATGATCAGATTAACTTACAATTCCATGATCTTCTTGAATATTATCTTTGTTTTTCAATATTCAAATTTTCAACTTCAAGAATCAAATAATCAAATTAACTTACAATTCCATGATCTTCTTGAATATTGTCTTTGTCTTCAAAATTTAAATATTCAACTTCAAAAATCAAATGATCATATGAACTTGCAATTCCATGATCTTCTTAAATATTGTCTTCGTCTTCAAGATTCAAATTTTCAACGTCAAGAATCAAATGATCAGATGTACTTTCAATTCTATGATCTTCTTGAATATTTGTAACGATTCCGGCAAAATCAGGTATACCCTAGCCGATATATACTACTTATGTGTTATTTAATAAGGAATATATGAATTATAATGCGTTGATACGAGTATGTATGATTCACAGTACGGATTATACTCGATTATACAGTTAATCGTATTGGAAATACGATCAACCGATTAACGGTTGTTGAAACCCGAACGAATCGAGGATTACATTATAAACGAGATATATGATATTTAGTGATGTTTACGAAGTATTAAAGCTTCGGGATAAGTGAATTAAAGCACAGAAAATAATTTTCGATTTAATGGTACGTCGGTACGTTAAACGAAACCTTTAATACCAAACCGAGCAAGAGACGACCGATCAAGCCGAAAAAGATGCACGATTATTAATAATATGATGTTCTAAGATAATAAATGCCATGGTTTAAGTTTTTAAAGTTTTTAAATCGGTTTTATATAAATTTCATTTTTAAGCCGAAAACGACCGTTTTAGCCTCGTTTTAAGCCGAATTAAACATTTAACCAAAAAACAAAATGAACCAGATTATCCAAAACATTATCCAGATTGCCGAAATATAAATGGGTGGCTAAGAATGGAAAGGTGGGTCCCACCCCACCTCCCCTTCACACCGATCGGACAAGGGGGGTATAACCCCCTGCTTGTTATTTCTTTTTTTAAAACAAACACTTCCATATTCATCAATTCTCTCCATTTTATGATCCAAAAATCCAGAATTTTAGCAAGAAAAGTAAGGTAAAAATCGAGTTATTTACGTTTCCATCTTCGTTTCTTGAGTTTATTTGCAAGAAAATGAGGTTTCAAAGATGAAAACCGATTCTTGCATGATCAAGTGATGTATACGGGTTATACAAGGGATCTTGGTCCAAGAAAGGAGTTAAACGAACCAAAAACGAATTTTTACGGTTTAAATCTTTGTTTTTAAATCATAACCGAAACCATGAAAGAAATGGCTTGATTGTGGGTGTAACTTGCTTGGTGTGGTGTTATTGTGCTTGTAGGTGTTGTATCAAGTAGTTAACCATGGCTAGAAAGCAAGATCATTGAGATTTGAAGCTAAAAACACAAGGTAGTTCGGTTTTTGTATGTTGTATGTGTTTTGGACAGATTGTGGTACGTTTAGAGTTAGGCTATGAAATTTTACAGAGATGATCTATACATGGAAATATGAGATCTGTGAAAATTTGGTAATTTTTGGACAAAGGATGAAATTTGGTGAATTTAATGCTCGGTTTTGGCTAAAAATGGTGAAAAATAGTTAAATATCATGAAAAATTCTGGAAAATTCCAGATAAACTTTTTATAACATGTAAAAGTCACACACAAAATTTTAGGTCAGTTGGAGAAGTCTAAGTAGGCTTTTCGGTTAAACGAGTTCTAGGGTTTTCTAGCTCGGTTTTAGTGAAAATGGCATGTAAAAAGAGATTTTGGTTCTGGAAAAATTACAGTAGACTATGTGTATGGCAGGGGTCATCCAGGAAAAATTTGGGATTTTTCTAAGGTCGTTTGGTATATACGACATATTTAGTGTTTAAATGGTGTTTAAAAATAGATAAATAAATTTTAAATATAAAAATTAATTCTAGAAATATTTTTATAAAATTCCCCACTGTCAAAAAGTGATTTGTGCAAAATTTCAAGATTCGAGACTAAACGGATAATTATTTGTGCTAAAAAGAAAGTAGAAACAAACTTTTAAAGTTTAAAACGCGTAAACCGGTAAAGTTTGCCTAAACGAGCTGACTGGTGTATAAAAACCCTAAAAATGAACTATTTTCTTATAACTGAGTTGAACAGGTAAAAATGAATCATCCGAAAATAATTCGGATGATTTGGGTAATGTTATCCGATTTACAGTTTCCGGTACACTAAAGATGGAAACGGGTCCCGCGGCCAATCGGGGCGTCTAAACCGAGCTTTAATTTCACAACTTTAATTAAATTATCAGTCAACAACTATTTTCGGGTCGTGTGTGACCAAACTCATTTTTGAAACGTAAAAAACGGATAACCGTGCTAGGCACGCAAAACTGGGAAAACGAACTAATAGTAATTTTGACTATTGAACTCTAAACGATATCACAATCTGAGTCCGGAGAAGTGTTTCTGGGTTAACATTGCCCCCGGAACGGGTACAGTACTGGGTTAATAGTGTCCCCAGATGTACCGGTTAACACGGTTAAAGTTGTATTAATAGTGATTGTATAGTAACGAACTTAGGGATCGTATTACAGATCCGGATTAATAGCTTGCGTACTGTGTTACCTACTTGCTTGCGATAAGGTGAGTTTCACGAGCCCCTTTTTTTCTGAATTGTTTTTAAATATTCTCCCGGGGCGGAAAGCATGTTACTATTGAAATGTTTAAGTACATACTGAATGCATGGATTTACGTGTATTTATATATATTTTATTGTACGGGAATCGTACGGAAATGTACTAAGATGGTAATTGTCTGAGTTGCTAACATTGTAAGGCCCCATAACACGAGTGATTAGCTAAAAGCCGGTAGAGTGTGAATAGTACTATTGGTCTGACAAACCCAACTGGTCCGGCATGGATTTGCTGATGTTTCCCAGCCAGTTGCACATGTCTATTTTGTTGTTATATATTTTTGCTATGTAATGTTAGGCATAGCGGTTTGGGGCAGGTCCGTGGGCGGAGTATGCCACGGGGTTGTATGTGGATAGTCAGAGGTTTCACTTGTGAGCTCAGCATAATTACATCGCTAATATATGATCATTATAATGATTTGTCACTGTTTTTTTAAATTAGTGAAACTCACCAACTATTCGTAGTTGACCCGTTTTCTTTACATGCTTTCTAGGTACTCCCAAACTGGAATAATTGCTACATGCTTGACGATGCGTGCTTTTTGTGGAAGCTAAATGATCTTTTTGTATTAAATATGTTAATGTACTGTTGGTAAAACTTATGTGTTAACGCCTAGACGGTAACTAAACTCGGAACAATGTAATATGGTGTGAATTAATGTAGTGGTGTTTTCTTTATAAGCAATGCTGTTGATATCAGACGTGTCTGTTGCATCCCGTTTACGTTTCCGCTGCGGTTACGGGGTGTTACAGAACTTGGTATCTGTAACACCCCGTAACCGCAGCGGAAACGTAAACGGGATGCAATAGACACCTCTGATATCAACCACATTGTTTATAAATAAAACTGAATACATTAATATACTTCAAATTACATTATCTAGTATTTCATTACCGTCTAGGTGTTACACACATCATACCATACGATACATAATTCTATTTATTATTATGTATCCTAACATCCCGCACGCAAATCTTACGCACATCAAGCACTTAGCACGTAAGCAATCACTTCATCTATTGTATCTGAAAAGCATGTGAGAAAACGGATCAACTACGAATAGTTGGTGAGTTTCACAATTCGAGTAAACCATGATAAATCATTATCAAAATATAATATTATCGATGTAATTATGCTGAGCCCACAAGTGAAACCTCTGACTATCACACACAACCCCCGTGGCATATCCCCCGCCCACGGACCTGCCCCAAACCGCTATGTCTAACATTACATAGCAAAATATATAACAACAAAATAGACATGTGCAACTGGCTGGGAAACATCAGCAAATCCATGCCGGACCAGTTGGGTTTGTCAGACCAATAGTACTATCCACACTCTACCGGCTTTCAGTTAATCACTCGTGTTCCGGGGCCTTAGAATGTTAGCAACTCAGACAATTACCATCTTAGTACATTTCCGTACGATTCCCGTACAATAAAATATATATAAATCCACGCAAATCCATGCGTTCAGTATGTACTTAAACATTTCAGTAGTAACATGCTTCCGCCCCGGGAAAATATCTAAAAGCAATTCAGAAAAAGGGGCTCGTGAAACTCACCTTAGCACATGCAAGCAGGTAACAACAATCATTATCAGTTAACACATCCAATCTGTAATATGATCCCTACGATCGTTACTATACACTCATTATTAACATAACTTTAACCAAGTTACCAGTACATCTGGGGACACTGTTAACCCAGCACTGTACCCGTTCTGGGGGCAATGTTAACCCAGAAACACTCATCCGGACTCAGATTGTGATTTCGTTTAGAGTTCAATAGTCAAACTTAATATTAGTTTGTTTTCCCCGTTTTGCGTGCCTAGCACGGTTATTTGTTTTTACGTTCCAAAATGAGTTTGGTCACACATGACCCGAAAATAGTTGTTGACTGATAATTTAATTAAAGTTGTGAAATTAGAGCTCGGTTTAGACGCCTCGTTTGGCCGCGGGACCCGTTTCCGTCTTTAGCGCACCGGAAACTGTTAAATTGTTTAAAATTACCCAAATCATCCGAATTATTTTCGGATGATTTATTTTTACTTGTTTAACTCAGTTATATGAAAATAGTTCATTTTTAGGGTTCTTATACACCAGTCAGCTCGTCTACCCGAACTTTGCTGGTTTACGCGTTTTATATTATAAAAGTTCACTTTTATTCCAAATAAATATCCGTTCATCCTCGGATCTTGAGATTTTGCACAAATAACATTTTGACAGTGGGGAAAATTTATAAAAATATTTCCAGAATTAATTTTTATATTTAAAATTTATTTATCTATTTTTAAACACCATTTAAACACTAAATATGTCGTAAATACCAAACGACCTTAGAAAAATCCCAAATTTTTCCTGGATGTCCCCTGCCATCCACATAGTCCCCTGTAATTTTTCTAGAACCAAAATCTCTTTTTACATGCCATTTTCACTAAAACCGAGCTAGAAAACCCTAGAACTCGTTTAACCGAAAAGCCTACTTAGACTTCTCTAACTGACCTCAAATTTTTTGTGTGACTTATAAATGATATAAAAGCTTATCTGAAATTTTCCAGAATTTTTCATGATATTTAACTATTTTTCACCATTTTTGGCCAAAACCGAGCATTAAATTCATTAAATATTCATCCTTTATCCAAAAATTACCAAAAATTCACAGAACCCATATTTTCATGTGTAGATCATCCCTGTAAAATTTCATGACCTAACTTTAAACCTACCACAATCTGTCCAAAAACTCCAAAACCGAACATAAACCGAATATACCTTTCGTTTTCCGCCACTACAAGCTACAAACTCGTCTTTCCGCCTTATCTACCACTAAATACAGAACCTAAAACCAACATACCACAATACCAATCAAGTTACAATCACGATCAAGCCTCTTACACTATAGTTTCGGTTATGATTCAAAAACAAAGATTTAAACCGTAAAAATTCGTTTTTGGTTCGTTTAACTCCTTTCTTGGACCAAGATCCCTTGTATAACCTGTATACATCACTTGATCATGCAAGAATCGGTTTTCATCTTTGAAACCTCATGTTCTTGCAAATTAACTCAAGAAACGAAGATGGAAACGTGTATAACTCGATTTTTACCTTGTTTCTCTTGCCAAAATCTCGGTTTTTAGTTGATATTGTGGAGAGGATTGTAAGGATGATGCCATGGTTGTTTGAAAAAATGAGAAATGAATGGGGTAACACCCCTTTAGGCCGATCGGAATTTTTGGAAGGTGGGGTGGGACCCACTTCTCCAATTCTAGCCACATGTTTGGATTCTCGAAATCCGGATAATGTTTTGGATAATCTGGTTCAGTTCGTTTTTTGGTTAAATGTTTAATTCGCCTTAAAACGAGGCTAAAACGGTCGTTCTTCGGCTTAAAAATGAAATTTATATAAAAACCGATTTAAAAACTTTAAAAACTTAAACCATGACATTTATTAACTTAAAACATCGTATTATTAATTATCGCGCATCTTTTTCGGCTTGATCGATCATCTCTTGCTCGGTTTGGTATTGAAGGTTTCGTTTAATGTACCGACGTATCATTAAATCGAAATTCTTTTTCTGTGCCGTACTTTACTTATCCCGAAGCATTAAGGCTTCGTAAAATCACTAAATATTATAGATATCGTCTATAATTGAACCCTCGATTCGTTCGGGTTTCAATAACTATCAATCGATTAATCGCATATTCAATACGATGAACTATATATTCACGTACAATCAATACAGTTAACCCTGTATTCTCGTATAATTACTATGGTAAATCATGTACCCGACATTAAATATAACGTAAATATTGTCTACCGGTTAGGGTATACCGGGTTTCGTCGGAATCGTTACATTCTCCCCCCGTTAAGAAATTTCGTCCTCGAAATTTTACACGCCCACTATCCCCTTCCGAGAGAAAGGTGGGGGTTTTCCCTTCAGAATTCACCCTCGCGTTACTAGGTATAATCTGGTCCTCGCTGTGAATTCCACTTATTCTTAATCAATAAAGCTTGGTGTGTCCAAACTGTTTAGTTTTCCCGTCTACTATCTCTACGAAATTATTTATGATAACAAGCATGTCTTCTATGAGTACCTCCATTACTAGTACTTTCGTTGCCTCATCGCTTAGGTACTTTTCAATCCGTATACATGGCAAAACATCATGTATAGTACTTAGCCCCTGGAGTACTTTAATCGATAACTAAATGACCAATCATGGAGATAGTCTCATGAGGTCCAATATATTAAGGAGCTATTTTCGGTTTTGCCAAACCTCATATCACCTCTCGAAGGTGATGCCTTAAAAATGCCTTGTCACCTCTTTCCAGTGACAATGGTTTCCTTTGAATGTTGGCATAAATCCTTTGCCAATCTCGCGCTGCTTTCAACTTATCTTAAATATTATAAATCCGATTGGTTGTTTCTCGAATCAATTCAAATCTTATGGCTTGATTGACGCCCATTTTCAATTTAACAAATTGGTGTTAATTACTTCACCCATAGAAAGCTTCAAGCTCTCGATGCTTCCTTCCCCTCCTTCCAATAATGGAAGTAGGATGACTATTTCGATCTGAGATCATTGAAAATGGTACTCCACGACGAGATACCATTTCACCATCAGGAATTTGGGCGAGAATTCATTGTGGTAATCGTCATGGATTGGGATGAAATGCGAGGATTGGTTAATCGATCCGCGATTACCCAATTTACATCATGCCTTTGATATACCTTGGGAATTTTCGTCCCGAAATCCATTGTAATCTATTCCCACTATCATTGGCGAATTTTCTGTCGTTGTGGCGTTCTCTAGGGTTTTCGGTGTGCAGCCTTATCTCCTGCATAACTTACATATTCACCAACATACGTAACCATATCTTTCTCCATACTCGGCCATTAATAAAATTCTTTCAGATATTCGTATTATCAATAGTCAAATCCGATCCCGGATGTATGGAATATTTCGATCTATGCGCTTCGTCTATGATTAATTCACGAAGGTCATGGAGGGTCGGGATCCAAACCTGATTTTTGAAGTAGAGAATTTCGTCCACGCGCTGTTCGAAATTCTTCTCATTGCCGTAAAGTCCCTCTTTTTCCATTTGTTCCTCTTTCAACGCCTCACGTTGAGCGACTCGTATCAGGTCCGAAAGGTTCGACTGGACTATCACCCCCAGCGCTCGCACTTGCAATGGCTTAACCCGATCTTTCC
This sequence comes from Bidens hawaiensis, assembly GCF_021521415.1. Lineage (NCBI taxonomy): Eukaryota > Viridiplantae > Streptophyta > Magnoliopsida > Asterales > Asteraceae > Bidens > Bidens hawaiensis. The sequence continues at coordinate 179,187 of NW_027491165.1, read as the reverse complement.
TACTCAAGGCATCGGCTACGACGTTAGCCTTGCCGGGGTGATAACGGATGTCACAGTCATAATCGCTTAACAACTTGACCCATCTTCGTTGAATATGAGACTGCGGTCTCTTATCATCTATAAAATTTGTACATTTGCGTCGTACAAAGGATTATGAGTTGGGTAATGCTAAAAATTCTTTAATAAACCGCTGATAGTCTCCGGCTAGTCCTAAAAATTGGCGCGTTTCCTTTGGCGCCTTGGGTGACTGCCAATTTTAATGGTTTCTATCTTATTTGAATCTATGTGAAATCCTTGTTGCTTTACAACATGACCAAGGGATTATGCTTTCTGTATTCCAAGTCACATTTCGAAAACTTCGCGTATAACTCCTCTTGCTTTAACACTTCCACAATTTTCCTTAACCGTCGTTCGTGCTCTTCTTTACGTTGCGAATATATCAAAATATCATCAATGAATGTTATGACAAATTTGTCAAAATAAAGTTTATAGACTCGGTTCATGAGTTCCATGAATGCTGCCGGCGCATTTGTTAGCCCGAAAGGCATAACTAAGAATTCATAATGGCCGTAGCGAGTCCGAAACGCTGTTGTTGCAACGTCCTCCTCTTGGATTTTTCATTTGGTGATAACTATATTTAAGACCAATTTTCTAAATATAAATCGCCCTTTGCAGTTGGTTAAACAGATCATTTACTTCGAAGAAGTGAATACCTATTCTTGATCGTCACTTTATTCAATTCTCCCTAATCAATACATATCCTAACACTTCCGTCCTTCATTTCTCAAATAACACTGGTGCACCCCATGGTGACTAACTAGGTCGTATAAAACCTTATCCAATAATTCTTGCATTTCAGTTGGTGCAAGTCGGTAAGGTACTTCAGCAACAGGACCAGCTTGAGGCATTAAATCGATTCTGAATTCGACCTGTCGGGTTGGCGGTAATCCAGGAAGTTCTTCTGGGAAAACTTCTGGGTATTTACGTATCACCGAAACATCTTCTATATGTTTTCTTTTAAATCGTACACTTTTCTCTGTATCTATTCGCTTCATCGTCCGAAAGAGAGCTTCTAATCATCTTCTTTTCATATTTGATTTCAGCTTCATGTCGAGTTAGCCAATCCATGTTAACTATTACGTCAAACTTCTTAATTTTACTGGTCGTAGGTCAATAAGGAAAGGTTAATCGTTCAGAATAATAGGACAATTCCGAACAATTTAGTTAACCATTAGGGATTTACCGTTAGCGATTCTACAGTATGGGGTTCTATAGTTTCACTAATCGGTATCTTTCCAAATGATAGGAGGTTAGCAGGAACTAACTTCTATCGACGACCGTAAAAATATCACTGAAGCCTATTGATTTAAAACTACAACGTACTTAATACCACCTTTAGATCATGACGTGCTTTATTCGAATTACTCACAAAAGCACGGCTCCTTGCATGATCAGAGGTTGATGCTTGTCATGAGGTTCGTCTTCCAACGACACCTTGGTTCAACTTTGGGCAATTTCTCTTGAAACGTTCTGTACTGCCACATTCATAGCAAGTACAACTGTTTGGCATAATTTGATTTCTTTGGATGGATTGTTATTGAAGCTGTTGGGTTCGGAGTGGTTGTACACGAATGGGTTGGGGTTGCCGGTTCACATGGCTTCAATTGGTTCTACAATTGGAACATTACGTCCATCTTTACCACACCTGTGGCCTACTATCACTCGACATTCTTTTTCCTGCCGATGACCATATTTTCCACATTTAGGGCAGGACCCTTCATGCGGTTCATGTTTTCACACCAGAACTAGTCTTAGTATAATTCTGGGTTGTAGGACATACCTACTTATTCAAAAGCCCATTTAGCCCTATACCTTTACCATTTCTCTTCTTTAACACTCGACGTCTCACCTAACGTCCTTCCAGTCCGCTCCCCACAGAGTCAAATATATCAATGCTGGCTTGTGACACAACCCTTCCAAAGGTTGTATATTTTACAGGATTGACTATACTCCTTATCGATGGAGTTAGTCCCCAATATAGCGCTCACTTCGCTTAGTTTCTGGAGTAATTAGCCATGTTACCAGACATGACAATTCCTTCAAACGATTAGCGCGTTCTGAGTGATCAGCATACAATATTTCTATCTTCCATAGCTCAGTTTCCAGTCTCTGAACTTAATTGCTTGAATAAAAATGTTCTAGCCCAAGAATTTTAAATTCCGACCATATCATCTGAGTAATAATTTTCTAACTATAATTTTGTACCATCGTGTTCCCTCACGATACAACATAATCTACCAACATATCTGTAGCATATTTCACTACACAATGTTCTAGACTCTTACCAATATCCTTAACCATTTCGATCTTTTCTATCCACTCGCTAATCCATTCCTCCCTTTACCATCAGTAAACTATCAATAATTTCCCTAACACAACCAACAACATATCCTTCATACCGGATCTAATTCATCACGACTACTATTCATGTTTAGTTTATAACTAATGCTTGTAGTCATAATAATATTCGGTGGGACATTATCACCTTTAGTAATACCACTAAGAATTGAAATATTCATAATCATGTGATTGCTCGATCAATAATTCTGCGATCACATTCGCATCAACACTAGCAGTGATCTGTGATACGACATTCGGTATCATCATCTGCTATCTTTGAGCAATCGACTGAATCATATCAATCTCCATCATTGGAGTTACTCTTTTTATGTCATTCTGCTGTACTCATCCCGTACGCAGTAATCAATACTAATCTCACCGTATAACTCGTTACCAGCTCAATCATAACAGCAGGTACACATACACACCAAATATTATCATACAAATTACACATACCAGTATCTAGTATATATATATATATGTCCCACAATATAATAACATACGGACTTAACCTGACGTCGGTTAACGTTTAAATATGTTTCATAACCCTTGTCACCAACTGACATATAGATCTTTCTCAACAAAGATCAATGTTTAATATGCTTGATTTCAATATCCTTCTGCATGTCCGCATAACCGATACATGCTCACCGTGAGCACCAAACGATTACGTACCACGGAGTTATAATATCCGTGTCTATTCGTATATCCGGCATACACGGTATACCAACGAACGAACAACCAACTAGGCTATAATGATTCCAACACCTCTTTGTGTATGGGTAATCATTCTATTCGAGTATACACGGGTATGGGCATCTAACGGATGTAAGGATAACATAGGGAGTTGCAAGGTTCAAGGTGATCGCGCAACATGGGTTGCCTTCAAATATTATTAATTACTATTATGGGAAACTCTATCACTTGCTCAGTCAATGTCCTCAGGCGTTCTAGGTTTGCAAAAATCAGTAATTCTCGATCTGGAGGTGGTATGACTCATATGTTTGAGAGTGAGAAATACATATATATATTTCTTTATATTATTTTTATCTGCTCATTTATTATCAAATTCATTATTATTATTATTATTTTATTTTATTTATTTATTTATTTATTTATTTATTTATCTTAATGGAATAAGAATGGGTTCAGGTATAGGTCCATCCATACGTGAGGGTCGGCGGTTCGGGTGAACATATGGGGTTATTAGGATATACGGTACCGGTGTTGGTAGGGTAAGGGATTTATCAATTTTGTTTGGGAGTGACTGTTTCTAGATATTTCTGGTTAATGTCAAACGGGAGATCTAACTTGGTACTATCATAACTACGGCCCGATAAGTCAGACTTATCATCAACCGATGCTCTAGAAATTTCAGCATCCTCGGTACTTTTATTATTTCATCCCCCGGTTCCTTATCCAGGTCCTATTTCTCAATACATGTACCCACAAGATATGTACATATATATATATATATATATATACACATTAGCACACATAAATAATATTATATACTTTACACATATGTTGCCATTTTTACCTATTAATGTACCCAGTGGCTTCCCCTGAATTCCCTCGTGCAGACAAGTCTGTTATTATGTTCCGGACCATAATAACTCACTTGTCCGACCGAGTTCATCCCGATACTCGTCACCATATATTATTAGCTGATATTCAGATCCTATAATACTTGAGCTACTGGTTATATTTTAGGTATCTTTTAAAGACATCCTAATTCCTTATAACCAATGGCTCTGATACCAAGTTCTGTAACACCCCGTTACAGCAGCGGAAACGTAAACGGGATGCAACAGACACCTCTGATATCAACCACATTGTTTATAAAGAAAACTGAATACATTAATATACTTCAAATTACATTATCTCGTATTTCATTACCGTCTAGGTATTACACACATCATACCATACGATACATAATTCTATTTATTATAATGTATCCTAACATCCCGCACGCAAATATTACACACATCAAGCACTTAGCACGTAAGCAATCACTTCATCTTAATTGTACCTGAAAAGCATGTGAGAAAACGGGTCAACTACGAATAGTTGGTGAGTTTCACAATTCGAGTAAACCATGATAAATCATTATCAAAATATAATATTATCGATGTAATTATGCTGAGCCCACAAGTGAAACCTCTGACTATCACACACAACCCCCGTGGCATATCCCCCGCCCACGGACCTGCCCCAAACCGCTATGTCTAACATTAAATAGCAAAATATATAACAACAAAATAGACATGTGCAACTGGCTGGGAAATATCAGCAAATCCATGCCGGACCAGTTGGGTTTGTCAGACCAATAGTACTATCCACACTCTACCGGCTTTCAGTTAATCACTCGTGTTCCGGGGCCTTAGAATGTTAGCAACTCATACAATTACCATCTTAGTACATTTCCGTACGATTCCCGTACAATAAAATATATATAAATCCACGCAAATCCATGCGTTCAGTATGTACTTAAACATTTCAGTAGTAACATGCTTCCGCCCCGGGAAAATATTTAAAAGCAATTCAGAAAAAGGGGCTCGTGAAACTCACCTTAGCACATGCAAGCATGTAACAACAATCATTATCAGTTAACACATCCAATCTGTAATATGATCCCTACGATCATTATTATACACTCATTATTAATATAACTTTAACCAAGTTACCGGTACATCTGGGGACACTGTTAACCCAGCACTGTACCCGTTCTGGGGGCAATGTTAACCCAGAAACACTCCTCCGGACTCAGCGTAGGTTCCCAGCCGGATCTACACGAGATATCGCGTTCTACGTAGGTGCGGAATCCCTACGTAAGACGTTACGAGTATAGAAAACAATACGAGCTAACACACGATACGATAATCAAACACACGTTGTATTCCAACCGTAAACACGTGATACTATGATCACTGAATACAAACTCTCTGACTTGAATACACGAATAAACTGAATTCTAATTGATAAGCCGTAAACAAAACAGCTTATATAGACACGACAACTTCGCCTGGCATGTTCAGGCAAAGTTGTCCCTAACTTCGCTTGTCTAACAAGTTCGCCCATATCAGCGAACTTGTTAGCAACTTCGCTTACATACAAAACTCAAATCTAACTAACACGATTACAGAAACTCGACACTGAACTACTGACATCATGCACCAACAGACTCCCCCTTGGCAGTAGCTTCATCTCTTTAGCTTCAAACACGTGTCTTGTAATCTTCAACACTCTTATCTTCATCTTTAAGCATGCACTCCTTCTCGAACACAAACCGATACTATTCTTTGATATTTCCTCGCTTCGTCTTTCCAAGCAGGAATATAAAATATCTTCTTTTCATTCAACACCTGCAAATCAGCTTGCGACAAATTTACTAGATGCATCGGATCGTACACTCTAAGCAGCTCTTGTTCATCTTCGTCTTCCATCACTGCCTCAGCTGTTTCACAATCAACAAACCACCACTTTAGATCTTTGAGCACATCCTTGGGCATCTGTTTCATCGGCACTTCTTTCAAACACCGGATCGGTTTATACTTCATAATCATCCAAGGCTTTCCGTCTGCTCTCAAACCTCTATCCTTGTCTTCAACAAGTTTTCCCTTTTGTGGTTTCAACAGCTCAAATTTCTTCTCTTTTATACTCTCTTTCCACACAATTTTCCCAATGACTCTAGCCATATTATCGTCACTTCTGTTTATCAATCCCAATCTGGCTAAGTCTTTCACTTCACATTCTGGCAGTGTATTCAACGATCTCAACATCCTTCTAAATTACTGAACACCGTCATACCTTTTAATCACGAAGAGCCTCAACTGCTCATCATATATCCAGCAAATAATCCCTTTCTTCGCTTCAGCATAGCCTTTAATGTTGTAACTCTTCTTAAACATTGTAGGAACCGCTGGTTTCTTCGTTTTGACGAACCACTGAGCATAGCCTTCTTTCCATCTAGGCTGCTTTTCCCATTCAGACTCATCACTTGCCATCTCTTTACTCATATCTGCTTTCTCAACATCTGGAATGTCATGCTCAATATTTTCCTCAACTATCTCTCCCTCTTCTATCTCTGTATCAATCACAATCTCTTCACCAATCTTCTCTATCACATCACTCGGTAGTACATCATCATCACCAACCAAACCATCATCCATCTCCTCTACGTCCACTACCACCACATCATCACCACCAGCTGCAGTTGTCGACTCCCCCTGAGTTGTGGAAGTTCCAAGAGCTTGATCAGTTCTTGGCAACTCACCACCTGCATCTTTCGATGCATTGGGATCATCGTCTCTATCATTTCGTCTCTTGGTCCTCAACTCATCGCCTTTACAGCTCGTCTCCCCCTGAGATGCCAAGAACTCCTTGAAAGCATCTATGATTTTTCCATGTTCTACCAGCAGGGACGACTGCATCTGATTCTCTGCAACTAGGCGTTGAATAGCCTGGGTCTAGATAAGATTAATCCTTGACTGCTCTGCCACGACCCGTTCAAGTGCTGCTATTCGTTCAGAGTCTGATAGGGTTGCATCGAAATCGAATCTCATATGTGATATATCTTGAGTGTACTGAGGAGGGATTTCCGATGTCAACGGGACCTCAGAAGTAGAAATAGACGTAACCGCAGGTGGTACCGTCACCGATAACCCTGCAGTGGCCACAACAGTCGACTCGATAAATTGTGCCACGACCTCCGTTGGAGTAACAGTCGGAGGCGGCAAAGAAACGATCTCAGGAGCCGAAAGTTGGAAAGTAGAGGGTGGGAGGCCAAATGTAGATGAGGTAGCCACCACGGGAACAACCGTAGTGCTTGGCCTTGTAACCTGTAGTGATGAGGGAACCATTGTCATACCGGATAGTGCTGGTGGAGTGAAACGTACCACCCTAGAGCTCTCACCGGCTCCCGATCCTGCACCTATCTGTTCCCTTCTTGACCTCCGGATCAACTGTTGTACCTCTTCCTCATAATCTGACTCACTGTCATCATCTGTTCTCTTTCTTTTCCCATGTAGTCTTTCTCGAGTTACCATAATCCTTCTTGCCTCTGCCACTTCATCATCAGAATCAGAACCAGCCACCGTAGCAGCTGTCCTAGTAACATTCACACCCGAAGCACGTTCAACCGGGACCTGTACGTTCTCCTCTGGATCCACCCGATCCATGTCAAAAAAGCCTTGACCACCAAATTCTGCATCAAGGTCCACGTTCTCCTCCGGTGACCCAACAGGTGCAGCAGGTATAACTTGAGGTGCTCCTGCCTGTTGTGGTGCCGGGTCCCTAAACTCGTCCCCACGAGCAGGCACATACCCCGGGTTGATCAAGTACCCAAAAAGTGGAGTATGCCGAGGACGGAGCTCAGGTTTGCTCCTCGCACTGGAGAATCTACATTGGGCGAAGATCCGTTTATTCACACTCTCAACGTATTGGATCGGACGGCGCTGAGGAAGCGTTGGAGCAACATGATTCAAGATCATTTGAAGAAATCTTGGATACATGATAAATCGCTCACGCGCCATCGCTCTTCTTTGACGATCAATCTCATAAAAGACCATCTGACTAAAGCTGTATCGCTTTTTGTAAGTCAGAGCAGTCAACGCTGACTGCATGGTCGCGCCCATGCCATCAGTGCCCGCCTTTCTCCCTGACATGCAAACAATCATAACATGCATGAGAAAGCGCCACTGGTCAAGTAAAAATCCTTTCCTTCTTTGCGTATCCCCCAAGGGACCAGAGTATCCCATTCTCAAAAATGCTCCATCACGGAAAGGAGCTACAAACTCTGTCGGGTCATCCCTTGTCTCATTTCCAAACCGTAAAGCCGCCCGGATTTGTTCAGAAGAGAACTGAACAATCTGATTGTTTACTGTTGCGCGCATCACCGGGGGTTCGACTCTACAATCATATTCCACGGTCTGCCAAAAATCCTCAATGTTGGGCAAGGATATCGGCAGAGTTGTTGTAATCGCGTGGAATATCCGCGAGCGTAAAAGAAAAGTGATGATTTCGCGGAAATCATTAATTCCGCTCGCCTCCGGGTCTAATGTTATATACATGTTGTGACCCGGAAAGAACTGCCTCTGGTTATCACCTCCGTCATCACCGCCTGCACCACCTGCTCCAGCAACAGCAGCCATATCTGCAACAAACAGGTTAAGTTAGATAAACGTCAAAGCAAGTCACAAGTTCGCCTGTTACCATGAGCGAAGTTGTGATCTATTCTGTATAGGCGAAGTTAAAGGTGGGGCGAAGTTGGGAAACAACTTCGCTTCAACTTGAACTTCGTCTGATAACTGTTAAGTAAAATGGTCCAAGCGAAGTTAATGATAACTTCGCCTAACCACAACATCGCCTCATAAACTGTTTCAAAATCTATAATCAGGCAAAGTTAAACCTCAGGCGAAGTTACGGATAACTTCGCCTAACCTGTAACTTCGCCGAATTCGAATCGGCAACAGTTAGGATAATCGAACGACGTGTAGATGATGATTTTGGAGATCGAGGACTCCGTAACACATGATTTTATGAAGTTTTAGACGTTCAAGTAAATTACTATCACGTAATAACAAGTTTGAAATCGTTTAAGGTTCGAAAGAACGAGGTCGTGAATCGAGTCGAAACGACCGATGATTAACCTCAATAGAGAATGATAATATGATAATCGAACCCTACACACCTTGAATCAAGGTTTGGAATCGAAATAAGAACACAGACGTTTTAGATCAATAAGTTCGCTAAGGTTTCGGAGGATAAGTTCGCTGAGGTTTGAAAATAATGAGCAATTTGACCTTTAAATTCCTTTATATAGGGTCACAGATGTACCGGCGAAGTTATGGATAACTTCGCCTATTGCAGGCGAAGTTATGCACAACTTCGCTGATATTAAAATGTTTCAAAACAAACCCCATAATTTGAACAATTTGCAATTAAGTTTTAAAACATCCTTTAAAGCGTTAAATGATACGATCAAGACCAAGTAACCAGGTATAAAATCAAACAATTACAAAAGTAACAAAAATTTGAAAAATTAAAGTACACGTGATCAAATTTCAGTCTCGACAGGGACTACCATGTTTTAGAAAAGATCCGAACAGGAATCATACTTATTACGTGACTGTCACACAGATCCGTGTTTAGCTGTATTATGACATAAAGAAACAGGTTGTAAGCAGGTAATATACTTAAAATGGTTTTCATTGTTTCTGTGATACGGGTTAGGTTCAATTAAAATCAAAACTTAAGTGGGCAACAACTCAGAGATTATGATATCTCCTATCTATTCTCAAAGCGTATTTGGCTTTTCCCAAGTCACCCCGAATTGACCTCGACCCGTAGTGTCTGATTAAGTAACAATTACTCTTCGATCTTAGACTCTGCTTCCCGTTCACCTTCTTGCGTCTTGATTGATAATCATTAACATTATGAACTCTAGAATACGTTTTTTTTTTGTTTAATCAAACATATACACAACTTCAAGTAGAAAACAACTGCAAGTACCGAATCTGGATCACTGCAGTGTCTTGACACGCTATCTTCACGGGAATCAGAACACTCACGGGTTCGTGTATGACTGGGTAATCGCTTTTCTGCCTATCATTCGGAAAGATATATATGAAGACATGCACAACTCTTAAGGAGTTTCCACATAAAATCGAGTAGATTTAGTTAGTATCACTTCTACTTTTACGCACCATAAAAAGCTACCATGACATACAATGACTGTTCTAAAGTCTTTTAGGCCTAATAACTTCACTAGTTAAGCACACAGAATCAGTATATCTATCACTTTCCAAGGTTGGATCAATTTTCTGTTAAACATAGTAAAGGAACTTCTTACGAAGTAGTAGACTTGAAAAATAATTTCATCTCCCGGAAAGAAAAAAAATTTAACTTCAATTGCCCCGACCAAATCAAAGTCTTCAGGGAAACGGCTATCCCGAAGATCCAATGGATCAGCTGGACCGACCACATACTAGTATGTGTCCTTCTAACTAAGTATGATCGACTAATTTTCAGCAAAAGAATGAAAACACATCATAAACCGCCCCGGTCACTTTCAGTCATCCGGTTAATGGCTATCCTCATATTCTACAAGTAGAAATGAGAACCAAACATATCCGAAGACATGTCCTTCAAACTGAGACAACCGACATAATTCTAAGCGATAGTGACGTTTTTTTTTTTTTTTTAAAACAAAAACACACGACATGGTTACTCGGGATTGATCATCCCATTCAGCTCAACAAGGTTTTGAAATCTAGTTTTGTCAAACGCTTTCATGAACAAGTCAGCGAAATTATCTAACGTGTCAACCTTTTCGAGCACAATCAGCTTCTTCTCAGCACAATCCCGTATAAAATGATGAAGAATGTCAATATGTTTAGTTTTACTGTGCTTAACGGGATTGTTAGTTACTGAGATAGCAGCAGTGTTATCAATGCAAATAGGAGTAAGTGAGAAATTCAGACCATAATCGCGCAACTGTTGTTGAATCCAAATAACCTGGGAGCAGCAGTTGGATGCTGCCATGTATTCTGCTTCACAGGTTGAAATTGCGACTGAGGTCTGCTTCTTGCATTGCCACGACACTAGTCTGCCACCTAGAAACTGACATCCACCAGTTGTAGACTTCCGACTCTGATTGCACCCTCCATAATCAGAATCTGTGTAAGCGACTAGCTCCAAGTCTCCTCCCCTCGAGTACCACAACCCCAGCTTCGGCTTGCCTTTGAGATACCGAAGTATCCTCTTCGCACCCTTCAAATGAGATTCTTTTGGGTTTGCCTGAAAGCGTGCACAAAGACAAACAGCAAACATTATATCAGGCCTAGAAGCAGTTAAGTACATTAAAGAACCTATAATTGCCCGATATTGGGTTGGGTCCACGTCTGCATCGTTGTCTGAATCAGCACCCAATTTGTGATTGACGCAGACTGGAGTATCATATGGAGTGCTGTCCTCCATCTTGAAGCGTTTGAGAACATCATGGACATACTTCGTCTGATGAATGAACATCCCGTCTTTCTTCTGATCAACCTGCAATCCTAAAAAGAAAGTTAGTTCACCCATAGCACTCATTTCAAATCTCTTCATGACGGCCTCAAACTCCTGACACATGGAGACTTTTGATGCAGCAAAGATAATGTCGTCCACGTAGACTTGCACCAGTAGAAAGTCGCTCCCTTTTCTCTTGAAGAACAATGTGCTATCAATCTTACCTCTTTCAAACTCATTCTCAAGCAAGTAATCTGATAAGGTTGAATACCAGGCACGAGGTGCCTGATGTAGTCCATACAGCGCTTTACTTAGCTTGTACACGTGATCGGGAAAGTCAGGGTCAGGAAAACCCGGAGGTTGCTCAACATACACAACCTCATCGACTTTACCATTTAGGAACGCACTCTTCACATCCAACTGAAAAACCTTCATTTCCTTATGAGCAGCAAAAGCTAAAAACAGCCGAATGGCTTCCAATCTTGCCACAGGAGCAAACACCTCATTGTAATCAATCCCCTCTTGCTGATTAAAGCCTTTAAAAACCAGCCTCGCCTTGTTCCTGATAACAATCCCTTTCTCATCTCTCTTGCATTTGAAGACCCATTTTGTGCCAATCGCATGCACATTCCTTGGTTTTGCAACCAAGTTCCATACTTCCATTTTCTTAAACTGAGCTAACTCTTCTTGCATGGCTTCGACCCACGAGCTGTCCTTAAGAGCCATTTGATAGTTCTTTGGTTCAATCTGGCTGATAAAGCAGGTGTACAAGCACTCGTTGATTATGCCTGATTCTTTAATGCTTGTGTAAACACAGGTGTGCTCATTCAAGCTTTTTCTTGTTTGTACACCATCGGACAGATCACCTATCACATTCTCCAAAGGATGATCTTTGTGAATTCTCGTAGTCGGAACCGAACTGACATTCAGATTATCTTCCAAGTTCGAAGATAGCTCATCAATGTGTGATTGATGTTGAGAGTGAAACGGATTGATGAATTCCTCTTCAGTAGAGGCAGCAGGGGAATTGACAGCATTTGACGAGGAAGGCTGACATTCATCAAACTGTGGTCGTTGCACCAAGGTGTCTTCCTCATCGCAAATCATCTTCGTAGCAAGTCTTTCTTCAACTTCTGCACAATCCAAATAAGGTATGTTAAAAGATTTAAAAAGTCTATCATAGTCGAAAACCCCAGCGGGTCCCGTGCTTGGTTTTGGTGATTTGTAACTTGTGATATCAGTGTTACACACCACCTCAACCTTGCTGGTCGATGTATTAAAGACCCGCCTGTTGGGAGTTCCAACAACGTATCCGACTAAGATTCCTTCGTCGGCTACTTCACCAAATTTAGAATTGGTCTTTAATATCGAACACGGGGACCCGAATGGTTCAAGACCACTCAAGTTGGGCTTTCTCCCATGCATAAGTTCATAACAGGTTTTATTTTATCTTTTAACAGTTAACACTCTATTAAGGATATAACAGGCTGTTGCAACAGCTTCAGCCCAGAACACCACGGGAAGTTTCGAATCAGCCAGCATGGTTCTGGCTCCTTCAATTAAGGTTATGTTCTTCCTCTCAGCCACTCCATTTTGTTGCGGTGTATACGGTGCGCTGTATTGGTGTTCTATCCCCTTCTGTAAGCAGAAGATCTCCATCTCATAGTTCTTGAACTCAGTTCCATTGTCACTCCTGATGAATTTAACCCGTTTCCCCATGATATTCTCAACCTTGGTAATCAAATTCTTTACCATCTGCACTATTTCATCCTTTGACTTCAGGAAATATACCCAGGAATATCGAAAGAAATCATCAGTGATCACCAAGTAGTAAGATGTTCCTCCTAGACTTCTTACATTCACGGGACCGAAGAGATCCATGTGAAGTAATTCTAGGGTACTGACAATTGAATTGACCTTCTTGGTGTGATGGGATTTCTTGTGTTGCTTTCCCTTTTTGCATGATAAGAATTTGTCTTCAAAGTTGAAATTCTTCAAGGGAACACCCAGCACAAGCCCATTTTTGACAAGGTAGTTCATTTTCCGAAGATGAATGTGCCCCATTCTCCTATGCCACAACTCGGACTCCGATTCAGTTGCTTTTGACAGAAGACACGATTCTTCTGTGGCCATCTCAGTCGACCTCATATCCATGATATACGTATTCTTCACTCTTGGAGCCTTCATAACAATCCAATCCTCTGGTATCTTAAAACCAGGATACAACACAATCGCTTCATTCTTTGTAAAATGTACGGTGTAGTCTTTGTCACAAATCCGCGAAACACTCAGCAGATTGTGCTTCGGTTCTTCAACAAAATTTACTTTCTCCAAAGTCATCTTTCCATTCGACACCGTCCCTATTCCTGTAATCCTTCCACCGCTCTCTCCTGCGAAACTCACTCTTTCTCCTTGAACAGGTTTCAAGTCGTGTAACAATTTCTTGTTACCCGTCATGTGCCGGGAACAGCCGCTATCCACAACCCATTTATTGTTGGCAGCCCTGTTCAACTGTTCCTGCACGATTAAAGCAGATGATTAAAATCTGGGGACCCAAGACCGATTGGTCTTGGGTCGATACATTCCGTACCTTGGCTGTCTAAAGTTAGTATCATAATAATTTCTGTGAGTCCTAACAGGATACCTTCTTGTGGATTGACTATGAGGCCATCCAAACCTTCGTGAATTAAAAGAATTATTACTTAAGGTTTGGTTGTTAGTAGTGAAAAACTGAGATCTATTTCTTTGAAAACCTGGATTAGTCCATTTTCTGAAATTTGATGGGTTTTCATTTTTACCATTATATTGATTACCGGTAGTTCTTTTCTCAGATTTTGAAGTCCTCACACTTCTGAATTTCTGCTTTAGAGGGGAATCAGCAACAAGGTGTCCTAATTGATTACATCTAAAACAACTCCTGTGTCCAACTTTCTTATCAAAAGTTGTCTTAGATGTTGAGGCTGTATTACTGCCCGTTTGTTTCACATATGGTGGGACATACGGGTTTAGTGGAGACTTCTTTTCAGGTGTTTTATTTTTCTCTCCACTTTTTGGTAACACTTCCTCTTGTTTTGTCTCACTCGACTCAGAAGACTTGTCTGAGTTAGATGAGACAGGACTCGGAGCAGAAATCTTAACACTTGCAACAGGCTTACTAACTTCTGGTTCTTTAATAGTAACTTGAACTGGAATTGTCTGACCATAGTCAACATCAACAGATTTCTGATTACTAGGATCATAAGTGTAATTATGATTGAAAGGTGGTGGAACTTCATGATAACCAATTCCTCCCCTTTTTGGGGAACCTTGATCACTAACGAGGTGATCAAGTATAGCGGAGGAATTTCTGAATTGCTCAAGTTTCCTGTTAAGTTCCACCACTTTTACCTGGTGATCAGCTATCTGTTTTTCCCTTTCAGCTATTAGTTTGGTTTTCTCTTCTAGTACTTCATAGCTAAGATCAATCACTTGAATTTTTTCAGCAAGCTTTGCTTTAAGACTTTTAATATCTTTCTCACTAGCTTTAATTTTTACTTTGTAACTATTTTCTCTAGCTTTAGTGAAATGATGATCTTCTTTTAAAGTTTTAAATTGCGCATCCAAACTAACAAACTGATCAGTTATAGTTGTCAGTTGTTCAGACAGATGTTCACACTTAGTACAAGGGAGTTCGGTACTTATCTCGGAGAGCTGGTCTGCCACATCTGCCATGTAAGCTTCATTTTCGCCAGTTCCCTTCTCACTATCTGCAGTTTCGATGTTTGCCAAATTGGCCTGTTCAAATACTTCTTCAACATGCAGATTCCAGTTGTACTCCTCGTTCTGTCTGGAAATCATGGCTCTATAGTCATTACCACTACCACTCTGCTGTGTAGATCTGTTTTTACTGCGTTCTACACGTTCATTTTTGCACTCTTTTGCAAAGTGGCCATTCTGCTGACAGTTGTAACAGCGTACCTTCGACTTATCAAACCCTGGTCTCTCACCGACAAACTTCCTGCCAGTCTTCTTCATGAACCTCTTAACCCTTCTCACAATCATAGCCATCTGCCACTGCAGATCCATCTCCTCCAGATCATCAGCATCGATCTGATCATAGTCTTCATCCAAAATTGCAGAATCAACAATCTTACCCTGAATGTAATTCTCATACGAAGCAATAAAAGATGCATAGAGAGCAAACTGCTGTTCAGCAGATTTAACACTCATAGGCATCTTCGAGTAGTTGTTGTTTGAAACACTTGGGGTAAAACTACTCTTGGTTGCTTGAGGTTGAGAAGCATTTGATCCTCCAGCTACAAAGCACACATTACCGTTCATGTTGAGAGATACACGTCCTTCGTGTGTTGAGTTAGCGCCTGACTCTCCCTTAGAGTAATAAGCAGATGATTCAGTTTTCGAACTTGATCCTGAGTTAACCTTTGCACCATACATACCCGGATCTTGAACCTGATCGGTAGGTGTCTCCTTTCGTACCATGTTCAGTTCAAACGTTCTTAGCTTGTTAACTGCTGTCTCCAGGTCATAGTCAGCAAAGTCTTTGTCTTCTCTCATCAACACAGTATACTTCTTCCATTTCGGTGGGAGAGCATCAAGAAGCTTTCTTCTTCTTTGTAAACAATTGAATAGTTGCTGAGTTCAGTCATCAGATGATAATATCTAGTGATGATATCATCAAGTGATTCATTCTTCAGATACTTGAAGACCGAGAATTGGGTTTTTAGAAGTTTAATCTTTGACGCACGAATTCCCACATTACCCTCAAACCGGTTCTCAAGTGCTTCCCAAAGCTCTCTAGCAGTTTTATACTTTCTGAAAGTGTGCAGAATCTCTTGTGGAAGAGCCATTGTAATTGCTGCATGAGCTTTGCTTTCGGCCTCATACATTTTCTTCTCTTCTTCTTCCATCTCTTTGTATTTCTTGATCTGATCACGACCCTCATACTCAGCAGTAGGTGGAATGTAACCATCTTGTATGCACACCCACATCTTAGCATCTTGGTACTTGACATATTGTTCAAAACGATCTTTCCACGCTACATAATCGGTTTTCTTAAGCATCTTCGGTGCATTTGTAGCCGAACCCGCTTCTACTTCCATCTTTACCAGTTCGGTAATGTTTATCGAAGACATCTTTCACAAAACTCAAAGAAATCCGAAAATCAAAAATTTTATTTTCGAACAGCACTGTAGGCAAAGTTGTGGATAACTTCGCTTAAGACTTAACTTCGCGTGAATTTGTAACTTCGCTCACTTTCTTAAATTCGCCGGATTGGCGAAGTTGAGAATAACTTCGCTTAAGTTGATCGAACTTGGGAGGTAGGGGAAGTTGTGGGTAACTTCGCTTGAGGTAAGCGAACTTGAAGAGGTAGGCAAAGTTGTGGATAACTTCGCTTAACCTTATATCTTCGCCGAAACCCTATTAACAGTGACGGCAACTTCGCCTGATGAACACGAACTTTCTACAGATTAGATTTCTGGGTTTTTCGAGGTGTGTGAAGGTGTTATGGGTTGTTTTTGAATGTAGGAGGCGAGTAGTACACAAAAACTCAGAAAAATCGTCCCGCGAATAGTCGAACGGAACGATTTCTACACCCGCGTGATAATCCCGAACCACACAATCAAGCAAAAGCTCTGATACCAATTGTAGGTTCCCAGCCGGATCTACACGAGATATCGCGTTCTACGTAGGTGCGGAATCCCTACGTAAGACGTTACGAGTATAGAAAACAATACGAGCTAACACACGATACGATAATCAAACACACGTTGTATTCCAACCGTAAACACGTGATACTATGATCACTGAATACAAACTCTCTGACTTGAATACACGAATAAACTGAATTCTAATTGATAAGCCGTAAACAAAACAGCTTATATAGACACGACAACTTCGCCTGGCATGTTCAGGCGAAGTTGTCCCTAACTTCGTTTGTCTAACAAGTTCGCCCATATCAGCGAACTTGTTAGCAACTTCGCTTACATACAAAACTCAAATCTAACTAACACGATTACAGACACTCGACACTGAACTACTGACATCATGCACCAACACTCAGATTGTGATTTCGTTTAGAGTTCAATAGTCAAACTTAATATTAGTTTGTTTTCCCCGTTTTGCGTGCCTAGCACGGTTATCCGTTTTTACGTTCCAAAATGAGTTTGGTCACACACGACCCGAAAATAGTTGTTGACTGATAATTTAATTAAAGTTGTGAAATTAGAGCTCGGTTTAGACGCCCCGTTTGGCCGCGGGACCCGTTTCCGTCTTTAGCGCACCGGAAACTGTTAAATCGTTTAAAATTACCCAAATCATCCGAATTATTTTCGGATTATTTATTTTTACTTGTTTAACTTAGTTATATGAAAATAGTTCATTTTTAGGGTTCTTATACACCAGTCAGCTCGTCTACCCGAACTTTGCTGGTTTACGCGTTTTATATTATAAAAGTTCACTTTTATTCCAAATAAATATCCGTTCATCCTCGGATCTTGAGATTTTGCACAAATAACATTTTGACAGTGGGGAAAATTTATAAAAATATTTCCAGAATTAATTTCTATATTTAAAATTTATTTATCTATTTTTAAACACCATTTAAACACTACATATGTCGTAAATACCAAACGACCTTAGAAAAATCCCAAATTTTTCCTGGATGTCCCCTGCCATCTACATAGTCCCCTGTAATTTTTCC
This sequence comes from Bidens hawaiensis, assembly GCF_021521415.1. Classification (NCBI taxonomy): domain Eukaryota; kingdom Viridiplantae; phylum Streptophyta; class Magnoliopsida; order Asterales; family Asteraceae; genus Bidens; species Bidens hawaiensis. The sequence goes on along the minus strand of NW_027491165.1, from coordinate 161,078 downwards.
AGAACCAAAATCTCTTTTTACATGCCATTTTCACTAAAACCGAGCTAGAAAACCCTAGAACTCGTTTAACCGAAAAGCCTACTTAGACTTCTCTAACTGACCTCAAATTTTGTGTGTGACTTATAAATGATATAAAAAGCTTATCTGCAATTTCCAAAATTTTTCATGATATTTAACTATTTTTCACCATTTTTGGCCAAAACCGAGCATTAAATTCACCAAATATTCATCCTTTATCCAAAAATTACCAAAAATTCACAGAACTCATATTTCCATGTGTAGATCATCCCTGTAAAATTTCATGACCTAACTCTAAACCTACCACAATCTGTCCAAAAACTCCAAAACCGAACATAAACCGAATATACCTTTCGTTTTCCGCCACTACAAGCTACAAACTCGTCTTTCCGCCTTATCTACCACTAAATACAGAACCTACAACCAACATACCACAATACCAAGCAAGTTACACTCACGATCAAGCCTCTTACACTATAGTTTAGGTTATGATTCAAAAACAAAGATTTAAACCGTAAAAATCGTTTTTGGTTCGTTTAACTCCTTTCTTGGACCAAGATCCCTTGTATAACCCGTATACATCACTTGATCATGCAAGAATCGGTTTTCATTTTTGAAACCTCATGTTCTTGCAAATTAACTCAAGAAACGAAGATGGAAACGTGTATAACTCGATTTTTACCTTGTTTCTCTTGCCAAAATCTCGGTTTTTAGTTGATATTGTGGAGAGGATTGTAAGGATGATGCCATGGTTGTTTGAAAAAATGAGAAATGAATGGGGTAACGCCCCTTTAGGCCGATCGGAATTTTTGGAAGGTGGGGTGGGACCCACTTCTCCAATTCTAGCCACATGTTTGGATTCTCAAAATCCGGATAATGTTTTGGATAATCTAGTTCAGTTCGTTTTTCGGTTAAATGTTTAATTCGGCTTAAAACGAGGCTAAAACGGTCGTTCTTCGGCTTAAAAATGAAATTTATATAAAAACCGATTTAAAAACTTTAAAAACTTAAACCATGACATTTATTAACTTAAAACATCGTATTATTAATTATCGCGCATCTTTTTCTTCTTGATCGATCATCTCTTGCTCGGTTTGGTATTGAAGGTTTCGTTTAATGTACCGACGTATCATTAAATCGAAATTCTTTTTCTGTGCCGTACTTTACTTATCCCGAAGCATTAATGCTTCGTAAAATCACTAAATATTATAGATATCGTCTATAATTGAACCCTCGATTCGTTCGGGTTTCAATAACTATCAATCGATTAATCGCATATTCAATACGATGAACTATATATTCACGTACAATCAATACAGTGAACCCTGTATTCTCGTATAATTACTGTGGTAAATCATGTACCCGACATTAAATATAACGTAACTATTGTCTACAGGTTAGGGTATACCGGGTTTCGTCGGAATCATTACAGTATCAGAGCCATTGGTTATAAAGAATTAGGATGTCTTTAAAAGATACCTAAAATATAACCAGTAGCTCAAGTATTATAGGATCTGAATATCAACTAATAATTTATAGTGACGAGATCTGGATGAACTTGGATGGACAAGTGAGTTACTATGGTCCGGAACATAATAACAGACTTGTCCGCACGAGGAAATTCAGGGGAAGTTACGGGGAACATTAATAGGTAAAATCGGTAACATATGTGTAAGTATATGATAATATTTTTATGTGACAAAGTTGTATAAGTATGTGTATACTAATTATGATTTACATTATGGAAGGAACTATATGTTTGCTAACTTGTGTACAGGTAAGGATGTCGAGATCACGAAGTCTGTCAGTGGAAGAGGATCCGGAGGAGGCCAGTTCCGGGAACTCTAGGAGCTTACGCCTAGCATCCAGCACTGAGCCTAGTGAGACTAGTCGTAGGAGTACTAGCTTGTCCTCCCCTACTAGGGTTGCCAGATCCCCCACCCCACCCGCACCACAGGTCACCCCTACCCCTCCCAGACCTGGACCCCGCCTCACGGCGCGGATCAGTATCCCCTATGTCCCACCTACCTCTACCCCACCCAGACCTACTTTCCATAGGGGCGAGTCCTCCCGCCCCCAGCTCGAGCCTGTGCCTCCACCCGTGTGGGGTACCCCTAGGCTGGAGAGGGATGAGCGTCCCTCCTCCGAGGCTGCATGGCTCCTAGTGCTCCACGAGCAGGTGGTTGAGCACACCATCGCCTTGACGGTGGGGATCCAGAGGAGGAGACACTTGGAGGACTGCATACTGGACAGCCAGTATGCGATTGGCCAGCTGAGGAGGGAGGGCGCATACTCCCAGTGGATGATTGACCGGATGGAGACACGGATCCGGGGTTTGCTGGCGGTGCCGGTGGTGATGGTGGCAGTGTTGGTGTGGTTGGTATACCACCATGCTTAGTTATGTTAGGGTGGTAGTAGTCAGGGTCCGCTTTTTGATACTCTGTGTAAGCAGTTAGTGGCGATGCTAACATAGAGTGAATCTTGGGTAGTTATAGTACAGCCACTAGCCCATAGGGGGTCTCTTTTGGGAATATCTTTGTAGATATTTTTGGTGTATCATTCAAGCACGGACCCATAGCGGGTTATGTCAAAATGATGCCGATGTAGGACCGATGTATGAAAACTTAATCTATGGGATGATGTTTATGTAATATGTACTAATGTTTATTAATGAATGGAATGTGTGTTGTGTTTCGAGATTGGAATTTGTATTAATTATATGTATCTTTCTTAATGTTGTGTAGAATGGCACCAAAACGGTCAGCTCGAATGTCAGAAGTGGATGTGGACCGTCTGATTGCTCGACAGTTAGAGGCGGCGATACCGGATATAGTATCGCGCATCGCCGCCAGTATTAACAATACGACCAATCCAGACCCTGCGAGCAATCAAACGACCACCAACAATGATGGGGAACAAAATGTTAATCCTCCACCGAACGGTAACCCGATTCCGAGTAATGACGCACCGCCTAGGGTGGTCGTTACAGACAGTAATGGCCCTATACCTAGTGTAGAAACGAACCGCACTGAACCGACTCCTACAACAAAGGGATGTTCAATCAAAGATTTTATGTTGTGCAAGCCCCTAGAATTTAGCGGGTCTGAGGGACCAAATGGGTTGGTTAAGTGGATTCAGAAAATAGAGTCTGTTGTGAACATCAGCAACTGCCCTGAGGATTACGTTGTTAAGTATGCTACCTGCACGTTCACGGACCATGCCTTGACATGGTGGAACACAATAGTTCAAACTCGCGGTCAGGCAGCGACGAACCGCATGACCTGGGCAGAGCTCAAGGCCCTTGTACTGGAACATTTCTGCCCGAAAAACGAACTGCAGAAGTTAGAAAACGAATTGTGGAACCTGGAGATGCAGGGGGCAGACCACTTGGGTTATATGAACCGATTTAATGAACTATCGCGATTGGTACCATGGTTGGTCACCCCAGAGTCAAAGAGAGTTGAGCGTTATATATGGGGACTAACTCCAGTAGTAAGGAGTATAGTCAACTCTGGGGGACACAAGACGTTTGAGGGTGCGGTGACACAAGCTGGTATCGTCACATACGATTTCGTGAGGAGTGTGTCACTGAAGGTGGCAGGAGAGTCCGCTGGGGGAAAGCGAGGTACGTATGACAATAGGATCCAGGAAAAGCAGCAAAATAAACGTGCTCGACCCGCTGCCCAGAACTACGCCATGACTAGTTCAGGCGGAAGGCAGGAATCGCAGAAAGGGACGTTCCCTAAGCGTGGGAAATGCGGTTACCAGCATGGTGGCGAGTGCAGGGGGGTAGTGTGCCACCGGTGTGGCAGGAATGGGCACTACGCACCGAATTGTAGGACAAACCTGAACAATCTGAACCGACAACCGCAACCTATCCGTGCGCAGCCACATAGGACCCAACCAGCCCGACAACATAACCCACAAGGAAACCAAATGATGACCACCAGCCGTGCTTGCTTTGAATGCGGCAGCACAGATCACTTCAAGAGATACTGTCCGAAACTGAACCAGGGAGGAAATGGGAGGCAAACCGTGGGTCAGGCATCGTCGTCCAATCCGGCGAGAGGCCGAGCATTTGTGATGGGGGCGAACGAAGCACGCCAGGACCCCAGCGTAGTGACAGATACATTCCTCGTCTCTGATCATTACGCTTCTGTATTATTTGATACGGGCGCCGATAGAAGTTTTGTCTCCGTTCAGTTCCTATCGATAGCAAACCTTCCGATTAGAACCTTATACCGTAGAAGTCGCTAACGGTAAAACCATGATAGTTAATCAGATAGTTCGGAATTGCCCTTTTATTCTGAACGATCAATCCTTCCTGATTGACTTATTACCGGTAGAATTAGGTAGTTTTGACGTAATAGTGGGAATGGATTGGTTAGCACGTAACAAAGTGGAAATAAACTGTGAAAAGAAAATCGTCAAGATCCGGGTGTCGGATGACGAAGAGGTGTTAGTGCAAGGAGAGAAGTCGGGCACAATGATACCATTTATATCCCACCTCAAGGTGTTAAAATATATACGCCAGGGATGCGTGGCGTATCTAGCGAGCTTGACGGCCACAGATTCTGAGGAGAAACGGGCGGATGATATCCCGGTGGTACGCGAATTTCCACAAGTTTTCCCAGAAGAACTTCCTGGATTACCGCCAACCCGACAGGTCGAATTCAGAATCGATTTAATACCTCAAGCTGGCCCGGTTGCTAAAGCACCCTATCGACTTGCACCGTCCGAGATGCAAGAGTTATCCAATCAGTTGCAAGAATTGTTGGAATAAAGGATTTATACGTCCTAGTCATTCCCCGTGGGGTGCACCTGTATTATTCGTGAAAAAGAAGGACGGGAGCCTTAGAATGTGCATTGATTACAGGGAGCTGAACAAGTTAACAATCAAAAATAGGTACCCTCTTCCCCGAATTGATGATCTGTTTAACCAGCTGCAAGGTGCGAGCTATTTCTCAAAAATCGATCTTAGATCGGGATACCATCAGGTTAGAATTCAGGAAGAAGATATCCCAAAAACCGCATTCCGGACTCGCTACGGCCATTACGAGTTCTTAGTTATGCCTTTCGGACTAACAAATGCGCCGGCAGTGTTCATGGACCTCATGAATCGAGTCTGTAAACCCTACCTCGACAAATTCGTCATCGTGTTTATTGACGATATTTTGATCTACTCGAAAAGTAAAGAAGAGCACGAGCAACACTTAAGAATAATTTTAGAGCTTCTGAATCAGGAGAAGTTGTATGCAAAATTCTCCAAGTGTAACTTCTGGTTACAAGAAGTGCAATTCCTCGGTCACGTCGTAAACCATCAAGGAATACATGTTGATCCGAGTAAGGTTGAAGCAATTAAGAATTGGCTAGCGCCTAAATCGCCAAAGGAAATCCGCCAATTCTTAGGCTTAGCTGGATATTATCGTCGATTTATAGAGAACTTTTCCAGCATCGCCCAACCTTTAACTCTCCTGACTCAAAAGGATTGAAAGTATGAATGGGGAGAAGAGCCAAAAACGGCGTTTCAAACGTTAAAGCAAAAATTGTGCCAAGCGCCGATTTTAAGTCTCCCCTATGGAGACGATGGTTTTGTCGCGTATTGTGACGCATCGCGTAGGGGGTTAGGATGCGTGTTGATGCAGAATAATAAGGTTATAGCCTATGCTTCCCGACAGTTAAAAGTACACGAGAAAAATTACACTACTCACGACTTAGAACTGGGAGCGGTTATCTTCGCACTTAAAATCTGGAGACATTATCTCTACGGTACGAAGTGCACCATCTTCACCGATCATAAAAGTTTGCAGCACATATTCGATCAGAAAGAACTGAATATGAGGCAACGAAGATGGGTCGAGTTGTTAAGCGATTATGACCGTGACATCCTTTATCACCCCGGCAAGGCTAACGTCGTAGTCGATGCCTTGAGTAGGAAAGATCGGGTTAAGCCATTGAGAGTGCGAGCACTGGGGATGATAGTCCAGTCGAACCTTTCGGACCTGATTCGAGTCGCTCAACGTGAGGCGTTGAAAGAGGAACAATTGGAAAATGAGGGACTTTACGGCAATGAGAAGAATTTCGAACAGCGCGTGGACGAAATTCTCTATTTCAAAAATCGGATTTGGATCCCGACCCTCCATGACCTTCGTGAATTAATCATGGACGAAGCGCATAGATCGAAATATTCCATACATCCGGGATCGGATAATGTAACACCCCGTGACCGCAGCGGAAACGTAAACGGGATGCAACAGACACCTCTGATATCAACCACATTGTTTATAAAGAAAACCGAATGCATTAATATACTTCAAAATTACATTATCTCATCTTTCATTACCGTCTAGGTGATACACACATCATACAATACGATTCATAATTCTATCCATTATAAAGTATCCTAACGTCCAGCACGCAACCTTACACACATCAAGCATTTAGCACGTAATCAATCACTTTATCTTAGTTGTACCTGAAAAGCATGTGAGAAAACGGGTCAACTACGAATAGTTTGTGAGTTTCACTAATTTAAATACACCATAACAAATCATTATGGTAATCATAAATAAGCGATGTAATTATACTGAGCCCACAAGTGAAAAACACTATTAACCCCGAAACATATCAAATAACCCCTGGGGACACTGTTAACCCAGAACACTTCCAATAACCTCTGGGAACTCTGTTACCCCAGAAACACATTTGATAACCTCTGGGGACACTGTTAACCCAGAACACTTCCAATAACCTCTGGGAACTCTGTTACCCCAGAAACACATTTGATAACCTCTGGGGACACTGTTAACCCAGAAACACATTTAATAACCTCTGGGAACTCGGTTACCCCAGAACACATTTAATAACCTCTGGGAACTCGGTTACCCCAGAACACTGTTTCGGGCCTTACACTGTTAGCAACTCAGACAATTATCATCTTAATTCATTACCGTACGATTCCCGTACATTAACATTATATAAATACGTTCATTTCCATGCGATCAGCATGTACTTAAACACTTAGATAAAAACATGCTTTCCGCCCCTGGAAAATATTTAAAACAGTTCAGTAAAAAAGGGCTCGTGAAAACTCACCTTAGCACATGCAAGCAGGTAACAACAATCATTATCAATTAACACGTCCAATCTGTAATATGATCCCTACGATCTTTATTATACAATTATTATTTATATAAACTTTAACCTTATCAATCGGTACATCTGGGGACACTGTTAACCCAGTACTGTACCTGTTCCGGGGGCAATGTTAACCCAGAAATACTTCTCCGGACTCAGATTGTGATGTCGTTTAGAGTTCCATGGTCACAATTTCTATTAATCGTTTTTTCTCGTTTTGCGTGCCTAGCACTGTTATCCGTTTTTATGTTTCAAAAATGAGTTTGGTCACACACGACCCGAAAATAGTGGTTGACGGATAATTTAATTAAAGATGTGAAATTATAGCTCAGTTTAGACGTCCCGATTGGCCGCGGGACCCGTTTCCGTCTTTGGCGTACCGGAAACTATTAAAATAGATTAAAATTACTCAAATCATCCGAATTATTTTCGGATGATTTATTTTTACTTATTTAGCTCATTTATATGAAAATAGTTCATTTTTAGGGTTTTTGTACACCAGTCAGCTCGCTTAAGCGAACTTCACCGGTTTACGCGTTTTACTTTAAAAGTTTGATAATTAGCACAAATAATTATCCGTTTACTCTCGGATCTCGAAATTTTGCACAAATCACTTTTTAACAGTGGGGAACTTTATAAAAATATTTCCAGAATTAATTCTTATATTTAAAATTTACTTATCTATTTTTAAACACCATTTAAACACTAAATATGTCGTAAATACCAAACGATCTTAGAAAAATCCCAAATTTCTCCTGGATGTCCCCTGCCATCCACATAGCCCCCTGTTATTTTTTTCCAAAACCAAAATCTTCTTTTAAATGCCATTTTTACTAAAACCGAGCTAGAAATCCCTAGAACTCGTTTAACCGAAAAGCCTACTTAGTCTTCTCCAACGGACCTCAAATTTTGTGTGTGACTTATACATGATATGAAAAGCTTATCCACAATTTTCCAGAATTTTTCATGATATTTAACTATTTTTCACCGTTTTTGGCCAAAACCGAGCATTAAATTCACCAAATATTCATCCTTCATCCAAGAATTACCAAAACTTCACAGAACTCATATTTCCATGTGTTTAACACCTCTGTAAAATTTCGTGACCTAACTCTAAACAACCAACAATCTGTCCAAAAACACATACACCGACAAAAACCGAATATACCTTTCGTTTTCCGCCACTACAAGCTACAAACTCATCTTTCCGCCTTATCTACCACTAAATACAGAGCCTACAAACAACATACCACAATACCAAGCAAGTTACACTCACGATCAAGCCATTTCTTTCATGGTTACGGTTATGATACTAAAAACAAAGATTTAACCGTAAAAATTCGTTTTTGATTCGTTTAACTCATTTCTTGGACCAAGATCCTTTGTATAACCCGTATACATCACTTGATCACGCAAGAATCGGTTTTTATCTTTGAAACCTCATTTTCTTGCAAACAAACTCAAGAAACGAAGATGAACACGTATATAACACGATTATTACCTCGGTTTTCTTGCTCAATTTCCGGATTTTTTGATATCAAAGTTGAGAGAGATGAAGGATTGTTGAATAGATGATGAGAAAAAAAAGAAAACAAAAGTGGGATGATGGACTTAAGTCCGATCGGAACCCATGTGGGGGTGGGGTGGGACCCACAAGTCCATTCTTGGCCACTCATTTGGATTGTGTAATCCGGATAATGTTGTGGATAATCTGGTTCAGTTCGTTTTTCGGTTAAACGTTTAATTCCGCTCAAAACGAGGCCAACACGGTCGTTTTTCGGCTTAAAAATAAAATTTATATAAAACCGATTTAAAAACTTAAACCATGACATTTATTAACTTAAAACATCATAGTATTAATAATTGTGCATCTTTTTCGGCTTGATCGATCGTCTCTTGCTCGGTTTGGTATTAAAGGTTTCGTTTAACGTACCGACGTACTATTAAATCGAAATCCTTTTTCTGTGCTTTAATCCACTTATTCCGAAGCTTTAATACTTCGTAACATCACTAAATAACATATATCTCGCCTATAATTGAACCCTCGATTCATTCGGGTTTCAATAACTATCGATCGTTTGATCGCATATTCAATACGGTGAGTTATATATTCACATACAATCAATACAACGAACCATGTATTCTCGTATAATTACCATGGTAACTCATGTACCCGACATTACATATGACGTAACTAACGTCTACCAGTTAGGGTATACCTGGTTTCGTCGAAATCGTTACATTCTCCCCCCGTTAAGAAATTTCGTCCTCGAAATTTTACACGCCCACTATCTCCTTTCGAGAGAAAGGTGGGGGGGTTTTTCCTTCAGAATTCACCCTCGCGTTACCAAGTATAATCTGGTCCTCTCTGTGAATTCCACTTAATCTTAATTAATAAAGCTTGGTATGTCCAAACTGTTTAGTTATTCCCGTCTACCATCTCTACGGAATTAGTTATGATATCAAGTATGTCTTCTATGAGTACTTCTATTACTAGTACTTTCGTTGCCTCATTGCTTAGGCACTTTTCAATCCGTATACATGGCAAAACATCATGTATAGTACTTATCCCCTGGAGTACTTTAATCTATAAACTAAATGACCAATCATGGAAATTCTTTCATGAGGTCCAATATATTACGGTGTTATTTTCGGTTTTGCCAAACCTCATATCACCTCTCTAAGGTGATGCCTTAAAAATACCTTGTCACCTCTTTCCAGTGACAATGGTTTCCTTTGAATGCTGGCATAAATCCTTTGCCAATCTCGCGCTGCTTTCAACTTACCTTAAATATTATAAATCCGATTGATTGTTTCTCGGGTCAATTCAAATCTTATGGCTCGATCGACGCCCATTTTCAATTTAACAAATTGGAGATAACTGCTTCACCCATAGAAAGCTTCAAGCTCTCGATGCTTCCTTCCCCTCCTTCCAATAATGGAAGTAGGATGACTATTTCGATCTGAGATCATTGAAAATGGTACTCCACGACGAGTTACCATTTCAACATCATGAATTTGGGCGAGAATTCATTGTGGTAATCGTCATAGATTGGAATGAAATGCGAGGATTGGTTAATCGATCCGCGATTACCCAATTTTCCTCATGCCTTTGATATATCTTGGGAATTTGCATCCCGAAATCCAATGTAATTTATTCCCACTATCATTGGCGAATTTTCTATCATTGTGGCGTTCCCAAGGGTTTTCGGTATGCAGCCTTATCTCTTGCATAACTTAAATTTTCACCAACATACGTAACCATATCTTTCTCCACTCTCGGTCATTAACAAAATCTTTTCAGATATTCGTATCATCAATAGTCCAATCCGATCCCGGATGTATGGAATATTTCGATCTATGCGCTTCGTCCATGATTAATTCACTAAGGTCATGGAGGGTCGGGATCTAAACCCGATTTTTGAAGTAGAGAATTTCGTCCACGCGCTGTTCGAAATTCTTCTCAATGCCGTAAGGTTCCTTCTTTTCCAATTGTTCCTCTTTCAACGCCTCACGTTGAGCGACTCGAATCAGGTTCGAAGGTTCAACTGGACTATCATCCCCAACGCCCTCATTCGCAATGGCTTAACCCGATCTTTCCTACTCAAGGCATCGGTTACGACGTTAGCCTTGCCGGGTGGTAACGGATGTCACAGTCTTAATTGTTTAACAACTCAACCCATCTTCGTTGCCTCATATTTAGTTCTTTCTGATCGAATATGTGATGCACACTTTTATGATCAGTGAAGATGGTGCACTTCGTATCGTAGAGACAATGTCTCCACATTTTAAGTGCATAGATAACCGCTCCCAGTTCTAAGTCGTGAGTAGTGTAATTTTACTCGTGTACTTTTAACTGTCGGGAAGCATAGGCTATAACCTTAATATACTGCGTCAACACGCATCCTAACCCTTTACGCGATGCGTCACAATACGCGACAAAACCATCGTCTCTATCGGGGAGACTTAAAATCGGCGCTTGGCACAATTTTAATGGTTTCTATCTTATTTGGTTCTATGTGAAATCCTTGTTGCTTTACAACATGACCAAGGGATTATGCATTCTTTATTCAAAATCACATTTCAAAAATTTCGCGTACAACTCCTCTTGCTTTAACATTTCCACAATTTTCCTTATCCGTCGCTCGTGCTCTTCTTTACGTTGCGAATGTATTAAAATATCATCAATGAATGTTATGACAAATTTGTCAAAATAAAGTTACAGACTCGGTTCATGAGTTCCATGAATGCTGCCGGCGCATTTGTTAGCCCGAAAGGCATAACTAAGAATTCATAATGGCCGTAGCGAGTCCGAAACACTGTTGTTGCAACGTCTTCCTCTTGGATCTCTCATTTGGTGATAACTATATCCACGATCAATTTTTCTAAAAATAAATCGTCCCTTGCAGTTGGTTAAACAGATCATTCACTTCGAAGAAGTGAGCACCTACCCTTGATCGTCACTTTATTCAATTCTCCCTAATCAACACATATCCTAACACTTCCGTCCTTCATTTCCCAATTAAAACTGGTGCACCCCATGGTGACTAACTAGGTCATATAAAATCTTATCCAGCAATTCTTGTAACTGATTGGATATTTCTTGCATCTCAGACGGTGCAAGTCGGCAGGATGCTTTAGCAACAGGGCCAGCTTGAGACATTAAATCGATTCTGAATTCGACCTGTCGGGTTGGCGGTAATACAGGGAGTTCTTCTGGGAAAACTTGTGGAAATTTGCGCACCACCGGGATATCTTCTATATGTTTTCTTTTAAATACTTTGGCAATCACGTTTGTCAAATACACCACGTCTTCTTGTCATAAATATTATAACATCTCAAGATGAGATTTGAGTGGCAACATAATACCGTACACTTTTCTCTGTATGTTATATATTTTTCTGTACCCAACACATATATATTTCTATATATATGTGTTTCTCCTTCTAATCATCTTCTTTTCATATTTGATTTCTACTTCATGTTGAGTTAGCCAATCCATGCTAACCATTACGTCAAAACTTCTTTGCTTTACTGGTCGTAGGTCAAAAAGGAAAGGTTAATCGTTCAGAATAATAGGACAATTCCGTACAATTTAGTTAACCATTAGGGATTTACCGTTAGCGATTCTACAGTATAAGGTTCTATAGTTTCACTAATCGGTATCTTTCCAAAGGGTAGGAGGTTAGCAGGAACTAACTTCTATCGACGACCGTAAAAATATCACTGAAGCCTATTGATTTAAAACTACAACGTATTTAACACCACTTTTGGATCATGACGTGCTTTATTTGAATTACTCATAGAAGCACGGCTCCTTGCTTGATCAGAGGTTGATGCTTGTCATGAGGTTCATCTTCACTGCCACGTTCATAGCAAGTACAACTGTTTGGCATAATTTGATTTCTTCGAATGGATTGTTATTGAAGTTGTTGGGCTCGGAGTGGTTGTACATGAATGGGTTGGGGTTGCCGGTTCTCATGGCTTCAGTTGGTTCTACGAATGGGGCATTACGTCCATCTTTACCATACCTGTGGCCTACTATCACCCGACATTCTTCTTTCTGCCGATAACTATATTTTCCACATTTAAGGAAGGACCCTTTATGCGGTTCATGTTTTCGCACCAGAACTAGTCTTAGTATAATTCTGGGTTGTAGGACATACCTACTTATTCGCAAGTCTATCTTGCACTATACCTTTATCATTTCCCTTCTTTAACACTCGACGTTTCACCTAACGTCCTTCCATTCCGCTTCCCATAGAATCAAATATATCAATGCTGGCTTATGACACAACCCTTCCAAAGGTTGCATATTTTACAGGGTTGACTATACTCCCTATCGATGGAGTTAGCTCCCAATATAGCGCTCACTTCGCTTAATTTCAGGAGTAATTAGCCAAGTTACCAGACATGACAATTCCTTCGAACGATTAGTGTGCTCTAAGTGATCAGCACACAACATTTCTATCTTTCATAGATCAGTTTCCAATCTCTGAGTTTAATTACTCGAATAAAAGTGCTCTAGCACAAGAATTTTAAATCCTGACCATATCATCTGAGCAATAATTTTCTAACTATAATTTTGTACCATCGTGTTCCATCACGATACAACATAATCTACTAACATATCTGTAGCATATTTCACTACACAATGTTCTAGACTCTTCCCAATATCCTTAACCATTTCGATCTTTTCTATCCACTCGCTAATCTATTCCTTCCTTTACCATCAGTCAACTATTAATAATCCCTTTAACACAACCGATAAACATATTCTTCACACCGGATCTAATTTATTACGACTACTATTCATGTTTAGTTTACAACTAATACTTGTAGTCACAATAGTATCCGGTGGGACAATATCACTCTTAGTAATAACACTAAGAATTGAAATATTCAAAATCATGTGATTGCTCGATCTATAATTCTGCGATCACATTCGCATCAATACTAGCAGTGAGTTGTGATACGACATTCGGTATCATCATCTGCTATCTTCGAGCAATCAACTGAATCATATTAATCTCCATCATTGGAGTTACTCTTTTTATGTCATTCTGCCGTACTCATCCCGTACGCAGTAATCAATACTAATCTCACCGTATAACTCGTTACCAGCTCAATCATAACAGCAAGTACACATACACACCAAATATTATCATACAAATTACACATACCAGTATCTAGTATATATATATGTCCCACAATATAATAACATATAGACTTATCCTGACGTCGGTTAACGTCTAATTATGGTTCATAACCCTTGTCACCATCTGACATATAGATCTTTCTCAACAAAAATCAATGTTTAATATACTTGATTTCAATATCCTTCTGCATGTCGGCATAACCGATACATGATCACCGTGAGCACCAAACGATTACGTACCACAGAGTTATAATATCCGTGTCCATTAATATATCCGGCATACACGGTATACCACCTACGAACGAACATCCAACTATGCTACAATGATTCCAACACTTCTTTGTGTATAGGTAATCACTCTATTCGAGCATACATGGGTGTAAACATCTAACGGATGTAAGGGTAACATAGGGAGTTGTCAGGTTCAAAGTAATTGCGCAACATAGGTTACCTTCAAATATTATTAATTACTATTATGGGAAACTCTACACTTGCTCAGTCAATGTCCTCAGGCGTTCTAGGTTTGCTACAATCGGTAATTCTCGATCTGAAGTTGGTCCGTCTCATATGTTTGTGAGTGAGCAATACATATATATATATATTTCAATATATTATTTTATTTTATTTTATTTATTTACTCCTTTACTTTAATGGAATAAGAATGGGTTCAGGTACGGATCCGTTCGTGCGTGAGGGTCGACGGTTCGGGTGAACATCTGGGGTTATTAAGATATACGGTACCGGTGTTGGTAGGGTAAGGGATTCATCAATTTTGGTTGGGATTGACGGTTACTAGATATTTCTGGTTAATGTCTAACGGGAGATCTAACTTGGTACTATCATAACTATGGCCCGATAAGTCAGTCTTATCATCAACCGATGCTTTAGAAATTTCGGCATCCTCGGTACTTTTTATTATTTCATCCCCCGGTTCCTTATCCGGGTCCCATTTCTCAATACATGTACCCACACGATATGCACATATATATATATATATATACACATTAGCACGTATAAATAATATTATATACTTTACACATATGTTGCCATTTTTACCTATTAATGTTCCCCGTGACTTCCCCTGAATTCCCTCGTGCGGACAAGTCTGTTATTATGTTCCGGACCATAACAACTCACTTGTCCATCCAAGTTCATCCAGACCTCGTCACTATAAATTATTAGTTGATATTCAGACCCTATAATACTTGAGCTACTGGTTATATTTTAGGTATCTTTTAAAGACATCCTAATTCTTTTATAACCAATGGCTCTGATACCAAGTTCTGTAACACCCCGTGACCGCAGCGGAAACGTAAACGGGATGCGACAGACACCTCTGATATCAACCACATTGTTTATAAAGAAAACCGAATGCATTAATATACTTCAAAATTACATTATCTCATATTTCATTACCGTCTAGGTGATACACACATCATACAATACGATTCATAATTCTATCCATTATAAAGTATCCTAACGTCCAGCACGCAACCTTACACACATCAAGCATTTAGCACGTAATCAATCACTTTATCTTAGTTGTACCTGAAAAGCATGTGAGAAAACGGGTCAACTACGAATAGTTGGTGAGTTTCACTAATTTAAATACACCATAACAAATCATTATGGTAATCATAAATAAGCGATGTAATTATACTGAGCCCACAAGTGAAAAACACTATTAACCCCGAAACATATCAAATAACCTCTGGGGACACTGTTAACCCAGAACACTTCCAATAACCTCTGGGAACTCTGTTACCCCAGAAACACATTTGATAACCTCTGGGGACACTGTTAACCCAGAACACTTCCAATAACCTCTGGGAACTCTGTTACCCCAGAAACACATTTGATAACCTCTGGGGACACTGTTAACCCAGAAACACATTTAATAACCTCTGGGAACTCGGTTACCCCAGAACACATTTAATAACCTCTGGGAACTCGTTACCCCAGAACACTGTTTCGGGCCTTACACTGTTAGCAACTCAGACAATTATCATCTTAATTCATTACCGTACGATTCCCGTACAATAAACATTATATAAATACGTTCATTTCCATGCGATCAGCATGTACTTAAACACTTTGATAAAAACATGCTTTCCGCCCCGAGAAAAATATTTAAAACAGTTCAGTAAAAAGGGGCTCGTGAAAACTCACCTTAGCACATGCAAGCAGGTAACAACAATCATTATCAATTAACACGTCCAATCTGTAATATGATCCCTACGATCAACTTTAACCTTATCAATCGGTACATCTGGGGACACTGTTAACCCAGTACTGTACCTGTTCCGGGGGCAATGTTAACCCAGAAATACTTCTCGGGACTCAGATTGTGATGTCGTTTAGAGTTCCATGGTCACAATTTCTATTAATCGTTTTTTCTCGTTTTGCGTGCCTTGCACTGTTATCCGTTTTTATGTTTCAAAAATGAGTTTGGTCACACATGACCCGAAAATAGTGGTTGACGGATAATTTAATTAAAGATGTGAAATTATAGCTCGTTTAGACGTCCCGATTGGCCGCGGGACCCGTTTCCGTCTTTGGCGTACCGGAAACTATTAAAATAGATTAAAATTACTCAAATCATCCGAATTATTTTCGGATGATTTATTTTTACTTGATTAGCTCATTTATAAGAAAATAGTTCATTTTTAGGGTTTTTGTACACCAGTCAGCTCGCTTAAGCGAACTTCACCGGTTTACGCGTTTTACTTTAAAAGTTTGATAATTAGCACAAATAATTATCCGTTTACTCTCGGATCTCAAAATTTTGCACAAATCACTTTTTAACAGTGGGGAACTTTATAAAAATATTTCCAAAATTAATTCTTATATTTAAAATTTACTTATCTATTTTTAAACACCATTTAAACACTAAATATGTCGTAAATACCAAACGATCTTAGAAAAATCCCAAATTTCTCCTGGATGTCCCCTGCCATCCACATAGCCCCCTGTAATTTTTTTCCAAAACCAAAATCTTCTTTTAAATGCCATTTTTACTAAAACCGAGCTAGAAATCCCTAGAACTCGTTTAACCGAAAAGCCTACTTCGACTTTTCCAATGGACCTCAAATTTTGTGTGTGACTTATACATGATATGAAAAGCTTATCCACAATTTTCCAGAATTTTTTATGATATTTAACTATTTTTCACCATTTTTGGCCAAAACCGAGCAGTAAATTCACCAAATATTCATCCTTCATCCAAAAATTACCAAAAATTCACAGAACTCATATTTCCATGTGTTTAACACCTCTGTAAAATTTCGTGACCTAACTCTAAACGACCAACAATCTGTCCAAAAACACATACACCGACAAAAACCGAATATACCTTTCGTTTTCCGCCACTACAAGCTATAAACTCATCTTTCCGCCTTATCTACCAATAAATACAGAGCCTACAAACAACATACCACAATACCAAGCAAGTTACACTCACGATCAAGCCATTTCTTTCATGGTTACGGTTATGATACTAAAAACAAAGATTTAACCGTAAAAATTTTTTTTTGATTCGTTTAACTCATTTCTTGGACCAAGATCCTTTGTATAACCCGTATACATCACTTGATCACGCAAGAATCGGTTTTTATCTTTGAAACCTCATTTTCTTGCAAACAAACTCAAGAAACGAAGATGAACACGTATATAACACGATTATTACCTCGGTTTTCTTGCTCAATTTCCGGATTTTTTGATATCAAAGTTGAGAGAGATGAAGGATTGTTGAATAGATGATGAGAAAAAAAAGAAAACAAAAGTGGGATGATGGACTTAAGTCCGATCGGAACCCATGTGGGGGTGGGGTGGGACCCACAAGTCCATTCTTGGCCACTCATTTGGATTGTGTAATCCGGATAATGTTGTGGATAATCTGGTTCAGTTCGTTTTTCGGTTAAACGTTTAATTCCGCTCAAAACGAGGCCAACACGGTCGTTTTTCGGCTTAAAAATAAAATTTATATAAAACCGATTTAAAAACTTAAACCATGACATTTATTAACTTAAAACATCATAGTATTAATAATTGTGCATCTTTTTCGGCTTGATCGATCGTCTCTTGCTCGGTTTGGTATTAAAGGTTTCGTTTAACGTACCGACGTACTATTAAATCGAAATCCTTTTTCTGTGCTTTAATCCACTTATTCCGAAGCTTTAATACTTCGTAACATCACTAAATAACATATATCTCGCCTATAATTGAACCCTCGATTCATTCGGGTTTCAATAACTATCGATCGTTTGATCGCATATTCAATACGGTGAGTTTTATATTCACATACAATCAATACAACGAACCATGTATTCTCGTATAATTAACATGGTAACTCATGTACCCGACATTACATATGACGTAACTAACGTCTACCAGTTAGGGTATACCTGGTTTCGTCGAAATCGTTACAGATAAGATGTACAAGGATGTGAAGGAGTTCTACTGGTGGCCGGGTATGAAAAAGGACATAGCAACGTATGTCGGTAAGTGCACGACTTGTGCGAGAGTTAAGGCAGAGCACCAGAAACCCTCGGGGATGTTACAACAACCAGAAATTCCCGAATGGAAGTGGGAGCAAATCACGATGGATTTTGTGACACATCTTCCTAAAACGTCACGAGGACATGATGCAATTTGGGTAATCATAGATCGATTAACCAAGTCGGCACATTTTATCCCGATTAGGAATAATTATAACACTGAGAGACTTGCGCAGATTTATATAAATGAAATTGTGTCTCGTCATGGGATACCCATCTCAATCATCTCCGATCGGGATAGCCATTTCACCTCAAATCTTTGGTAAGCTGTGCAAGAAGCGCTGGGAACGCGCATTGATCTAAGCACAGCTTACCACCCTCAGACCGATGGTCAGTCTGAGAGGACCATCCAAACCCTGGAGGATTTGCTTCGTGCATGCGTACTGGATTTTAAGGGAAATTGGGATCAACATCTCCCTTTCGTTGAATTTTCCTATAATAACAGTTACCATACCAGTATAAAGGCAGCGCCTTACGAAGCATTGTACGGTCGGAAGTGCCGATCACCACTCTGTTGGACTGAAGTGGGCGACACTCAGGTTATTAGATCAGACCTGGTCCAGGAAACGACCAGCAAAATCCTTGAAATTAGGAACAATCTGAAGGCCGCGCGGGATCGGCAGAAGAGTTATGCTGATACCCGTAGGAAACCGTTGTCGTTTGAGAAAGGTGATAAAGTGTATTTGAAGGTATCACCTTGGAAGGGTGTAGTCAGATTTGGAAAGGCGGGGAAGTTAGCCCCGAGATATATTGGACCATTCAATATTACTGCAAAAATCGGTCCCGTAGCATACCGATTAGAACTACCCGATGAACTGAGTGCAGTTCACAACGTGTTTCACGTATCGAACTTGAAAAGATGTCTGGCGGATGAGACATCGGTGTTACCTTTAGAGGGTGTCCAAATAAGTGATAAGCTCCATTTCGTAGAGGAACCCATAGAAATAGT
Organism: Bidens hawaiensis; assembly: GCF_021521415.1. Classification (NCBI taxonomy): domain Eukaryota; kingdom Viridiplantae; phylum Streptophyta; class Magnoliopsida; order Asterales; family Asteraceae; genus Bidens; species Bidens hawaiensis. The sequence goes on along the minus strand of NW_027491165.1, from coordinate 141,760 downwards.
AGACGGGAAAATCAAGCAACTTAGACACAATAAGATTTCGTTGGTCAAAGTTAGATGGAATTCGCAACGAGGCCCAGAATATACATGGGAACGAAAGGACGAATTCTGGAAGAAATACCCCTATCTATTTCCTCAAAAGGAAGTAGTCGACGCGTAAAATTTCGAGGACGAAATTTCTGTTACGGGGGGAGAATGTAACGATTCTGGCAAAATCAGGTATACCCTAGCCGATATATACTACTTATGTGTTATTTAATAAGGAATATATGAATTATAATGCGTTGATACGAGTATGTATGATTCACAGTACGGATTATAATCGATTATACAGTTAATCGTATTGGAAATACGATCAACCGATTAACGGTTGTTGAAACTCGAACGAATCGAGGATTACATTATAGACGAGATATATGATATTTAGTGATGTTTACGAAGTATTAAAGCTTTGGGATAAGTGAATTAAAGCACAGAAAAGAATTTTCGATTTAATGGTACGTCGGTACGTTAAACAAAACCTTTAATACCAAACCGAGCAACAGACGATCGATCAAGCCGAAAAAGATGCGCGATTATTAATAATATGATGTTCTAAGATAATAAATGTCATGGTTTAAGTTTTTAAAGTTTTTAAATCGGTTTTATATAAATTTCATTTTTAAGCCGAAAACGACCGTTTTAGCCTCGTTTTAAGCCGAATTAAACATTTAATCGAAAAACGAAATGAACCAGATTATCCAAAACATTATCCAGATTGCCGAAATCTAAATGGGTGGCTAAGAATGGAAAGGTGGGTCCCACCCCACCTCCCCTTCACACCGATCGGACAAGGGGGGTATAACCCCTTGCTTGTTATTTTTTTTTTTAAAACAAACACTTCCATATTCATCAATTCTCTCCATTTTATGATCCAAAAATCCAGAATTTTAGCAAGAAAAGTAAGGTAAAAATCGAGTTATTTACGTTTCCATCTTCGTTTCTTGAGTTTATTTACAAGAAAATGAGGTTTCAAAGATGAAAACTGATTCTTGCATGATCAAGTGATGTATACGGGTTATACAAGGGATCTTGGTCCAAGAAAGGAGTTAAACGAACCAAAAACGAATTTTTACGGTTTAAATCTTTGTTTTTAAATCATAACCGAAACCATGAAAGAAATGGCTTGATTGTGGGTGTAACTTGCTTGGTGTGATGTTATTGTGCTTCTAGGTGTTGTATCTAGTTGTTAACCAAGGCTAGAAAGCAAGATCCTTGCGATTTGAAGCTAAAAACACAAGGTAGTTCGGTTTTTGTATGTTGTATGTGTTTTGGACAGATTGTGGTACGTTTAGAGTTAGGCTACGAAATTTCACAGAGATGATCTACACATGGAAATATGAGATCTGTGAAAATTTGGTAATTTTTGGACAAAGGATGAATATTTGGTGAATTTAATGCTCGGTTTTGGCTAAAAATGGTGAAAAATAGTTAAATATCATGAAAAATTCTGGAAAATTCCAGATAAGCTTTTTATAACATGTAAAAGTCACAAACAAAATTTTAGGTCAGTTGGAGAAGTCTAAGTAGGCTTTTCGGTTAAACGAGTTCTAGGGTTTTCTAGCTCGGTTTTAGTGAAAATGGAATGTAAAAAAAGAATTTGGTTTTGGAAAAATTACAGTGGACTATGTGGATGGCAGGGGTCATCCAGGAAAAATTTGGGATTTTTCTAAGGTCGTTTGGTATTTACGACATATTTAGTGTTTAAATGGTGTTTAAAAATAGATAAATAAATTTTAAATATAAAAATTAATTCTGGAAATATTTTTATAAAATTCCCACTGTCAAAAAGTGATTTGTGCAAAATTTCAAGATCCGAGACTAAACGGATAATTATTTGTGCTAAAAAGAAAATAGAAACAAACTTTTAAAGTTTAAAACGCGTAAACCGGTAAAGTTCGTCTAAACGAGCTGACTGGTGTATAAAAACCCTAAAAATGAACTATTTTCTTATAACTGAGTTGAACAGGTAAAAATGAATCATCCGAAAATAATTCGGATGATTTGGGTAATGTTATCCGATTTACAGTTTCCGGTACATTAAAGACGGAAACGGGTCCCGCGGCCAATCGGGGCGTCTAAACCGAGTTCTAATTTCACAACTTTAATTAAATTATCAGTCAACAACTATTTTCTGGTCGTGTGTGACCAAACTCATTTTTGAAACGTAAAAAACGGATAACCGTGCTAGGCAAGCAAAACTGGGAAAACGAACTAATAGTAATTTTGACTATTGAACTCTAAACGATATCACAATCTGAGTCCGGAGAAGTGTTTCTGGGTTAACATTGCCCCCGGAACGGGTACAGTACTGGGTTAACAGTGTCCCCAGATGTACCGGTTAACACGGTTAAAGTTGTATTAATAGTGATTGTATAGTAACGAACTTAGGGATCGTATTACAGATCCGGATTAATAGCTTGCGTACTGTGTTACCTACTTGCTTGCGATAAGGTGAGTTTCACGAGCCCTTTTTTTTCTGAATTGTTTTTAAATATTCTCCCGGGGCGGAAAACATGTTACTATTGAAATGTTTAAGTACATACTGAACGCATGGATTTGCGTGCATTTATATATATTTTATTGTACGGGAATCGTACGGAAATGTACTAAGATGGTAATTGTCTGAGTTGCTAACATTGTAAGGCCCCGTAACACGAGTGATTAGCTAAAAGCCGGTAGAGTGTGAATAGTACTATTGGTCTGACAAACCCAACTGGTCCAGCTTGGATTTGCTGATGTTTCCCAGCCAGTTGCACATGTCTATTTTGTTGTTATATATTTTTGCTATGTAATGTTAGGCATAGCGGTTTGGGGCAGGTCCGTGGGCGGAGTATGCCACGGGGTTGTATGTGGATAGTCAGAGGTTTCACTTGTGGGCTCAGCATAATTACATCGCTAATATATGATCATTATAATGATTTGTCACTGTTCATTTAAATTAGTGAAACTCACCAACTATTCGTAGTTGACCCGTTTTCTTTACATGCTTTCTAGGTACTCCCAAACTGGAATAATTGCTACATGCATGACGATGCGTGCTTTTTGTGGAAGCTAAATGATCTTTTTGTATTAAATATGTTAATGTACTGTTGGTAAAATTTATGTGTTAACGCCTAAACGGTAACTAAACTCGGAACAATGTAATATGGTGTGAATTAATGTAGTGGTGTTTTCTTTATAAGCAATGCTGTTGATATCAGACGTGTCTGTTGCATCCCGTTTACGTTTCCGCTGCGGTTACGGGGTGTTACAATATTGTCTTTATCTTCAAGATTCAAATTTTGAACTTCAAGAATTAAATGATCATATGAACTTACAATTCCATGATCTTCTTGAATATTGTCTTTGTCTTCAAGATTCAATTTTTCAACGTCAAGAATCAAATGATCAGAAGAACTTTCAATTCCATGATCTTCTTAAATATTGTCTTTGTCTTCAAGATTCAAATTTTCAACTTCAAGAATCAAATGATCATATGAACTTGCAATTCCATGATCTTCTTGAATATTGTCTTTGTCTTCAAGATTCAATTTTTCAACGTCAAGAATCAAATGATCAGATAAACTTTCAATTCCATGATCTTCTTGAATTTTGTCTTTGTCTTCAAGATTCAAATTTTCAACGTCAAGAATCAAATGATCAGATGAGCTTGCAATTCCATGATCTACTAGAATATTGTCTTTGTCTTCAAGATTAAAATTTTCAACTTCAAGAATCAAATGATCGGATGAGCTTGCAATTCCATGATTTTCTAGAATATTGTCTTTGTTCTTAGATTCAAATTTTCAACTTCAAGAATCAAATGATCAGATGAGCATACAATTCCATGATCTTCTTGAATATTTTCTTTGTCTTAAAGATTCAAATTTTCAACTTCAAGAATCAATTGATCAGGTGAACTTGCAATTCCATGATCTTCTTGAATATTGTCTGTCTTTAAGATTCAAATTTTTAACTTCAAGAATCAAATGATCAGATGAACATGCAATTCCATTATCTTATTAAATATTTTCTTTGTCATTAAGATTCAACTTTTCAACTTCAAGAATCAAATGATCAGATGAGCTTGCAATTCCATGATCTTCTTGAATATTGTCTTTGTCTTCAATATTCAAATTTTCAACTTCAAGAATCAAATAATCAGATTAACTTACAATTCCATGATCTTCTTGAATATTGTCTTTGTCTTCAAGATTCAAATTTTCAACTTCAAGAATCAAATGATTAGATGAACTTGCAATTCCATGATCTTCTTGAATATTGTCTTTGTTTTCAATATTCAAATTTTCAACTTCAAGAAAAAAATAATCAGATTAACTTACAATTCCATGATCTTCTTGAATATTGTCTTTGTCTTCAAGATTCAAATTTTCAACGTCAAGAATCAAATGATCAGATAAACTTGCAATTCCATGATCTACTTGAATATTGTCTTTGTCTTCAAGATTCAAATTTTCAACTTCAAGAAACAAATGATCAGATGAGCTTGCAATTCCATGATCTTCTTGAATATTGTCTTTGTTCTTAGATTCAAATTTTCAACTTCTAGAATCAAATGATCAGATAAACTTGCAATTCCATGATCTTCTTGAATATTGTCTTTGTCTTCAAGATTCGAATTCTCAACTTCAAGAATCAAATGATCATATGAACTTGCAATTCTATGATCTTCTTGAATCTTGTCATTTTCTTCAAGATTCAAATTTTCAACTTTAAGAATCAAATGATCAGATGAAATTGCAATTCCATGATCTTCTTGAATATTGGCTATGTCCAAGATTCAAATTTTCAATTTCAAGAATCAAATGATCAGATTAGCTTGCAATTCCATGATCTTCTTGAATATTGTCTTTGTCTTCAATATTCAAATTTTCAACTTCAAGAATCAAATAATCAGAATAACTTACAATTCCATGATCTTCTTGAATATTGTCTTTGTCTTCAAGATTCAAATTTTTAACTTCAAGAATCAATGATCAGATTTGCAATTCCATGATCTTCTTGAATATTGTCTTTGTCTTCAATATTCAAATTTTCAACTTCAAGAATCAAATGATCAGATAAACTTGCAATTCCATGATCTTCTTGAATATTGTCTTTGTCTTCAAGATTCAAATTTTCAACATCAAGAATCAAATGATCAGATAAACTTGCAATTCCATGATCTTCTTAAGTATTATCTTTGTCTTCAAGATTCAAATTTTCAACCTCAAGAATCAAATGATCAGATGAGCTTGAAATTCTATGATCTTCTTGAATATTGTCTCTGTTCTTAGATTCAAATTTTCTACTTCAAGAATCAAATGATCAGATAAACTTGCAATTCCATGATCTTTTTGAATATTGTCTTTGTTATCAAGATTCGAATTCTCAACTTCAAGAATCAAAAGATCATATGAACTTGCAATTCCATGATCTTCTTGAATATTGTCTTTGTCTTCAAGATTAAAATTTTCAACTTCAAGAATTAAAAGATCAGATGAACTTGCAATTCAATGATCCTCTTGAATATTGTCATTGTTTTCAATATTCAAATTTTCAACTTCAAGAATCAAATAATCAGATTAACTTGCAATTCCATGAACTTTTTGAATATTGTCTTTGTCTTCAAGATTTAAATTTTCAACTTCAAAAATCAAATGATTATATGAAGTTGCAATTCCATGATCTTCTTGAATATTGTCTTCGTCTTCAAGATTCAAATTTTTAACGTCAAGAATCAAATGATCAGATGAACTTTCAATTCCATGATCTTCTTGAATATTGTCATTGTCTTCAAGATTCAAATTTTCAACTTCAAGAATCAAATGATCATATGAACTTGCAATTCCATGGTCTTCTTGAATATTGTCTTTGTCTTCAAGATTCAAATTTTCAACGTCAAGTATCAAATGATCAGATGAACTTTCAATTCCATGATCTTCTTGAATATAGTCTTTGTCTTCAAGATTCAAATTTTCAACGTTAAGAATCAGATGATCAGATAAACTTGCAATTCCATGATCTACTTGAATATTGTCTTTGTCTTTAAGATTCAAATTTTCAACTTCAAGAATCAAATGATCAGATTAACTTACAATTTCATGATCTTCTTGAATATTGTCTTTGTCTTCAAGATTCAAATTTTCAACTTCAAGAATTAAATGATCAGATAAACTTGCAATTCCATGATCTTTTTGAATATTGGCTTTGTTTTCAAGATTCAAATATTCAACTTTATGAATCAGATGATCAGATGAGCTTGCAATTCCATTATCTTCTTGAATATTTCCTTTGTCTTAAAGATTCAAATTTTCAACTTCAAGAATCAAATAATCAGATAAGCTTGCAATTCCATGTTCTTCTTGAATATTGTCTTTGTACTCAGATTCAAATTTTAAACTTCAAGAATCAAATGATCAGATGAGCTTGCAATTCCATGACCTTCTTGAACATTGTCTTTGTCTTCAAGATTCGAATTTTCAACTTCAAGAATCAAATGATCAGATGAACTTGCAAATCCATGATCTTCTTGAATATTGTCTTTGTCTTTAAGATTCAAATTTTCAACTTTTAGAATAAAATAATCAGATGAACTTGCAATTCCATGATCTTCTTGAATATTGTCGTTGTCTTCAATATTCAAATTTTCGACTTCAAGAATCAAATGATCAGATGAACTTGCAATTCCATGATCTTCATGAATATTGTCTTTGTCTTCAAGATTCAAATTTTCAACTTCAAGAATCAAATAATCAGATGAGCTTGCAATTCCATGATCTTTTTGAATATTGTCTTTGTCTTCAATATTCAAATTTTCAACTTTAAGAATCAAATGATCAGATGAATTTGCAATTCCATGATCTTCTTGAATATTGTCATTGTCTTCAAGATTCAAATTTTCAACCTCAAGAATCAAATGATCAGATTAAATTACAATTCCATGATCTTCTTGAATATTTTCTTTGTTTTCAAGATTCAAATTATCAACTTCAACAATTAAATGATCAGGTAAACATTCAATTCCATGATCTTCTTGCACATTTTCTTTGTCTTCAAGATTAAACTTTCCTACGTCAAGAATCAAATGATCAGATGAACTTTCAATTCCATGATCTTCTTGAATATTGTCTTTGTGTTCAAGATTCAAATTTTCAACTTCAAGAATCAAATGTTCAGATGAACTTGCAGTTCCATGATCTTCTTGAATATTGTCTTTGTCTTCAAGATTCAAATTTTCAACTTCAAGAATCAAATGATCATATGAACTTTCAATTCCATAATCTTCTTGAATATTGTCTTCGCCTTCAAGATTAAAATTTTCAAAGTCAAGAATAAAATGATCAGATGAGCTTGCAATTCCATGACCTTCTTGAATATTGTATTTGTCTTCAAGATTCGAATTTTCAACTTCAAGAATCAAATGATTATATGAACTTGCAATTCCATGATCGTCTTGAATATTGTCTTTGTCTTCAATATTCAAATTTTCAACTTTAAGAATCAAATGATCAGATGAACTTGCAATTCCATGATCTTCTTGAATATGGTTTTTGTCTTCAAGATTCAAATTTTCAAACTCAAGAATCAAATGATCAAATTAACTTACAATTCCATGATCTTCTTGAATATTTTCTTTGTCTTCAAGATTCAAATTTCCGACGTCAAGAATCAAATGATCAGATGAACTTGCAATTCCATGATCTTCTTGAATATTGTCTTTGTCTTCTAGATTCAAATTTTCAACTTCTAGAATCGAATGATCAGACGAACTTTCAATTCCATGATATTCTTGAATATTTTCTTTGTCTTTAAGATTAAACTTTCCTACGTCAAGAATCAAATGATCAGATGAACTTTCAATTCCATGATCTTCTTGAATATTGTCTTTGTGTTCAAGATTCAAATTTTCAACTTCAAGAATCAAATGTTCAGATGAACATGCAATTCCATGATCTTCTTGAATATTGTCTTTGTCTTCAAGATTCAAATTTTCAACTTCTAGAATCAAATGATCATATGAACTTCCAATTCCGTGATCTTCTTGAATATTGTCTTCGCCTTCAAGATTAAAATTTTCAAAGTCAAGAATCAAATGATCAGATGAGCTTGCAATACCATGACCTTCTTGAATATTGTCTTTGTCTTCAAGATTCGAATTTTCAACTTCAAGAATCAGATGATCATATGAACTTGCAATTCCATGATCTTCTTGAATATTGTCTTTGTCTTCAACATTCAAATTTTCAACTTTAAGAATCAAATGATCAGTTAAACTTGCAATTCCATGATCTTCTTGAATATTGTCTTTGTTCTTAGATTCAAATTTTCATCGTCAAGAATCAAATGATCAGATTAGCTTGCAATTCCATAATCTTCTTGAATATTGTCTTCGTCTTCAAGATTTATATTTTCAACGTCAAGAATCAAATGATCAGATGAACTTGCAATTCCATGATCTTCTTGAATATTGTCTTTGTTTTCAAGATTCAAATTTTCAACTTCAAGAAACTAATATTCAGATGAATTTGCAATTCCATGATCTTCTTGGATATTGTCTTTTTCTTCAAGATTCAAGTTTTCAACTTCAAGAATCAAGTGATCATATGAACTTGCAATTCCATGATCTTCTTGAATATTGTCTTCGCCTTCAAGATTAAAATTTTTAACTTCAAGAATCAAATGATCAGATTAACTTACAATTTCATGATCTTCTTGAATATTGTCTTTGTCTTCAAGATTCAAATTTTCAACTTCAATAATTAAATGATCAAATGAACTTTCAATTCCATGAGCTTCTTGAATATTGTCTTTTTCTTCAAGATTCAAATTTTCAACTTCAAGAATCAAATGATCAGATAAACTTGTAATTCCATGATCTTCTTGAATATTGTCTTTGTCTTCTAGATTCGAATTTTCAACTTTAAGAATCAAATAATCAGATGAACTTGCAATTCCATGATTTTCTTGAATATTGTCTTTGTCTTCAAGATTCAAATTTTCAACATCAAGAATCAAATGATCAGATGAGCTTGCAATTCCATGATCTTCTAGAATATTGTCTTTGTTCATAGATTCGAATTCTCAACTTTAAGAATCAAATGATCATATGAACTTGCAATTCCATGATCTTCTTGAATATTGTCTTTGTCTTCACGATTAAAATTTTCAACTTCAAGATGAAATTGCAATTCCATGATATTCTTAAATATTGTCTTGGTCTTCAATATTCAATTTTTCAACTTCAAGAATCAAATAATCAGATTAACTTACAATTCCATAATTTTCTTTAATATTGTCTTTGTCTTCATGATTCAAATTTTCAACTTCAAGAATCAAATGATCAAATGAGCTTGCAATTCCATGATCTTCTTGAATATTTTCTTTGTCTTAAAGATTCAAATTTTCAACTTCAAGAATCAAATGATCAGATTAGCTTGCAATTCCATGATCTTCTTGAATATTGTCTTTGTCTTCAATATACAAATTTTAAACTTCAAGAATCAAATGATCAGATTACCTTACAATTCCATGATCTTCTTGAATATTGTCTTTGTTCTTAGATTCAAATTTTCAACTTTAAGAATCAAATGATCAGATAAACTTGCAATTCCATGATCTTCTTGAATATTGTCTTTGTCTTCAAGATTCGAATTCTCAACTTCAAGAATCTAATATTCAGATGAACTTTCAATTCCATGGTCTTCTTGAATATTGTCTTTGTTTTCAAGATTCAAATTTTCAACTTCAAGAATCTAATATTCAGATGAACTTGCAATTCCATGATCTTCTTGAATATTGTCTTTTTCTTCAAGATTCAAGTTTTCAACTTCAAGAATCAAGTGATCATATGAACTTGCAATTCCATGATCTTCTTGAATATTGTCTTTGTCTTCACGATTAAAATTTTCAACTTCAAGATGAAATTGCAATTCCATGATATTCTTAAATATTGTCTTGGTCTTCAATATTCAATTTTTCAACTTCAAGAATCAAATAATCAGATTAACTTACAATTCCATAATCTTCTTTAATATTGTCTTTGTCTTCATGATTCAAATTTTCAACTTCATGAATCAAATGATCAGATGAGCTTGCAATTCCATGATCTTCTTGAATATTTTCTTTGTCTTAAAGATTCAAATTTTCAACTTCAAGAATCAAATGATCAGATTAGCTTGCAATTCCATGATCTTCTTGACTATTGTCTTTGTCTTCAATATTCAAATTTTCAACTTCAAGAATCAAATAATCAGATTAACTTACAATTCCATGATCTTCTTGAATATTGTCTTTGTCATCAAGATTCAAATTTTCAACTTCAAGAATCGATGATCAGATTTGCAATTCCATGATTTTCTTGAATATTGTCTTTGTCTTCAATATTCAAATTTCAACTTCAAGAATCAAATGATCAGATTACCTTACAATTCCATGATCTTCTTGAATATTGTCTTTGTCTTTAAGATTCAAATTTTCAACTTCAAGAATCAAATAATCAGATTAACTTACAATTCCATGATCTTCTTGAATATTGTCTTTGTCTTCAAGATTCAAATTTTCAACTTCAATAATCGATGATCAGATTAGCAATTCCATGATCTTCTTGAATATTGTCTTTGTCTTCAATATTCAAATTTTCAACTTCAAGAATCAAATGATCAGATTAACTTACAATTCCATGATCTTCTTGAATATTGTCTTTGTCTTCAATATTCAAATTTTCAACCTCAAGAATCAAATGATCAGATGAGCTTGCAATTCCATGATCTTCTTGAATATTGTCTTTGTTCTTAGATTCAAAATTTCAACTTCAAGAATCAAATGATCAGATAAACTTGCAATTCCATGATCTTCTTAAATATTGTCTTTGTTTTCAAGATTCGAATTCTCAACTTCAAGAATCAAAAGATCATATGAACTTGGAATTCCATGATCTTCTTGAATATTGTCTTTGTCTTAAAGATTAAAATTTTCAACTTCAAGAATCAATTGATCAGATGAACTTGCAATTCCATGATCTTCTTGAATATTGTCTTTGTTTTCAATATTCAAATTTTCAACTTCAAGAATCAAATAATCAGTTTAACTTACAATTCCATGACCTTCTTGAATATTGTCTTTGCCTTCAAAATTTAAATATTCAACTTCAAAAATCAAATGATCATATGAACTTGCAATTCCATGATCTTCTTAAATATTGTCTTCGTCTTCAAGATTCAAATTTTCAACGTCAAGAATCAAATGATCAGATGAACTTTCAATTCCATGATCTTCTTGAATATTGTCTTTATCTTCAAGATTCAAATTTTGAACTTCAAGAATCAAATGATCATATGAACTTGCAATTCCATGATCTTCTTGAATATTGTCTTTGTCTTCAAGTGTGACAATCGTCAATTTCAGGTTAACTCCGTTAACTCAACTCCGTCAATTCAAACTTAAGATCACTGAATCTATAATGCACACTTCATTACATTTAAACTAGGGTTTAAATGACGCTTAACACTTACTACATGTGTAGTCTTTCGGGATTTGCACCGAAACGTAAACGAGTTGACGCAAACGATTGATAAATAAACGATAAACGTCAACATAATAATTATGTGATAATTATGTGTTAACATATGTGTTACTTGATTATATTGTGTGTAATGCTAGACAAGAAACAAGAACTAAGTTAGTTAAGTTAGAAAAACAACAATTGAAAGTGGAGGGACTTGAGTGTAACTTGTATGTCTATAAATATATCCTTAACACTTAACCCTAACTTATTATTATTAACCCCAAAGCTCCGATCGGCCTCCCTCCCTTGCTCTCCTTGGCTTCCGTCCACTTCCACACACACATACATCAAGAAATCAAGCGTTTAATCCAAGAACTAGGTGCTAGGAAGGTATAATTGATCATCCTTTACATTCTTGTTGATTGATTTTGATGTTTGTTGGGTTAATAACAAACCCTAGGCTGCCGATTTTGAGTGTATACATAGCTAACATGATTGTTGTTATTTGGATGATGATTTGATAACTAGATTGAATCTTGTTGTATGGTGATTGTTGTGTCTTTGATTTGAGTTCAAACACAAACCCTAATCTTGTATGTAATGTGAAATTGATGTGCATGGATGGTGTTTATGGGTCTAGAGGGTTATATGGATGCATGATAGTTCATAGATTGTTATTATGTTGAGTTTGGATGTAAACAGATTCTGGACAGAATGTGAATACGATGTTTAAGTGACTGTAACGAAGTGTAAACGTGAAAATTGGTTGCGATTGTGGGTACTGCAGTAAACTAGGTTGAGTCTAGTTTCTATAAAGTATAAGTTTGTAATTTTTGGACAAGTAGAAGTTTAATTTTATGATTTTACAAAAACGTTGTGCAAAGCTGAGCTGTTAGACCTGCTGTTAGGTTATGTTGTAAATGTTATATCTCATGAACTACGAGACCAATTGGGTTGGTTCCACTTCTGGAAGTTGACTCATTGAGTTAGAAACCAAACCCAAGTGGTCTTGCATTTATTGGATTTTTCGTTTAACAGGAATTGCAAATAACATTCTGTTGTGCATGAATCTGACTGTTATGAGTTTGCTGTAATGATTTGATGATTGTGAGAAAACTATGAGGAATAAAAATGTAATAAAATATGTTCTGGAAACCTAAGACATATGTGCTTCTGTGATGATTTTTGGTAAATTAATTGAGATGCTATGATAGGTGAAATAGTACAATCTTTCTAGTAGGATTTCTGTCTCGGTGAAACTAGCTGCTGAGTTGTGTAAAAATGCATGAAATATGATATTTGTTATATAATTGTTATGTTTTGACCAAAATACCCTTGCGGGGAATAGTTGCTAATTGATTGCCATGATTTGACCAAATTGCCCTTATGGGGAATAATGGCTAGTTAATTGTTATTTGTTGACCAAAATGCCCTTACGGGGAATAATTGCTAGTAATGTACGTTATGAATACATGACACGTATATGATTGCTTACACATGTGATGTGTCACAAAAACACTTGTGAAAGTGACACACGATTCACAAACGAAACACGAAACATGTTATGTGCATAGGTATTATGTGCCGGGTCTAGAGACTCGATAATATTCCGACACTTAGAAAAATCTCTTTGTTGTTTTAGAACGTTAGAGAGAGTTTTTCGGTGACGCGCATCTTGGTGATTTATTTTGGGAAATTCTTCGCAAACAGTGAGTTTCACTTTCCCCTCTTTAAACTGTTTTCAAACGCTTTTCACTTGGGGGAGATAACATACTCCACAACGCATTTAAGATTTTGTTATAAATTATATATCACTTGTAAAGGCTAAGTGGCAAACGAAACATTTGAAGTCCTACACATCGAACCGGTTAATATCTTGGATAGCGAGTCACTGTTGAGTAGTACTACTGGGTTTGACAAACCCCACCCAACGCTAAACTCGACTAGAGGTCGAGCGGGTGTAATTTTGTGTAACATCCTAAAATTTATAATGTTGAATAAAGAAAGTTATGTTAGTGATTTCGCGTTTTAATTATTAATATCGAGTAGGAGCGGGTCATGGACTTGGATTATTTGAGATAGGATAAATGAGAATGGGATTTCAGGGATATAAATACCCCCAAAATCCCAAAATATCTCATTTCTCACCAAACTCCACACACACTCCACACACTCCTCAAAACACACATACTAACCGATCAAGATTCGAAGCCGAGACCCGAGATTTTGTTGATAGATCTGAGTTGGTAAGGTAAGAACAAATCCACCAAAGCTTATATTACTGAAAATGGTTAGGATTTGATGGGTTAACCGAACCCGAAACCCAAACTGCCCAAATCGGACCCCTAAAACGTCGATTTTAGGCCGATTTGATGGTTGGGGTTTGTAGGCGCCGATCATACGATTCCGTGGGTACCAAAATCGAGTTATTTGGCTAAGAAACGAAGGAGTTATGGGCAAAACAGATCTGCAGCGCGATAACTTCGCCTGCAAGATTAAGTTCGCCTGATGAACTTCGCCTTCAAGCGTAACTTCGCCTTCAAGCGTAACTTCGCCTAAGGTATAACTTCGCCTGAAGCCAAGTTCGCCTAAGGTTTAACTTCGCCTGAAGCCAAGTTCGCCTAAGGTTTAACTTCGCCTGAAGCCAAGTTCGCCTAAGGTATAACTTCGCCTGAAGCCAAGTTCGCCTAAGGTTTAACTTCGCCTGAAGCCAAGTTCGCCTAAGGTTTAACTTCGCCTGAAGCCAAGTTCGCCTAAGGTTTAACTTCGCCTGAAGCCAAGTTCGCCTAAGGTATAACTTCGCCTGAAGCCAAGTTCGCCTAAGGTTTAACTTCGCCTGAAGCCAAGTTCGCCTAAGGTTTAACTTCGCCTGAAGTGAAGTTCGTTTATAAAATAAATTAAAAACCTAATGGAAAATGTGTTAAGGCAGTTATCGAAAATAAAATTTTTCCAAGCTGACCTGGCAGCTTAACCCCAGCCAGGGGCTCTGCCCCTTGGACCCCGCTAGGGGCTGCCGCCCCTAGAACCCCGCTGTCAGGGGCGCTGCCCCCGGACCCCCGTTCGTTGTGGGTCATATATAGATAGAAATACAAAACGAGAAGTAGTAGTTAATTGATATGTGTAAATATTATACAGTTAGCCGAGCCCAGTTAAAGAAAGGAATTACGATCAACGGCGAGCGTAACAGGATCCAGGTGAGTTTCTAGCCCCATTCCTTGTTATGTTTTCGGGGCTGTGTGCATACTTGATGTGTTGTTAATACATTTATCCTAAGTGATAAGTGTATGCCATATGTGATATATGTGATATGTATGAATGATTGCTTGATGGTACGTGAACGATCTTCGGATATTGCACGTACTGTCAGGTTGTAACGTTATAAATATGGTAAGTATGATATGTATGAATGATTGCTTGATGGTACGTGAACGATCTTCGGATATTGCACGTACTGTCAGGTTGTAACGTTATAAATATGGTAAGTATGATATGTATGAATGATTGCTTGATGGTACGTGAACGATCTTCGGATATTGCACGTACTGTCAGGTTGTAACGTTATAAATATGGCAAGTATGATATGTATGTTTATGTGTATGAACGTAATAAAGTTAATAAAAAAAGGAAATAACGGTTGTATGGTTGTATGGTTACGAAAAGGGTACCGAGCCCTAATAATACTCGAGGTATGATGTATGGTTGTATGGTAACGAAGAGGGAATCGAACCCTACTAATATTCGAAAACAAGGGACCAGACCCTAATAATATCTGTGATGTTAGGGACCAGACCCTAATAATATCTGTGATGTTAGGGACCAGACCCTCATAATATCTGTGATGTTAGGGACCAGACCCTTATAATATCTGTGATGTTAGGGACCAGACCCTTATAATATCTGTGATGTTAGGGACCAGACCCTTATAATATCTGTGATGTTAGGGACCAGACCCTTATAATATCTGTGAGGTTATAGGGCGAAAGGCTCTTTAAAACGTATGATTATGAATGTAAAGAAAGTATGTAAGTAAGAATGAAGGCATGAGTACTTATGTGTGTATGAAAGAAAGTTATGAGGTTAAGTACGTATGTATGTAATATGGTATTGTATGGTATTGTATGATTAACTAGAACTCACTCAGCGTAGCTGACTTTTAGTATGCACGCAGGTGAGTAGGTTGAGACAGCTGGCTTGAGTGGAGGACACATGGCAGAAGACTAAAGCCTGGCATCTAAAGATCTGATATGTTTTATAAGTTATGTTTTGATTTTGAAAGACAAGAGGAATGTTTTAAGACATGATTATGAATTGATATGTAATGTTTTATGAAAGTTTTATATTCCGCGTAAAGTTTTAATTAACTCTGATATTTAGAACTGTGTTTATGAGTAAATCCAACACGAAAGTAGGGTTACCGGTAACGGGGCCTTACATTTTGGCTAACACATACCATGGTCTGGAGGACCTGGTGACAAGGCACTTACTAAACGAGTCAGCTTCGGTGTCGAACACTTAGTAATACTTGTTGTATAGACTAGCTACCTATCGATATATAATTTGACATAACACTATCTGGTAACGCAAAACGCCGTAACGAGGTTACGCAAAACGCTTAACGCAAAACGCCGTAACGAGGTTACGCAAAACGCTTAACGCAAAACGCCGTAACGTGGTTACGCAAAACGCTAACGTAAAACGTTGAACGCAAACGCTAAACGATTTATTTTATATAACTTGTGAACTCACCAACCTTGTGTTGGCACTTTTAGTATGTTATTCTCAGGTAGCCGAGGCGGGCGCGCGGTTTAGGAACATGCATTGTGTGATAAACTTTTAACTATGCAAACTTGTTTTAACTGTTATCCTTGGTTTTTAAATCGTCCTGCGTGACGTAACTTTGTTCTATGGTTTTACGCTTCCGCACTTATTTTCATTTAAACGTTTTTTTTTATGGTTTGATTATAACTGATGATTCCGATCCTGTTAGTTCACACCCTCTGACGGTAAAACTCCGTTAGTGGATTTTGAGGGTGTGACATCAAGATTCAATTTTTCAACGTCAAGAATCAAATGATCAGAAGAACTTTCAATTCCATGATCTTCTTGAATATTGTCTTTGTCTTCAAGATTCAAATTTTCAACTTCAAGAATCAAATGATCATATGAACTTGCAATTCTATGATCTTCTTGAATATTGTCTTTGTCTTCAAGATTCAATTTTTCAACGTCAAGAATCAAATGATCAGATAAACTTTCAATTCCATGGTCTTCTTGAATATTGTCTTTGTCTTCAAGATTCAAATTTTCAACGTCAAGAATCAAATGATCAGATGAGCTTGCAATCCATTATCTACTTGAATATTGTCTTTGTCTTCAAGATTAAAATTTTCAACTTCAAGAATCAAATGATCAGATGAGCTTGCAATTCCATGATTTTCTAGAATATTGTCTTTGTTCTTAGATTCAAATTTTCAACTTCAAGAATCAAATGACCAGATGAGCTTGCAATTCCATGATCTTCTTGAATATTTTCTTTGTCTTAAAGATTCATATTTTCAACTTCAAGAATCAATTGATCAGGTGAACTTTCAATTCCATGATCTTCTTGAATATTGTCTTTGTTTTTAAGATTCAAATTTTTAACTTCAAGAATCAAATGATCTGATGAACTTGAAATTCCATGATCTTCTTGAATATTTTCTTTGTCTTTAAGATTCAACTTTTCAACTTAAGAATCAAATGATCAGATGAGCTTGTAATTCCATGATCTTCTTGAATATTGTCTTTGTCTTCAATATTCAAATTTTCAACTTCAAGAATCAAATAATCAGATTAACTTACAATTCCATGATTTTCTTTAATATTGTCTTTGTCCTCAAGATTCAAATTTTCAACTTCAAGAATCAAATGATCAGATGAACTTGCAATTCCATGATCTTCTTGAATATTGTCTTTGTCTTCAATATTCAAATTTTCAACTTCAATAAGAAAATAATCAGATTAACTTACAATTCCATGATCTTCTTGAATATTGTCTTTGTCTTCAAGATTCAAATTTTCAACGTCAAGAATTAAATGATCAGATAAACTTGCAATTCCATGATCTACTTGAATGTTGTCTTTGTCTACATGATTCAAATTTTCAACTTCAAGAATCAAATGATCAGATGAGCTTGCAATTCCATGTTCTTCTTGAATATTGTCTTTGTTCTTAGATTCAAAATTTCAACTTCAAGAATCAAATGATCAGATAAACTTGCAATTCCATGATCTTCTTAAATATTGTCTTTGTCTTCAAGATTCGAATTCTTAACTTCAAGAATCAAAAGATCATATGAACTTGCAATTCCATGATCTTCTTGAATATTGACTTTGTCTTCAAGATTAAAATTTTCAACTTCAAGAATCAATTGATCAGATGAACTTGCAATTCCATTATCTTCTTGAATATTGTCTTTGTTTTTAACATTCAAATTTTCAACTTCAAGAATCAAATAATCAGATTAACTTACAATTCCATGTCCTTCTTGAATATTGTCTTTGCCTTCAAAATTTAAATATTCAACTTCAAAAATCAAATGATCATATGAACTTGCAATTCCTTGATCTTCTTAAATATTGTCTTCGTCTTCAAGATTCAAATTTTCAACGTTAAGAATCAAATGATTAGATGAACTTTCAATTCAATGATCTTCTTGAATATTGTCTTTATCTTCAAGATTCAAATTTTGAACTTCAAGAATCAAATGAGCATATGAACTTGCAATTCCATGATCTTCTTGAATATTGTCTTTGTCTTCAAGATTCAATTTTTCAACGTCAAGAATCAAATGATCAGAAGAACTTTCAATTCCATGATCTTCTTAAATATTGTCTTTGTCTTCAAGATTCAAATTTTCAACTTCAAGAATCAAATGATCATATGAACTTGCAATTCCATGATCTTCTTGAATATTGTCTTTGCCTTCAAGATTAAAATTTTCAAAGTCAAGAATCAAATGATCAGATGAGCTTGCAATTCCATGACCTTCTTGAATATTGTCTTTGTCTTCAAGATTCAATTTTTCAACGTCAAGAATCAAATGATCAGATAAACTTTCAATTCCGTGATCTTCTTGAATATTGTATTTGTCTTCAAGATTCAAATTTTCAACGTCAAGAATCAAATGATCAGATGAGCTTGCAATTCCATGATCTACTTGAATATTGTCTTTGTCTTCAAGATTAAAATTTTCAACTTCAAGAATCAAATGATCAGATGAGCTTGCAATTCCATGATTTTCTAGAATATTGTCTTTGTTCTTAGATTCAAATTTTCAACTTCAAGAATCAAATGATCAGATGAGCTTGCAATTCCATGATCTTCTTGAATATTTTCTTTGTCTTAAAGATTCAAATTTTCAACTTCAAGAATCAATTGATCAGGTGAACTTGCAATTCCATTATCTTCTTGAATATTGTCTTTGTCTTTAAGATTTAAATTTTTAACTTCAAAAATTAAATGATCGGATGAACTTGCAATTCCATTATCTTCTTGAATATTTTATTTGTCTTTAAGATTCAACTTTTCAACTTCAAGAATCAAATGATCAGATGAGCTTGCAATTCCAAGATCTTCTTAAATATTGTCTTTGTCTTCAATATTCAAATTTTCAACTTCAAGAATCAAATAATCAGATTAACTTACAATTCCATGATCTTCTTGAATATTGTTTTTGTCCTCAAGATTCAAACTTTCAACTTCAAGAATCAAATGATCAGATGAACTTGCAATTCCATGATCTTCTTGAATATTGTCTTTGTCTTCAATATTCAAATTTTCAACTTTAAGAAGAAAATAATCAGATTAACTTACAATTCCATGATATTCTTGAATATTGTCATTGTCTTCAAGATTCAAATTTTCAACGTCAAGAATCAAATGATCAGATGAGCTTGCAATTCCAAGATCTTCTTAAATATTGTCTTTGTCTTCAATATTCAAATTTTCAACTTCAAGAATCAAATAATCAGATTAACTTACAATTCCATGATCTAATTGAATATTGTCTTTGTCTTCAAAATTCAAATTTTCAACTTCAAGAATCAAATGATCAGATGAGCTTGCAATTCCATGATCTTCTTGTATATTGTCTTTGTTCTTAGATTCAAATTTTCAACTTCAGGAATCAAATGATCAGATAAACTTGCAATTCCATGATCTTCTTGAATATTGTCTTTGTCTTCAAGATTCGAATTCTCAACTTCAAGAATCAAATGATCATATGAACTTGCAATTCCATGATCTTCTTGAATATTGTCATTTTCTTCAAGATTAAAATTTTCAACTTTTAGAATCAAATGATCAGATGAAATTGCAATTCCATGATCTTCTTGAATATTGTCTTTGTCCAAGATTCAAATTTTCAACGTCAAGAATCAAATGATCAGATTAGCTTGCAATTCCATGATCTTCTTGAGTATTGCCTTTGTCATCAATATTCAAATTTTCAACTTCAAGAATAAAATAATCAGAATAACTTACAATTCCATGATCTTCTTGAATATTGTCTTTGTTCTTAGATTCAAATTTTCAACTTCAAGAATCAAATGATCAGATGAGCTTGCAATTCCATGATCTTCTTGAATATTTTCTTTGTCTTAAAGATTCAAATTTTCAACTTCAAGAATCAATTGATCAGGTGAACTTGCAATTCCATTATCTTCTTGAATATTGTCTTTGTCTTTAAGATTTAAATTTTTAACTTCAAAAATTAAATGATCGGATGAACTTGCAATTCCATTATCTTCTTGAATATTTTATTTGTCTTTAAGATTCAACTTTTCAACTTCAAGAATCAAATGATCAGATGAGCTTGCAATTCCAAGATCTTCTTAAATATTGTCTTTGTCTTCAATATTCAAATTTTCAACTTCAAGAATCAAATAATCAGATTAACTTACAATTCCATGATCTTCTTGAATATTGTTTTTGTCCTCAAGATTCAAACTTTCAACTTCAAGAATCAAATGATCAGATGAACTTGCAATTCCATGATCTTCTTGAATATTGTCTTTGTCTTCAATATTCAAATTTTCAACTTTAAGAAGAAAATAATCAGATTAACTTACAATTCCATGATATTCTTGAATATTGTCATTGTCTTCAAGATTCAACTTTTCAACTTCAAGAATCAAATGATCAGATGAGCTTGCAATTCCAAGATCTTCTTAAATATTGTCTTTGTCTTCAATATTCAAATTTTCAACTTCAAGAATCAAATAATCAGATTAACTTACAATTCCATGATCTAATTGAATATTGTCTTTGTCTTCAAAATTCAAATTTTCAACTTCAAGAATCAAATGATCAGATGAGCTTGCAATTCCATGATCTTCTTGTATATTGTCTTTGTTCTTAGATTCAAATTTTCAACTTCAGGAATCAAATGATCAGATAAACTTGCAATTCCATGATCTTCTTGAATATTGTCTTTGTCTTCAAGATTCGAATTCTCAACTTCAAGAATCAAATGATCATATGAACTTGCAATTCCATGATCTTCTTGAATATTGTCATTTTCTTCAAGATTAAAATTTTCAACTTTTAGAATCAAATGATCAGATGAAATTGCAATTCCATGATCTTCTTGAATATTGTCTTTGTCCAAGATTCAAATTTTCAACGTCAAGAATCAAATGATCAGATTAGCTTGCAATTCCATGATCTTCTTGAGTATTGCCTTTGTCATCAATATTCAAATTTTCAACTTCAAGAATAAAATAATCAGAATAACTTACAATTCCATGATCTTCTTGAATATTGTCTTTGTTTTCAAGATTCAAATTTTTAACTTCAAGAATCAATGATCAGATGAACTTGCAATTCCATGATCTTCTTGAATATTGTCTTTGTCTTCAATATTCAAATTTTCAACTTCAAGAATAAAATGATCAGATTAACTTACAATTACATGATCTTCTTGAATATTGTCTTTGTCTTCAAGATTCAAATTTTCAACGTCAAGAATCAATTGATCAGATAAACTTGCAATTCCATGATCTTCTTAAGTATTATCTTTGTCTTCAAGATTCAAATTTTCAACCTTAAGAATCAAATAATCAGATGAGCTTGAAATTCTATGATGTTCTTGAATATTGTCTTTGTTCTTAGATTCAAATTTTCTACTTCAAGAATCAAATGATCAGATAAACTTGCAATTCCATGATATTCTTGAATATAGTCTTTGTCTTCAAGATTCGAATTCTCAACTTCAAGAATCAAAAGATCATATGAACTTGCAATTCCATGATCTTCTTGAATATTGTCTTTGTCTTCAAGATTAAAATTTTCAACTTTAAGAATCAAATGATCATATGAACTTGCAATTCCATGTTCCTCTTGAATATTGTCATTGTTTTCAATATTCAAATTTTCAACTTCAAGAATCAAATAATCAGATTAACTTGCAATTCCAAGATCATTTTGAATATTGTCTTTGTCTTCAAGATTCAAATTTTCAACTTAAAAAATCCAATGATCATATGAACTTGCAATTCCATGATCTTCTTGAATACTGTCTTCGTCTTCAAGATTCAAATTTTTAACTTCAAGAATCAAATGATCAGATGAACTTTCAATTCCATGATCTTCTTGAATATTGTCATTGTCTTCAAGATTCAAATTTTCAACTTCAAGAATTAAATGATCAGATAAACTTGCAATTCCATGATCTTATTGAATATTTTCTTTGTCTTCAAGATTCAAATTTTCAACTTCAAGAATTAAATGATCAGATAAGCTTGCAATTCCATGATCTTCTTGAATATTGTCTTTGTACTCAGATTCAAATTTTCAACTTCAAGAATCAAATGATCAGATGAGCTTGCAATTCCATGATCTTCTTGAATATTGTCTTTGTCTTCAATATTCAAATTTTCAACTTCAAGAATCAAATAATCAGATTAACTTACAATTCCATGATCTTCTTGAATATTGTTTTTGTCCTCAAGATTCAAATTTTCAACTTCAAGAATCAAATGATCAGATGAACTTGGAATTCCATGATCTTCTTGAATATTGTCTTTGTCTTCAATATTCAAATTTTCAACTTCAAGAAGAAAATAATAAGATTAACTTACAATTCCATGATATTCTTGAATATTGTCTTTGTCTTCAAGATTCAAATTTTCAACGTCAAGAATCAAATGATCAGATAAACTTGCAATTCCATGATCTAATTGAATATTGTCTTTGTCTTCAAAATTCAAATTTTCAACTTCAAGAATTAAATGATCAGATGAGCTTGTAATTCCATGATCTTCTTGAATATTGTCTTTGTTCTTAGATTCAAATTTTCAACTTCAGGAATCAAATGATCAGATAAACATGCAATTCCATGATCTTCTTGAATATTGTCTTTGTCTTCAAGATTCGAATTCTCAACTTCAAGAATCAAATGATCATATGAACTTGTAATTCCATGATCTTCTTGAATATTGTCATTTTCTTCAAGATTCAAATTTTCAACTTTTAGAATCAAATGATCAGATGAAATTGCAATTCCATGATCTTCTTGAATATTGTCTTTGTCCAAGATTCAAATTTTCAACGTCAAGAAACAAATGATCAGATTAGCTTGCAATTCCTTGATCTTCTTGAATATTGCCTTTGTCTTCAATATTCAAATTTTCAACTTCAAAAATCAAATAATCAGAATAACTTACAATTCCATGATCTTCTTGAATATTGTCTTTGTCTTCAAGATTCAAATTTTTAACTTCAAGAATCAATGATCAGATGAACTTGCAATTCCATTATCTTCTTTAATATTGTCTTTGTCTTCAATATTCAAATTTTCAACCTCAAGAATAAAATGATCAGATTAACTTACAATTCCATGATCTTCTTGAATATTGTCTTTGTCTTCAAGATTCAAATTTTCAACGTCAAGAATCAATTGATCAGATAAACTTGCAATTCCATGATCTTCTTACGTATTATCTTTGTCCTCAAGATTCAAATTTTCAACCTTAAGAATCAAATGATCAGATGAGCTTGAAATTCTATGATGTTCTTGAATATTGTCTTTGTTCTTAGTTTCAAATTTTCTACTTCAAGAATCAAATGATCAGATAAACTTGCAATTCCATGATATTCTTGAATATTGTCTTTGTCTTCAAGTTTCGAATTCTCAACTTCAAGAATCAAAAGATCATATGAACTTGCAATTCCATGATCTTCTTGAATATTGTCTTTGTCTTCAAGATTAAAATTTTCAACTTCAAGAATCAAATGATCATATGAACTTGCAATTCCATGTTCCTCTTGAATATTGTCATTGTTTTCAATATTCAAATTTTCAACTTCAAGAATCAAATAATCAGATTAACTTGCAATTCCAAGATCTTTTTGAATATTGTCTTTGTCTTCAAGATTCAAATTTTCAACTTAAAAAATCAAATGATCATATGAACTTGCAATTCCATGATCTTCTTGAATATTGTCTTCGTCTTCAAGATTCAAATTTTAAACTTCAAGAATCAAATGATCAGATGAACTTTCAATTCCATGATCTTCTTGAATATTGTCATTGTCTTCAAGATTCAAATTTTCAACTTCAAGAATTAAATGATAAGATAAACTTGCAATTCCATGATCTTATTGAATATTTTCTTTGTCTTCAAAATTCAAATTTTCAACTTTAAGAATCAAATGATCAGATAAGCTTGCAATTCCATGATCTTCTTGAATATTGTCTTTGTACTCAGATTCAAATTTTCAACTTCAAGAATCAAATGATCAGATAAGCTTGCAATTCCATGACCTTCTTGAACATTGTCTTTGTCTTCAAGATTCGAATTTTCAACGTCAAGAATCAAATGATCAGATTAACTAACAATTCCATGACATTCTTGAATATTGCCTTTTTCTTCAAGATTCAAATTTTCAACTTCAAGAATCAAATAATCAGATGAGCTTGCAATTCCATGATCTTCTTGAATATTGTCTTTGTCTTCAATATTCAAATTTTCAACTTTAAGAATCAAATGATCAGATGAACTTGCAATTCCATGATCTTTATGAATATTGTCTTTGTCTTCAAGATTCAAATTTTCAACTTCAAGGATCAAATAATCAGATGAGCTTGCAATTTCATGATCTTCTTGAATATTGTCTTTGTCTTCAATATTCAAATTTTCAACTTTAAGAATCAAATGATCAGATTAACTTACAATTTCATGATATTCTTGAATATTGTCATTGTCTTCAAGATTCAAATTTTCAACTTCAAGAATTAAATGATCAGATGAACTTGCAATTCAATGATCTTCTTGAATATTGGCTTTGTTTTCAAGATTCAAATATTCAACTTTAAGAATCAATTGATCTTCTTGAATATTGTCTTTGCAATTCCATGATCTTCTTGAATATTGGCTTTGTTTTCAAGATTCAAATATTCAACTTTGTGAATCAAATGATTAGATGAGCTTGCAATTCCATGATCTTATTGAATATTTTCTTTGTCTTCAAGATTCAAATTTTCAACTTTAAGAATCAAATGATCAAATGAACTTGCAATTCCATGATCTTCTTGAATATTGTCTTTGTCTTTAAGATTCAAATTTTTAACTTCAAGAATCAATGATCAGATTTGCAATTCCATGATTTTCTTGAATATTGTCTTTGTCTTCAATATTCAAATTTTCAACTTCAAGAATCAAATGATCAGATTAACTTACAATTCCATGATCTTCTTGAATATTTTCTTTATCTTTAAGATTCAAATTTTCAACTTCAAGAATCAAATGATCAGATGAGCTTGCAATTCCATGATCTTCTTGAATATTGTCTTCGCCTTCAAGATTAAAATTTTCAAAGTCAAGAATCAAATGATCAGATGAGCTTGCAATTCCATGACCTTCTTGAATATTGTCTTTGTCTTCAAGATTCGAATTTTCAACTTAAAGAATCAAATGATCATATGAACTTGCAATTCCATAATCTTCTTGAATATTGTCTTTGTCTTCAAGATTAAAATTTTCAACTTCAAAAATCAAATGATCAAATGAATTTGCAATTCAATGATCCTCTTGAATATTGTCATTGTTTTCAATATTCAAATTTTCAACTTCAAGAATGAAATAATCAGATTAACTTGCAATTCCATGATCTTTTTGAATATTGACTTTGTCTTCAAGATTCAAATTTTCTACTTCAAAAATCAAATGATCATATGAACTTGCAATTAAATGATCTTCTTGAATATTGTCTTCGTCTTCAAGATTCAAATTTTTAACGTCAAGAATCAAATGATCAGATGAACTTTCAATTCCATGATCTTCTTGAATATTGTCATTGTCTTCAAGATTCACATTTTCAACTTCAAGAATCAAATGATCATATGAACTTGCAATTCCATGGTCTTCTTGAATATTGCCTTTGTCTTCAAGATTCAAATTTTCAACGTCAAGTATCAAATGATCAAATGAACTTTCAATACCATGATCTTCTTGAATATTGTCTCTGTCTTCAAGATTCAAATTTTCAACGTTAAGAATCAGATGATCAGATAAACTTGCAATTCCATGATCTACTTGAATACTGTCTTTGTCTTCAAGATTCAATTTTTCAACTTCAAGAATCAAATGATCAGATGAGCTTGCAATTCCATGACCTTCTTAAACATTGTCTTTGTCTTCAAGATTCGAATTTTCAACTTCAAGAATCAAATGATCAGATGAACTTGCAAATCCTTGATCTTCTTGAATATTGTCTTTGTCTTTAAGATTCAAATTTTTAACGTCAAGAATCAAATGATCAGATGAACTTTCAATTCCATGATCTTCTTGAATATTGTCATTGTCTTCAAGATTCAAATTTTCAACTTCAAGAATCAAATGATCATATGAACTTGCAATTCCATGGTCTTCTTGAATATTGCCTTTGTCTTCAAGATTCAAATTTTCAACGTCAAGTATCAAATGATCAAATGAACTTTCAATACCATGATCTTCTTGAATATTGTCTTTGTCTTCAAGATTCAAATTTTCAACGTTAAGAATAAGATGATCAGATAAACTTGCAATTACATGATCTACTTGAATATTGTCTTTGTCTTCAAGATTCAATTTTTCAACTTCAAGAATCAAATGATCAGATGAGCTTGCAATTCCATGACCTTCTTGAACATTGTCTTTGTGTTCAAGATTCGAATTTTCAACTTCAAGAATCAAATGATCAGATGAACTTGCAAATCCTTGATCTTCTTGAATATTGTCTTTGTCTTTAAGATTCAAATTTTCAACTTTAAGAATCAAATAATCAGATGAACTTGCAATTCCATGATCTTCTTGAATATTGTCTTTGTCTTCAATATTCAAATTTTCGACTTCAAGAATCAAATGATCAGATGAACTTGCAATTCCATGATCTTTATGAATATTGTCTTTGTATTTAAGATTCAAATTTTCAACGTTAAGAATCAAATGATCAGATGAACTTGCAATTCCATGATCTTCTTGAATATTGTCTTTGTCTTCAAGATTCAAATTTTCAACCTCAAGAATCAAATGATCAGATTAACTTACAATTCCATGATCTTCTTGAATATTTTCTTTGTTTTCAAAATTCAAATTTCCAACGTCAAGAATCAAATGATCAGATGAACTTGCAATTCCATGATCTTCTTGAATATTGTCTTGGATTTCAAGATTCAAATTTTCAACTTCAACAATTAAATGATCAGGTAAACTTACAATTCCATGACCTTCTTGCATATTTTCTTTGTCTTCAAGATTAAACTTTCCTACGTCAAGAATCAAATGATCAGATAAACTTTCAATTCCTTGATCTTCTTGAATATTGTCTTTGTGTTCAAGATTCAAATTTTAAACTTCAAGAATCAAATGTTCAGATGAAGTTGCAATACCATGATCTTCTTGAATATTGTCTTTGTCTTCAAGATTCAAATTTTCAACTTCAAGAATCAAATGATCATATGAACTTGCAATTCCATGATCTTCTTGAATATTGTCTTTGCCTTCAAGATTAAAATTTTCAAAGTCAAGAATCAAATGATCAGATGAGCTTGCAATTCCATGACCTTCTTGAATATTGTCTTTGTCTTCAAGATTCGAATTTTCAACTTCAAGAATCAAATGATCATATGAACTTGCAACTCCACGATCTTCTTGAATATTGTCTTTGTCTTCAATATTCAAATTTTCAACTTTAAGAATCAAATGATCAGATGAACTTACAATTCCATGATCTTCTTGAGTATTGTCTTTGTTCTTAGATTCAAATTTTCAACTTCAGGAATCAAATGATCAGATAAACATGCAATTCCATGATCTTCTTGAATATTGTCTTTGTCTTCAAGATTCGAATTCTCAACTTCAAGAATCAAATGATCATATGAACTTGTAATTCCATGATCTTCTTGAATATTGTAATTTTCTTCAAGATTCAAATTTTCAACTTTTAGAATCAAATGATCAGATGAAATTGCAATTCCATGATCTTCTTGAATATTGTCTTTGTCCAAGATTCAAATTTTCAACGTCAAGAATCAAATGATCAGATTAGCTTGCAATTCCATGATCTTCTTGAATATTGCCTTTGTCTTCAATATTCAAATTTTCAATTTCAAGAATCAAATAATCAGAATAACTTACAATTCCATGATCTTCTTGAATATTGTCTTTGTCTTCAAGATTCAAATTTTTAACTTCAAGAATCAATGATCAGATGAACTTGCAATTCCATGATCTTCTTGAATATTGTCTTTGTCTTCAATATTCAAATTTTAAACTTCAAGAATAAAATGATAAGATTAAATTACAATTCCATGATCTTCTTGAATATTGTCTTTGTCTTCTTACGTATTATCTTTGTCCTCAAGATTCAAATTTTCAACCTTAAGAATCAAATGATCAGATGAGCTTGAAATTCTATGATGTTCTTGAATATTGTCTTTGTTCTTAGTTTCAAATTTTCTACTTCAAGAATCAAATGATCAGATAAACTTGCAATTCCATGATATTCTTGAATATTGTCTTTGTCTTCAAGTTTCGAATTCTCAACTTCAAGAATCAAAAGATCATATGAACTTGCAATTCCATGATCTTCTTGAATATTGTCTTTGTCTTCAAGATTAAAATTTTCAACTTCAAGAATCAAATGATCATATGAACTTGCAATTCCATGTTCCTCTTGAATATTGTCATTGTTTTCAATATTCAAATTTTCAACTTCAAGAATCAAATAATCAGATTAACTTGCAATTCCAAGATATTTTTGAATATTGTCTTTGTCTTCAAGATTCAAATTTTCAACTTAAAAAATCAAATGATCACATGAACTTGCAATTCCATGATCTTCTTGAATATTGTCTTCGTCTTCAAGATTCAAATTTTTAACTTCAAGAATCAAATGATCAGATGAACTTTCAATTCCATGATCTTCTTGAATATTGTCATTGTCTTCAAGATTCAAATTTTCAACTTCAAGAATTAAATGATCAGATAAACTTGCAATTCCATGATCTTATTGAATATTTTCTTTGTCTTCAAGATTCAAATTTTCAACTTCAAGAATCAAATGATCAGATAAGCTTGCAATTCCATGATCTTCTTGAATATTGTCTTTGTACTCAGATTCAAATTTTCAACTTCAAGAATCAAATGATCAGATAAGCTTGCAATTCCATGACCTTCTTGAACATTGTCTTTGTCTTCAAGATTCGAATTTTCATCGTCAAGAATCAAATGATCAGATGAACTTGCAAATCCATGATCTTCTTGAATATTGTCATTTTCTTTAAGATTCAAATTTTCAACTTTAAGAATCAAATAATCAGATGAACTTGCAATTCCATGATCTTCTTGAATATTGTCTTTGTCTTCAATATTCAAATTTTCGACTTTAAGAATCAAATGATCAGATGAACTTGCAATTCCATGATCTTCATGAATATTGTCTTTGTCTTCAAGATTCAAATTTTCAACTTCAAGGATCAAATAATCAGATGAGCTTGCAAATTCATGATCTTCTTGAATATTGTCTTTGTCTTCAATATTCAAATTTTCAACTTTAAGAATCAAATGATCAGATTAACTTACAATTTCATGATATTCTTGAATATTGTCATTGTCTTCAAGATTCAAATTTTCAAATTCAAGAATTAAATGATCAGATGAACTTGCAATTCAATGATCTTCTTGAATATTGGCTTTGTTTTCAAGATTCAAATATTCAACTTTAAGAATCAATTGATCTTCTTGAATATTGTCTTTGCAATTCCATGATCTTCTTGAATATTGGCTTTGTTTTCAAGATTCAAATATTCAACTTTGTGAATCAAATGATTAGATGAGCTTGCAATTCCATGATCTTATTGAATATTTTCTTTGTCTTCAAGATTCAAATTTTCAACTTTAAGAATCAAATGATCATATGAACTTGCAATACCATGATCTTCTTGAATATTGTCTTTCTCTTCAAGATTCAAATGATCAGATTTGCAATTCCATGATTTTCTTGAATATTGTCTTTGTCTTCAATATTCAAATTTTCAACTTCAAGAATCAAATGATCAGATTAACTTACAATTCCATGATCTTCTTGAATATTTTCTTTATCTTTAAGATTCAAATTTTCAACTTCAAGAATCAAATGATCAGATGAGCTTGCAATTCCATGATCTTCTTGAATATTGTCTTCGCCTTCAAGATTAAAATTTTCAAAGTCAAGAATCAAATGATCAGATGAGCTTGCAATTCCATGACCTTCTTGAATATTGTCTTTGTCTTCAAGATTCGAATTTTCAACTTAAAGAATCAAATGATCATATGAACTTGCAATTCCATAATCTTCTTGAATATTGTCTTTGTCTTCAAGATTAAAATTTTCAACTTCAAAAATCAAATGATCAAATGAATTTGCAATTCAATGATCCTCTTGAATATTGTCATTGTTTTCAATATTCAAATTTTCAACTTCAAGAATGAAATAATCAGATTAACTTGCAATTCCATGATCTTTTTGAATATTGACTTTGTCTTCAAGATTCAAATTTTCTACTTCAAAAATCAAATGATCATATGAACTTGCAATTAAATGATCTTCTTGAATATTGTCTTCGTCTTCAAGATTCAAATTTTTAACGTCAAGAATCAAATGATCAGATGAACTTTCAATTCCATGATCTTCTTGAATATTGTCATTGTCTTCAAGATTCACATTTTCAACTTCAAGAATCAAATGATCATATGAACTTGCAATTCCATGGTCTTCTTGAATATTGCCTTTGTCTTCAAGATTCAAATTTTCAACGTCAAGTATCAAATGATCAAATGAACTTTCAATACCATGATCTTCTTGAATATTGTCTCTGTCTTCAAGATTCAAATTTTCAACGTTAAGAATCAGATGATCAGATAAACTTGCAATTCCATGATCTACTTGAATACTGTCTTTGTCTTCAAGATTCAATTTTTCAACTTCAAGAATCAAATGATCAGATGAGCTTGCAATTCCATGACCTTCTTAAACATTGTCTTTGTCTTCAAGATTCGAATTTTCAACTTCAAGAATCAAATGATCAGATGAACTTGCAAATCCTTGATCTTCTTGAATATTGTCTTTGTCTTTAAGATTCAAATTTTTAACGTCAAGAATCAAATGATCAGATGAACTTTCAATTCCATGATCTTCTTGAATATTGTCATTGTCTTCAAGATTCAAATTTTCAACTTCAAGAATCAAATGATCATATGAACTTGCAATTCCATGGTCTTCTTGAATATTGCCTTTGTCTTCAAGATTCAAATTTTCAACGTCAAGTATCAAATGATCAAATGAACTTTCAATACCATGATCTTCTTGAATATTGTCTTTGTCTTCAAGATTCAAATTTTCAACGTTAAGAATAAGATGATCAGATAAACTTGCAATTCCATGATCTTCTTGAATATTGTCTTCGCCTTCAAGATTAAAATTTTCAAAGTCAAGAATCAAATGATCAGATGAGCTTGCAATTCCATGACCTTCTTGAATATTTTCTTTGTCTTCAAGATTCGAATTTTCAAATTTAAGAATCAAATGATCATATGAACTTGCAATTCCATAATCTTCTTGAATATTTTCTTTGTCTTCAAGATTAAAATTTTCAACTTCAAAAATCAAATGATCAAATGAACTTGCAATTCAATGATCCTCTTGAATATTGTCATTGTTTTCAATATTCAAATTTTCAACTTCAAGAATCAAATAATCAGATTAACTTGCAATTCCATGATCTTTTTGAATATTGTCTTTGTCTTCAAGATTCAAATTTTCTACTTCAAAAATCAAATGATCATATGAACTTGCAATTAAATGATCTTCTTGAATATTGTCTTCGTCTTCAAGATTCAAATTTTTAACGTCAAGAATCAAATGATCAGATGAACTTTCAATTCCATGATCTTCTTGAATATTGTCATTGTCTTCAAGATTCATATTTTCAACTTCAAGAATCAAATGATCATATGAACTTGCAATTCCATGGTCTTCTTGAATATTGCCTTTGTCTTCAAGATTCGAATTTTCAACTTCAAGAATCAAATGATTATATGAACTTGCAATTCCATGATCTTCTTGAATATTGTCTTCGCCTTCAAGATTAAAATTTTCAAAGTCAAGAATCAAATGATCAGATGAGCTTGCAATTCCATGACATTCTTGAATATTGCCTTTTTCTTCAAGATTCAAATTTTCAACTTCAAGAATCAAATAATCAGATGAGCTTGCAATTCCATGATCTTCTTGAATATTGTCTTTGTCTTCAATATTCAAATTTTCAACTTTAAGAATCAAATGATCAGATGAACTTGCAATTCCATGATCTTCTTGAATATTGTCTTTGTCTTCAAGATTCAAATTTTCAACCTCAAGAATCAAATGATCAGATTAACTAACAATTCCATGATCTTCTTGAATATTTTCTTTGTTTTCAAAATTCAAATTTCCAACGTCAAGAATCAAATGATCAGATGAACTTGCAATTCCATGATCTTCTTGAATATTGTCTTGGTTTTCAAGATTCAAATTTTCAACATCAACAATTAAATGATCAGGTAAACTTTCAATTCCATGATCTTCTTGCATATTTTCTTTGTCTTCAAGATTAAACTTTCCAACGTCAAGAATCAAATGATCAGATAAACTTTCAATTCCATGATCTTCTTGAATATTGTCTTTGTGTTCAAGTTTCAAATTTTTAACTTCAAGAATCAAATGTTCAGATATACTTGCAATTCCATGATCTTCTTGAATATTGTCTTTGTCTTCAAGATTCAAATTTTCAACCTCAAGAATCAAATGATCAGATTAACTTACAATTCCATGATCTTCTTGAATATTTTCTTTGTTTTCAAAATTCAAATTTCCAACGTCAAGAATCAAATGATCAGATGAACTTGCAATTCCATGATCTTCTTGAATATTGTCTTGGTTTTCAAGATTCAAATTTTCAACTTCAACAATTAAATGATCAGGTAAACTTTCAATTCCATGATCTTCTTGCATATTTTCTTTGTCTTCAAGATTAAACTTTCCTACGTCAAGAATCAATTGATCAGATAAACTTTCAATTCCATGATCTTTTTGAATATTGTCTTTGTGTTCAAGATTCAAATTTTCAACTTCAAGAATCAAATGTTCAGATGAACTTGCAATTCCATGATCTTCTTGAATATTGTCTTTGTACTCAGATTCAAATTTTCAACTTCAAGAATCAAATGATCAGATAAGCTTGCAATTCCATGACCTTCTTGAACATTGTCTTTGTCTTCAAGATTCGAATTTTCATCGTCAAGAATCAAATGATCAGATGAACTTGCAAATCCATGATCTTCTTGAATATTGTCATTTTCTTTAAGATTCAAATTTTCAACTTTAAGAATCAAATAATCAGATGAACTTGCAATTCCATGATCTTCTTGAATATTGTCTTTGTCTTCAATATTCAAATTTTCGACTTTAAGAATCAAATGATCAGATGAACTTGCAATTCCATGATCTTCATGAATATTGTCTTTGTCTTCAAGATTCAAATTTTCAACTTCAAGGATCAAATAATCAGATGAGCTTGCAAATTCATGATCTTCTTGAATATTTTTCTTTGTCTTCAAAATTCAAATTTCCAACGTCAAGAATCAAATGATCAGATGAACTTGCAATTCCATGAGCTTCTTGAATATTGTCTTTGTCTTCTAGATTCAAAGTTTCAACTTCTAGAATCGAATGATCAGACGAACTTTCAATTCCATGATCTTCTTGAATATTTTCTTTGTCTTTAAGATTAAACTTTCCTACGTCAAGAATCAAATGATCAGATGAACTTTCAATTCCATGATCTTCTTGAATATTGTCATTGTCTTCAAGATTCATATTTTCAACTTCAAGAATCAAATGATCATATGAACTTGCAATTCCATGGTCTTCTTGAATATTGCCTTTGTCTTCAAGATTCGAATTTTCAACTTCAAGAATCAAATGGTTATATGAACTTGCAATTCCATGATCTTCTTGAATATTGTCTTCGCCTTCAAGATTAAAATTTTCAAAGTCAAGAATCAAATGATCAGATGAGCTTGCAATTCCATGACATTCTTGAATATTGCCTTTTTCTTCAAGATTCAAATTTTCAACTTCAAGAATCAAATAATCAGATGAGCTTGCAATTCCATGATCTTCTTGAATATTGTCTTTGTCTTCAATATTCAAATTTTCAACTTTAAGAATCAAATGATCAGATGAACTTGCAATTCCATGATCTTCTTGAATATTGTCTTTGTCTTCAAGATTCAAATTTTCAACCTCAAGAATCAAATGATCAGATTAACTAACAATTCCATGATCTTCTTGAATATTTTCTTTGTTTTCAAAATTCAAATTTCCAACGTCAAGAATCAAATGATCAGATGAACTTGCAATTCCATGATCTTCTTGAATATTGTCTTGGTTTTCAAGATTCAAATTTTCAACATCAACAATTAAATGATCAGGTAAACTTTCAATTCCATGATCTTCTTGCATATTTTCTTTGTCTTCAAGATTAAACTTTCCAACGTCAAGAATCAAATGATCAGATAAACTTTCAATTCCATGATCTTCTTGAATATTGTCTTTGTGTTCAAGTTTCAAATTTTTAACTTCAAGAATCAAATGTTCAGATATACTTGCAATTCCATGATCTTCTTGAATATTGTCTTTGTCTTCAAGATTCAAATTTTCAACCTCAAGAATCAAATGATCAGATTAACTTACAATTCCATGATCTTCTTGAATATTTTCTTTGTTTTCAAAATTCAAATTTCCAACGTCAAGAATCAAATGATCAGATGAACTTGCAATTCCATGATCTTCTTGAATATTGTCTTGGTTTTCAAGATTCAAATTTTCAACTTCAACAATTAAATGATCAGGTAAACTTTCAATTCCATGATCTTCTTGCATATTTTCTTTGTCTTCAAGATTAAACTTTCCTACGTCAAGAATCAATTGATCAGATAAACTTTCAATTCCATGATCTTTTTGAATATTGTCTTTGTGTTCAAGATTCAAATTTTCAACTTCAAGAATCAAATGTTCAGATGAACTTGCAATTCCATGATCTTCTTGAATATTGTCTTTGTCTTCAAGATTCAAATTTTCAACTTCAAGAATCAAATGATCATATAAACTTGCAATTCCATGATCTTCTTGAATATTGTCTTCGCCTTCAAGATTAAAATTTTCAAAGTCAAGAATCAAATGATCAGATGAGCTTGCAATTCCATGACCTTCTTGAATATTGTCTTTGTCTTCAAGATTCGAATTTTCAACTTCAAGAATCAAATGATCATATGAACTTGCAATTCCACGATCTTCTTGAATATTGTCTTTGTCTTCAATATTCAAATTTTCAACTTTAAGAATCAAATGATCAGATGAACTTTCAATTCCATGATCTTCTTGAATATTGTCTTTGTCTTCAAGATTCAAATTTTCAACCTCATGAATCAAATGATCAGATTAACTTGCAATTCCATGATCTTCTTGAATATTTTTCTTTGTCTTCAAAATTCAAATTTCCAACGTCAAGAATCAAATGATCAGATGAACTTGCAATTCCATGAGCTTCTTGAATATTGTCTTTGTCTTCTAGATTCAAATTTTCAACTTCTAGAATCGAATGATCAGACGAACTTTCAATTCCATGATCTTCTTGAATATTTTCTTTGTCTTCAAGGTTAAACTTTCCTACGTCAAGAATCAAATGATCAGATGAACTTTCAATTACATGATCTTCTTGAATATTGTCCTTGTGTTCAAGATTCAAATTTTCAACTTCAAGAATCAAATGTTCAGATGACCTTGCAATTCCATGATCTTCTTGAATATTGTCTTTGTCTTCAAGATTAAAATTTTCAAAGTCAAGAATCAAATGATCAGATGAGCTTGCAATTCCACGACCTTCTTGAATATTGTCTTTGTCTTCAAGATTCGAATTTTTAACTTCAAGAATCAAATGATCATATGAACTTGCAATTCCATGATCTTCTTGAATATTGTCTTTGTTCTTAGATTCAAATTTTCATCGTCAAGAATCAAATGATCAGATGAACTTGCAATTCCATGATCTTCTTGAATATTTTCTTTGTTTTCAAGATTCAAATTTTCAACTTTAAGAATCAAATATTCAGATGAACTTGCAATTCCATGATCTTCTTAAATATTGTCTTCGTCTTCAAGTTTCAAACTTTCAACGTCAAGAATCAAATGATCAGATGAACTTGCAATTCCATGATCTTCTTGAATATTGTCTTTGTCTTCAAGATTCAAGTTTTCAACTTCAAGAATCAAATGATCATATGAACTTGCAATTCCATGATCTTCTTTAATATTGTCTTCGCCTTCAAGATTAAAATTTTTAACTTCAAGAATCAAATGATCTGATTAACTTACAATTTCATGATCTTCTTGAATATTGTCTTTGTCTTCAAGATTCAAATTTTCAACTTCAATAATTAAATCATCAAATGAACTTTCAATTCCATGATCTTCTTGAATATTGTCTTTTACTTAAGATTCAAATTTTCAACTTCAAGAATCAAATGATCAGATAAACTTGTAATTCCATGATCTTCTTGAATATTGTCTTTGTCTTCAAGATTCGAATTTTCAACTTCAAGAATCAAATAATCAGATGAACTTGCAATTCCATGATCTTCTTGAATATTGTCTTTGTCTTCAAGATTCAAATTTTCAACATCAAGAATCAAATGATCAGATGAGCTTGCAATTCCATGATCTTCTAGAATATTGTCTATGTTCATAGATTCGAATTCTCAACTTTAAGAATCAAATGATCATATGAACTTGCAATTCCATGATCTTCTTGAATATTGTCTTTGTCTTCACGATTAAAATTTTCAACTTCAAAATGAAATTGCAATTCCATGATATTCTTAAATATTGTCTTGGTCTCCAATATTCAATTTTTCAACTTCAAGAATCAAATAATCAGATTAACTTACAATTCCCTGATCTTCATAAATATTGTCTTTGTCTTCATGATTCAAATTTTCAACTTCAAGAATCAAATGATCAGATGAGCTTGCAATTCCATGATCTTCTTGAATATTTTCTTTGTCTTAAAGATTCAAATATTCAACTTCACGAATCAATTGATCAGGTGAACTTGCAATTCCATGATCTTCTTGAATATTGTCTTTGACTTAAAGATTCAAATTTTCAACTTCAAGAATCAAATGATCAGATTAGCTTGCAATTCCATGATCTTCTTGAATATTGTCTTTGTCTTTAATTTTCAAATTTTCAATTCCAAGAATCAAATAATCAGATTAACTTACAATTCCATGATCTTCTTGAATATTGTCTTTGTCTTCAAGATTCAAATTTTCAACTTCAAGAATCGATGATCAGATTTGCAATTCCATGATCTTCTTGAATATTGTCTTTGTCTTCAATATTCAAATTTTCAACTTAAAGAATCAAATGATCAGATTAACTTACAATTCCATGATCTTCTTGAATATTGTCTTTGTCTTCAAGATTCAAATTTTCAACTTTAAGAATTAAATAATCAGATTAACTTACAATTCAATGATCTTCTTTAATATTGTCTTTGTCTTTAAGATTCAAATTTTCAACTTCAAGAATCGATGATCAGATTTGCAATTCCATGATCTTCTTGAATATTGTCTTTGTCTTCAATATTAAAATTTTCAACTTCAACAATTAAATGATCAGATTAACTTACAATTCCATGATCTTATTGAATATTGTCTTTGTCTTCAAGATTCAATTTTTCAACGTAAAGAATCAAATGATCAGATGAGCTTGCAATTCCATGATCTTCTTAAGTATTATCTTTGTCTTCAAGATTCAATTTTTCAACCTCAAGAATCAAATGATCAGATGAGCTTGCAATTCCATGATCTTCTTGAATATTGTCTTTGTTCTTAGATTCAAAATTTCAACTTCAAGAATCAAATGATCAGATATACTTGTAATTCCATGATCTTCTTAAATATTGTCTTTGTCTTCAAGATTCGAATTCTCAACTTCAAGAATCAAAAGTGTCACACCCTCAAATTCCACTAACGGAGTTTTACCGTCAGAGGGTGTGAACTAACAGGATCGGAATCATTAGTTATAATCAAACCATAAAAACGTTTAAATGAAAATAAGTGCGGAAGCGTAAAAACCAAAGACAAAAGTTACGTCACGCAGGACGACTTAAAAACCCAAGTGATAATAGTTAAAAACATGTTTGCATATCAAAATGTTCAAAAACCATGCATCATCTTATACCGCGCGCCCGCCTCGGCTACCTGATAATAACATACTAAAGTGTCAACGCGGGGTTGGTGAGTTCACAAGTTTATATAAAATAAAGCGTTTAGCGTTCAGCGTTTTGCGTTAAGCGTTTTGCGTTACCAGATAGTGTTATGTCAATTATATATCTAATAGGTAGCTAGCCTATAAAACAAGTATTACTAAGTGTTCGACACCGAAGCTGACTGTTTATCATTTGCCTTGCCACCAGGTCTATCCCGACCATGGTATGTGTTTAGCCAAGATTACACCCACTCGACCTCCAGTCGAGTTTACGTTGGGTGGGGTTTGTCAAACCCAGTAGTACTACTCAACAATGACTCGCTATTATCCAATATTAAACGGTTCGATGTGAATGAAGGACTTTAGTTATTGCGTTTGCCACTTAGTCTTTACAAGTGATATATAATCTATATTAACAAAATCTTAAATGCGTTTTCGGAGTATGTTATCTCCCCCAAGTGAAAAGCGTTTGAAAACAATTTAAAAAGGGGTAAGTGAACTCACTGTTTGCGTAGAATTCCCAAAATAAATCACCAAAGGATGGGCGTCATAGAAAAACTCTCTCTAGCGTTCTAAAACAACAAAGAGATTTTTTTTCTAAGTGTCGGAACTATTATCGAGTCTCTAGACCCGGCACATAATACCTATGCACACAATGTGTTTCGTGTTTCGTTTGTGAATCGTGTGTGACTTAAACAAGTACATTTGTGATACATTACATGTGTGAGCAACTATTTACGTGTCATGTATTAATAATGTACATCACTAGCAATTACTCCCCGTGAGGGCAATTTGGTCAACACATAACAATTAACTAGCAATTATTCCCCGCAAGGGCAATTTGGTCAAAACACGACAATTAATTAGCAATCATTCCCCTCAAGGGCAATTTGGTCAAAACACAACAATTAATTAGCAATTACCATGTTTCATGCAACTTTTACAAAATTCAGCAACTAGTTTCTTAACGACAGAATTCTACTTGTAAAACTAGTCTATTCCACCGATCATAGCATCTCAATTAATTTACCAAAAATCATCACAAAAGCATATATGTGTTAGGTTTCCAGAACATATTTTGTTGTATTTTTATTCCATATATATTTCTCATAATGATCAATTTACCACAGCAAACTCATAACAGTCAAATTTATGCGCAACAGAAAGTTATTTGCAATTCCCGTTAAATGAAAAATCCAACAAATTCAAGACCACTTGGGTTAGGTTCCTAACTCAACAAGCCAACTTCCAGAAGTGGAACCAACCCAATTGGTCTCGTAGTTCATGAGATATAATATTTACAAAACAACCTAACAGCAGGTCTAACAACTCAGCTTTGCACAACGTTTTTGTAAAATCATAAAGGTTAACTTTTACACGTCGAAAAATTGCAAATTTATATTCTTTAGAAACTAGACTCAACCTAGTTTACTGTAGTATCAATTATCTCAACCAATTTTCAGATTTACACCCCGTTACAGTCAATTGAACATCAACAACACAATCTGTCCAGAAACTGTTTGCATCCAAACTCAACATATTAACTATCTATGGACCATAATCCGTTCATATAACACTCTAGACATCATAACCACTATCCATGCATATCAATTACACCATACATACATGGTTAGGGTTTTATTCGATCTCAAAATCAAATACACAACAATTAACATGCAATAGCACCAATACTAGCTATCAATTCAACAATCAATACATCTTTCAATCAAAAAAAGACACATGAACACCATCACATATAAAAATCAGACCTATGGTTTATAATTAACCCATTAAAACCGAATTTAAACATAGAGGATGCATAGGATAGTTGTTTATACCTTCCTAGCACCTTAATCTTCAATCAAACTTGAACAATCTTGATTGTATGTGTGTGTATGAGGCCGATCGCAAGGGGGGGGGGGTCTAGAGGCTGCCGTCGGTTTGGGAGAGAATGGAAGAGGAGAGTTAGGGTTTTAGGTTTATATTAATAATAATAATATAATACACTTTGGTCCCTTAACTTTCAAATGTCACTTTACTAGCTTAATTAACTAATTCTAGCACATTGAGTTAACGTTATATAACATGTTATCACATAACACATAAGTCTAACACATAATTATCACATACTTGTTGTTTTGATGTTTTTCGTTTATTCACTAATCGTTTGCGTCAACTCGTTTGCGTTTCGGTGCAATTCCCGAAAGACTACACATGTAGTAAGTGTTAAGCGTCATTTAAACCCTAGTTTAAATGTAATGAGATGCGCGTTATAGATTCAGTGATCTTTAAGTTTCAATTGACGGAGTTGAGTTAACGGAGTTAACGGAGTTAACCTGAAATTGACGATTGTCACAAAAAGATCATATGAACTTGCAATTCCATGATCTTCTTGAATATTGTCTTTGTCTTCAAGATTAAAATTTTCAACTTCAAGAATCAATTGATCAGATGAACTTGCAATTCCATGATCTTCCTGAATATTGTCTTTGTTTTCAATATTCAAATTTTCAACTTCAAGAATAAAATAATCAGATTAACTTACAATTCCATGATCTTCTTGAATATTGTCTTTGTAACACCCCGTAACCGCAGCGGAAACGTACACGGGATGCCACAGACACATCTGATATCAACAGCATTGCTTATAAGGAAAATACCACTACATTAATTTATAACATATTACATTGTTGCGAGTTTCATTACTGTCTAGGTGTTACACACATATTTTACCGATAAGACATTAATAAATTCATTACAAAACATAGAGCAGCAAGCTTCCAACAGGTAGCACAGATAGTTAAGCACATATCAATCATTCCACTTGGGCATACCTAGAAAACATGTAAAGAAAACGGGTCAACTACGAATAATTGGTGAGTTTCACTAATTTAAATAAACACTGACAAATCATTTTAATAATCATTTATTAACAATATAATCATGCTGGGAACTATGTTACCCCAGAACATTTCCATTAACTTTCTGGGAACTATGTTACCCCAGAACAATAATAACCCCTGGGAACTATGTTACCCCAGAATAATAATAACCCCTGGGAACTATGTTACCCCAGAATAATAATAACTCCTGGGAACTATGTTACCCCAGAACAATAACACATGATAAACATTTTATATATTCTGTGCATCAGACCATATATATATAAATGTACAAGTATTTTCATACGATCGGTATGTACTTAAATACTTTAAATAAGACATGTTTTCCGCCCCGGGAAAATATAATTAAAACAATTCATTAAAAGGGGCTCGTGAAAACTCACCTTTTTGTGAGTCGGTGAGTAATATAAGGAACAGCTACGTGCCTGGATCTGTAATATAATATCTAGTCGTTACTATATAATTCCCATAACTTAAATACGTATCAATCGGTACATCTGGGAACATTGTTAACCCAGTACTGTACTCGATTCGGGGACAATGTTAACCCCGTGACACTTCTAAGGACTCAGATTGTGACATTGCTTAGAGTTTGACAGTCAATTTAGTTAAGGTGATGAAATTATAGCTCGGTTTGACACCCCGTTTGGCCGTGGGGCCCGTTTCCGTCATTTCGGTGCCGGAAACGGTAAAATCGGGTAAAATTACCCAAATCATCCGAATTATTTTCGGATGATTTATTTTTACTTAATTTACTTAGATTTATGAAAATAGTCCATTTTTAAAGTTTTCGTGTACCAGTCAGCTCGCTTATGCGAACTTTGCCGGTTTACACGTTTTAAGCTTTAAATATTTGTTTTTACGTTCTTTTTAGCACAAATAATTACCCGTTTAGTCTCGGGTCTTGAATTTTTGCACAAAACTTATTTTGACAGAAAGAAAATTTTACAAAATTTTTCCAGATTTATTTTCTTATATTTACATTTATTTATCTATTTTTAAATCTTATTAAAACACTAAATACGTCAAAAATACCAAAACACTTTAGAAAAATCCCAAATTTTTCTGGGATGATCTCTGTCATCCTCATAACTTCCTGGAATTTTTTTCAGATTTATTTTCCTATATTTACATTTATTTATCTATTTTTAAATCTTATTAAAACACTAAATATGTCAAAAATACCAAAACACTTTAGAAAAATCCCAAATTTTTCTGGGATGATCTCTGTCATCCTCATAACTTCCTGGAATTTTTCCAGATTTTAAAACTCATTTTTCAAGCCATTTTCACCCAAAACCGAGCTAAAAGCCCTAGAACTCGTTTCACCGAAAAGCCTACTTAGACTTTTCCAACTGAGCTCAAATTTTGTGGGTGACTTTTATATGTTATAAAAAGCTTATCTTAAATTTTCCGGAATTTTTCATCATGTTTTGCTATTTTTCACTATTTTTGGCCAAAACCGAGCATTAAATTCACCAAATATTCATCTTTTATCCAAAAATTACCAAAAATTCACAGATCTCATATTTTCATGTGTACATCATCTCTGTGAAATTTCGTGACCCGACTCTAAGCACACGAAAATCTGTCCAAATTTCATAAACACACGAAAACCGAACTATTTTGTGTTTTCTAGCTTTAGATCGCAAGGATCTCGGTTTCTAGCCTTTGCTAGCCGCTAGATACAACACTTACAAGCACATCAACACCACACCAAGCAAGTTATACCCACAATCAAGCCATTTCTTTCCTAGTGTCGGTTAAAACAACAAAACAACGATTTTGACCGTAAAAATCCGTTCTCGACTCTTTTTACTCACTTCTTGGACCAAGATCCCTTGTATAACATGTATACATCTCTTGATCATGCAAGAGTCGGTTTCATCTCGGGTTTTCACCCGTCTTTCACATGGAAAACTCATTTGACAAGATTTCAACCGTAAAAATTCATTCTAAACACTTTTAACTAATTACTTGTATAAAGATCCTTTGTATAACTTGTATACATCCCTTGATCACACGAGAATCGGTTTTATCTCGGGTTTTCACCCGTCTTTCACATGGAAACCTCCTTTTCTCAATATTATAGAGTTATAAACAAGAATCAAGTATTAAAACATGTTTTATACCTTCAAATCCTTAGTTGGAGATCAAGAAATTGGATGGAGGTTTGAAGATTTGAGAGAGTTTGAGAGAGTATTGATGTAAAAAAAAATGAAATGAAATGTATAAGGGTGTGTAGAGGGCCGGCCTAATGGAGGTGTTGGGGGGGGGGCCCACAAGTTCAATATTAGCCACACATTTGGATTACACAATCCGGATAATGTTGTGGATAGTCTGGTTCAGTTCGTTTCTCGTTTAAACTCGTAATTCGGCTTGAAACGAAATTAAAATGGTCGTTTTTCGGGTTAACATAAAATTTATATAAAACTGATTTAAAAACTTTAAAAACTTAACCCATGACATTAAAACATCATATTATTAATAATTACGCATCTTTTTCGGCTTGATTGATCGTCTCTTGCTTGATTTGGTGTTAAAGGTTTCGTTTAGCGTACCGACGTACCATTAAATCGAAATCCTTTTTCTGTGCTATAATTCACCTATCCCGAAGCATTCATACCTCGTAAACATCACTAAACATTATATACTTCGTCTATAATGAAATTCCCGATTCGTTCGGGTTTCAATAACCGATCATTGATTAATTGTAATTCCAATACGATTCACTATATAATTGAGTATGATTCATACTGTGAACCATATATATTCGTATCAATGTGCTATAACTCATATAATCAATATTAAATAACACGTAAATAGTATATTCCGGCTAGGGTATACCTGGATTTGCCGGAATCGTTACATCTTTGTCTTCAAAATTTAAATATTCAACTTCAAAAATCAAATGATCATAT
The DNA here is from genome assembly GCF_021521415.1 of Bidens hawaiensis. Taxonomy (NCBI): domain Eukaryota; kingdom Viridiplantae; phylum Streptophyta; class Magnoliopsida; order Asterales; family Asteraceae; genus Bidens; species Bidens hawaiensis. The sequence goes on along the minus strand of NW_027491165.1, from coordinate 97,537 downwards.
GAACTTGCAATTCCATAATCTTCTTAAATATTGTCTTCGTCTTCAAGATTCAAATTTTCAACGTCAAGAATCAAATGATCAGATGAACTTTCAATTCCATGATCTTCTTGAATATTGTCTTTTATCTTCAAGATTCAAATTTTGAACTTCAAGAATCAAATGATCATATGAACTTGCAATTCCATTATCTTCTTGAATATTGTCTTTGTCTTCAAGATTCAATTTTTCAACGTCAAGATTCAAATGATCAGAAGAACTTTCAATTCCATGATCTTCTTGAATATTGTCTTTGTCTTCAAGATTCAAATTTTCAACTTCAAGAATCAAATGATCATACGAACTTGCAATTCCATGATCTTCTTAAATATTGTCTTTGTCTTCAAGATTTAATTTTTCAACGTCAAGAATCAAATGATCAGATAAACTTTCAATTTCATGATCTTCTTGAATATTGTATTTGTCTTCAAGAATCGAATTTTCAACTTCAAGAATCAAATGATCAGATGAACTTGCAATTCCATGATCTTCTTGAATATTGTCTTTGTCTTCAAGATTCAAATTTTCAACTTTAAGAATCAAATAATCAGATTAACTTACAGTTCCATGATCTTTTTGTATATTGTCTTTGTCTTCAAGATTCAAATTTTCAACTTCAAAAATCAAATGATCATATGAACTTGCAATTCCATGATCTTCTTAAATATTGTCTTCGTCTTCAAGATTCAAATTTTAACGTCAAGAATCAAATGATCAGATGAACTTTCAATTCCATGATCTTCTTGAATATTGTCATTGTCTTCAAGATTCAAATGTTCAACTTCAAGAATTAAATGATCAGATGAACTTGCAATTCCATGATCTACTTGAATATTGTCTTTGTCTTCAAGATTCAAATTTTTAACTTCAAGAATCAAATGATCAGATTAGCTTGCAATTCCATGATCTTCTTGAATATTGTCTTTGTTCTTAGATTCAAATTTTCAACTTCAAGAATCAAATGATCAGATAAACTTGCAATTCCATGATCTTCTTGAATATTGTCTTTGTCTTCAAGATTCGAATTCTCAACTTCAAGAATCAAAAGATCATATGAACTTGCAATTCCATGATCTTCTTGAATATTGTCTTTGTCTTCAAGATTAAAATTTTCAACTTCAAGAATCAAATGATCAGATGAACTTGCAATTCCATGATCTACTTGAATATTGTCTTTGTCTTCAAGATTCAAATTTTCAACTTCAAGAATCAAATTACCAGATGAACTTGCAATTCCATGATCTTCTTGAATATTGCCTTTGTCTTCAAGATTCAAATTTTCAACTTCAAGAATCAAATAATCAGATTAACTTACAATTCTATAATCTTCTTAAATATTGTCTTTGTCTTCAATATTCAAATTTTCAACTTTAAGAATCAAATAATCAGATTAACTTACAATTACATGATCTTCTTGAATATTGTCTTTGTCTTCAAGAATCATATTTTAAACTTCAAGAATAAAAAGATCATATGAACTTGCAATTCCATGATCTTCTTGAATATTGTCTTCGTCTTCAAGATTCAAATTTTCAACTTCAAGAATCAATTGATCAGATTAGATTGCAATTCCATGATCTTCTTGAATATTGTCTTTGTTATTAGATTCAAATTTTCAACTTCAAGAATCAAATTATCAGATAAACTTGCAATTCCATGATCTTCTTGAATATTGTCTTTATCTTCAATATTCGAATTCTCAACTTCAAGAATCAAAAGATCATATGAACTTGCAATTCCATGATCTTCTTGAATATTGTCTTTGTCTTCAAGATTAAAATTTTCAACTTCTAGAATCAAATGATAAGATGAACTTGCAATTCAATTATCTACTTGAATATTGTCTTTGTCTTCAAGATTCAAATTTTCAACTTCAAGAATCAAATGATCAGATGAACTTTCAATTCCATGATCTTCTTGAATATTGTCATTGTCTTCAAGATTCAAAATTTTCAACTAAGAATTAAATTATCAGATGAACTTGCAATTCCATGATCTTCTTGAATATTGGCTTTGTTTTAAAGATTCAAATATACAACTTTGTGAATCAAATGATCAGATGAGCTTACAATTTCATTATCTTCTTGAATATTTTCTTTGTCTTAAAGATTCAAATTTTCAACTTCAAGAATCAATTGATCAGATGAACTTGCAATTCCATGATCTTATTGAATATTGTCTTTGTTTTCAATATTCAAATTTTCAAATTCAAGAATCAAATGATCAGATAAGCTTTCAATTCCATGATCTTCTTGTATATTGTCTTTGTCTTTAAGATTTAAATATTCAACTTCAAAAATCAAATGATCATATGAACTTGCAATTCCATAATCTTCTTAAATATTGTCTTCGTCTTCAAGATTCAAATTTTCAACGTCAAGAATCAAATGATCAGATGAACTTTCAATTCCATGATCTTCTTGAATATTGTCTTTTATCTTCAAGATTCAAATTTTGAACTTCAAGAATCAAATGATCATATGAACTTGCAATTCCATTATCTTCTTGAATATTGTCTTTGTCTTCAAGATTCAATTTTTCAACGTCAAGATTCAAATGATCAGAAGAACTTTCAATTCCATGATCTTCTTGAATATTGTCTTTGTCTTCAAGATTCAAATTTTCAACTTCAAGAATCAAATGATCATACGAACTTGCAATTCCATGATCTTCTTGAATATTGTCTTTGTCTTCAAGATTTAATTTTTCAACGTCAAGAATCAAATGATCAGATAAACTTTTAATTTCATGATCTTCTTGAATATTGTATTTGTCTTCAAGAATCAAATTTTCAACTTCAAGAATCAAATGATCAGATGAACTTGCAATTCCATGATCTTCTTGAATATTGTCTTTGTCTTCAAGATTCAAATTTTCAACTTTAAGAATCAAATAATCAGATTAACTTACAGTTCCATGATCTTTTTGAATATTGTCTTTGTCTTCAAGATTCAAATTTTCAACTTCAAAAATCAAATGATCATATGAACTTGCAATTCCATGATCTTCTTAAATATTGTCTTCGTCTTCAAGATTCAAATTTTAACGTCAAGAATCAAATGATCAGATGAACTTTCAATTCCATGATCTTCTTGAATATTGTCATTGTCTTCAAGATTCAAATGTTCAACTTCAAGAATTAAATGATCAGATGAACTTGCAATTCCATGATCTACTTGAATATTGTCTTTGTCTTCAAGATTCAAATTTTTAACTTCAAGAATCAAATGATCAGATTAGCTTGCAATTCCATGATCTTCTTGAATATTGTCTTTGTTCTTAGATTCAAATTTTCAACTTCAAGAATCAAATGATCAGATAAACTTGCAATTCCATGATCTTCTTGAATATTGTCTTTGTCTTCAAGATTCGAATTCTCAACTTCAAGAATCAAAAGATCATATGAACTTGCAATTCCATGATCTTCTTGAATATTGTCTTTGTCTTCAAGATTAAAATTTTCAACTTCAAGAATCATATGATCAGATGAACTTGCAATTCCATGATCTACTTGAATATTGTCTTTGTCTTCAAGATTCAAATTTTCAACTTCAAAAATCAAATAATCAGATTAACTTGCAATTCCATGATCTTTTTGGATATTGTCTTTGTCTTCAAGATTAAAATTTACAACTTCAAAAATCAAATGATCATATGAACTTGCAATTCCATGATATTCTTGAATATTGTCTTCGTCTTCAAGATTAAAATTTTCAACTTCAAGAATCAAATGATCAGATTAACTTACAGTTTCATGATCTTCTTGAAAATTTTCTTTGTCTTTAAGATTCAAATTTTCAACTTCAGGAATCAAATAATCAGATGAACTTGCAATTCCATGATCTTCTTAAATATTGTCTTCGCCTTCAAGATTAAAATTTTCAAAGTCAAGAATCAAATGATCAGATGAGCTTGCAATTCCATGATCTTCTTGAATATTGTCTTTGTCTTCAAGATTCGAATTCTCAACTTCAAGAATAAAAAGATCATATGAACTTGCAATTCCATGATCTTGTTGAATATTGTCTTCGTCTTCAAGATTCAAATTTTTAACGTCAAGAATCAAATGATCAGATAAACTTTCAATTCCATGATCTTCTTGAATATTGTCATTGTCTTCAAGATTCAAATTTTCAACTTCAAGAATCAAATGATCAGATAAGCTTGCAATTCCATGATCTTCTTAAGTATTATCTTTGTCTTCAAGATTCAAATTTTCAACCTCAAGAATCAAATGATCAGATGAGCTTGCAATTCCATGATCTTCTTGAATATTGTCTTTGTTCTTAGATTCAAAATTTCAACTTCAAGAATCAAATGATCAGATAAACTTGCAATTCCAAGATCTTCTTAAATATTGTCTTTGTCTTCAAGATTCGAATTCTCAACTTCAAGAATCAAAATATCATATGAATTTGCAATTCCATGATCTTGTTGAATATTGTCTTTGTCTTCAAGATTAAAATTTTCAACTTCAAGAATCAATTGATCAGATGAACTTGCAATTCCATAATCTTCTTGAATATTGTCTTTGTTTTCAATATTCAAATTTGCAACTTAAAGAATCAAATAATCAGATTAACTTACAATTCCATAATCTTCTTGAATATTGTGTTTGTCTTCAAAATTTAAATATTCAAATTCAAAAATCAAATGATCATATGAACTTGCAATTCCATAATCTTCTTAAATATTGTCTTCGTCTTCAAGATTCAAATTTTCAACGTCAAGAATCAAATGATCAGATGAACTTTCAACTCCATGATCTTCTTGAATATTGTCTTTTATCTTCAAGATTCAAATTTTGAACTTCAAGAATCAAATGATCATATGAACTTGCAATTCCATAATCTTCTTGAATATTGTCTTTGTCTTCAAGATTCAATTTTTCAACGTCAAGATTCAAATGATCAGAAGAACTTTCAATTCCATGATCTTCTTGAATATTGTCTTTGTCTTCAAGATTCAAATTTTCAACTTCAAGAATCAAATGATCATATGAACTTGCAATTCCATGATCTTCTTGAATATTGTCTTTGTCTTAAAGATTCAATTTTTCAACGTCAAGAATCAAATGATCAGATAAACTTTCAATTCCATGATCTTCTTGAATATTGTCTTTGTCTTCAAGAATCAAATTTTCAACTTCAAGAATCAAATTACCAGATGAACTTGCAATTCCATGATCTTCTTGAATATTGTCTTTGTCTTCAAGATTCGAATTTTCAACTTCAAGAATCAAATAATCAGATGAACTTGCAATTCCATGACCTTCTTGAATATTGTCTTTGTCTTCAAGATTCAAATTTTCAACATCAAGAATCAAATGATCAGATGAGCTTGCAATTCCATGATCTTCTTAAATATTGTCTTCGTCTTCAAGATTCAAATTTTAAACTTCAAGAATCAAATGATCAGATGAACTTGCAATTCCATGATCTTCTTGAATATTGTCTTTGTCTTCAAGATTCAAATTTTCAACTTCAAGAATCAATTGATCAGATTAGATTGCAATTCCATGATCTTCTTGAATTTGCAGGAATCGTTACAGTTTTCAAGATTCAAATATTCAACTTTATGAATCAAATGATCAGATGAGCTTGCAATTCCATTATCTTGAATATTTTCTTTGTCTTAAAGATTCAAATTTTCAACTTCAAGAATCAATTGATCAGATAAACATGCAATTCCATGATCTTATTGAATATTTTCTTTGTCTTCAAGATTCAAATTTTCAACTTCAAGAATCAAATGATCAGACAAGCTTGCAATTCCATGATCTTCTTGAATATTGTCTTTGTACTCAGATTCAAATTTTCAACTTCAAGAATCAAATGATCAGATGAGCTTGCAATTCCATAACCTTCTTGAACATTGTCTTTGTCTTCAAGATTCAATTTTCAACTTCAAGAATCAAATGATCAGATGACCTTGCAAATCCATGATCTTCTTGAATATTGTCTTTGTCTTTAAGATTCAAATTTTCAACTTTAAGAATCAAATAATCAGATGAACTTGCAATTCCATAATCTTCTTGAATATTGTCTTTGTCTTCAATATTCAAATTTTCGACTTCAAGAATCAAATGATCAGATGAACTTGCAATTCCATGATCTTCATGAATATTGTCTTTGTCTTTAAGATTCAAATTTTCAACTTTAAGAATCAAATGATCAGATAAACTTGCAATTCCATGATCTTCATGAATATTGTCTTTGTCTTTAAGATTCAAATTTTCAACTTTAAGAATCAAATGATCAGATAAACTTGCAATTCCATGATCACCTTGAATATTGGCTTTTTCTTCAAGATTCAAATTTTCAACTTCAAGAATCAAATGATCAGATTAACTTACAATTTCATGATCTTCTTGAATATTGTCATTGTCTTCAAGATTCAAATTTTCAACTTCAAGAATTAAATGATCAGATGAACTTGCAATTCCATGATATTCTTGAATATTGGCTTTGTTTTCAAGATTCAAATATTCAACTTTATGAATCAAATAATCAGATGAGCTTGCAATTCCAATATCTTCTTGAATATTTTCTTTGTCTTAAAGATTCAAATTTTCAACTTCAAGAATCAATTGATCAGATAAACTTGCAATTCCATGATCTTATTGAATATTATCTTTGTCTTCAAGATTCAAATTTTCAACTTCAAGAATCAAATGATCAGATAAGCTTGCAATTCCATGATCTTCTTGAATATAGTCTTTGTACTCAGTTCAAATTTTCAACTTCAAGAATCAAATGATCAGATGAGCTTGCAATTCCATGACCTTCTTGAACATTGTCTTTGTCTTCAAGATTCAAATTTTCAACTTCAAGAATCAAATGATCAGATGAGCTTGCAAATCCATGATCTTCTTGAATATTGTCTTTGTCTTTAAGATTTAAATTTTCAACTTTAAGAATCAAATAATCTGATGAACTTGCAATTCCATGATCTTCTTGAATATTGTCTTTGTCTTCAATATTCAAATTTTCGACTTCAAGAATCAAATGATCAGATTAACTTGCAATTCCATGATCTTCATTAATATTGCCTTTGTCTTCAAGATTCAAATTTTCAACTTCAAGAATCAAATAATCAGATGAGCTTGCAATTCCATGATCTTCTTGAATATTGTATTTGTCTTCAATATTCAAATTTTCAACTTTAAGAATCAAATGATCAGATGAACTTGCAATTACATGATCTTCTTGAATATTGTCTTTGTCTTCAAGATTCAAATTTTCAACCTCAAGAATCAAATGATCAGATTAACTTACAATTCCACGATCTTCTTGAATATTTTCTTTGTCTTTAAGATTCAAATTTCCAACGTCAAGAATCAAATGATCAGATGAACTTACAATTCCATGATCTTCTTAAATATTGTCTTGGTCTTCAAGATTCAAATTTTCAACTTCAACAATTAAATGATCAGGTAAAATTTAAATTCCATGATCTTCTTGCATATTTTCTTTGTCTTCAAGATTAAACTTTCCTACGTCAAGAATCAAATGATCAGATGAACTTTCAATTCCATGATCTTCTTGAATATTGTCTTTGTCTTCAAGATTCAAATTTTTAACTTCAAGAATCAAATGTTCAGATGAACTTGCAATTCCATGATCTTCTTGAATATTGTCTTTGTTTACAAGATTCAAATTTTCAACTTTAAGAATCAAATGATCATATGAACTTGCAATTCCATGATCTTCTTGAATATTTTCTTCGCCTTCAAGATTCAAATTTTCAACTTCAAGAATCAAATAATCAGAATAACTTACAATTCCATGATCTTCTTGAATATTGTCTTTGTCTTCAAGATTCAAATTTTTAACTTTAAGAATCAATGATCAGTTTTGCAATTCCATGATCTTCTTGAATATTGTCTTTGTCTTCAATATTCAAATTTTCAACTTCAAGAATCAAATGATCAGATTAACTTAAAATTCCATGATCTTCTTGAATATTGTCTTTGTCTTCAAGATTCAAATTTCAACCCCAAGAATCAAATGATCAGATAAACTTGCAATTCCATGATCTTCTTAAGTATTATCTTTGTCTTAAAGATTCAAATTTTCAACCTCAAGAATCAAATGATCAGATGAGCTTGAAATTCTATGATCTTCTTGAATATTGTCTATGTTCTTAGACTCAAATTTTCTACTTCAAGAATCAAATGATCAGATAAACTTGCTATTCCATGATCTTCTTGAATATTGTCTTTGTCTTCAAGATTCGAATTCTCAACTTCAAGAATCAAAAGATCATATGAACTTGCAATTCCATGATCTTCTTGAATATTGTCTTTGTCTTCAAGATTAAATTTTTCAACTTCAAGAATCAAATGATCAGATGAACTTGCAATTCCATGATCCTCTTGAAAATTGTCATTGTTTTCAATATTCAAATTTTCAACTTCAAGAATCAAATAATCAGATTAACTTGCAATTCCATGATCTTTTTGAATATTGACTTTGTCTTCAAGGTTCAAATTTTCAACTTCAAAAATCAAATGATCATATGAACTTGCAATTCCATGATCTTCTTGAATATTGTCTTCGTCTTCAAGATTCAAATTTTCAATGTCAAGAATCATATGATCAGATGAACTTTCAATTCCATGATCTTCTTGAATATTGTCATTGTCTTCAAGATTCAAATTTTCAACTTTAAGAATTAAATGATCAGATGAACTTGCAATTCCATGATCTTCTTGAATATTGGCTTTGTTTTCAAGATTCAAATATTCAACTTTATGAGTCAAATGATCAGATGAGCTTGCAATTCCGTTATCTTCTTGAATATTTTCTTTGTCTTAAAGATTCAAATTTTCAACTTCAAGAATCAATTGATCAGTTAAACTTGCAATTCCAAGATCTTATTGAATATTTTCTTTGTCTTCAAGATTCAAATTTTCAACTTCAAGAATCAAATGATCAGATAAGCTTGCAATTCCATGATCTTCTTGAATATTGTCTTTGTACTCAGATTCAAATTTTCAACTTCAATAATCAAATGATCAGATGAGCTTGCATTTCCATGACCTTCTTGAACATTGTCTTTGTATTCAAGATTCGAATTTTCAACATCAAGAATCAAATGATCAGATGAACATGCAAATCCATGATCTTCTTGAATATTGTCTTTGTCTTTAAGATTCAAATTTTCAACTTTAAGAATCAAATAATCTGATGAACTTGCAATTCCTTGATCTTCTTGAATATTGTCTTCGTATTCAAGATTCAAATTTTTAACGTCAAGAATCAAATGATCAGATGAACTTTCAATTCCATGATCTTCTTGAATATTGTCATTGTCTTCAAGATTCAAATTTTCAACTTCAAGAATTAAATGATCAGATGAACTTGCAATTCCATGATCTTCTTGAATATTGGTTTTTGTTTTCAAGATTCAAATATACAACTTTATGAATCAAATGATCAGATGAGCTTGCAATTTCATTATCTTCTTGAATATTTTCTTTGTCTTAAAGATTCAAATTTTCAAATTCAATAATCAATTGATCAGATAAACATGCAATTCCATGATCTTATTGAATATATTCTTGGTCTTCAAGATTCAAATTTTCAACTTCAAGAATCAAATGATCAGATAAGCTTTCAATTCCATGATCTTCTTGTATATTGTCTTTGTCTTTAAGATTCAAATTTTCAACTTCAAGAATCAAATAATCAGATGAGCTTGCAATTCCATGACCTTCTTGAACATTGTCTTTGTCTTCAAGATTCAAATTTTCAACTTCAAGAATCAAATGATCAGATGAACTTGAAAATCCATGATCTTCTTGAATATTGTCTTTGTCTTTAAGATTTAAATTTTCAACTTTAAGAATCAAATAATCTGATGAACTTGCAATTCCATGATCTTCTTGAATATTGTCTTTGTCTTCAATATTCAAATTTTCGACTTCAAGAATCAAATGATCAGATTAACTTGCAATTCCATGATCTTCATTAATATTGCCTTTGTCTTCAAGATTCAAATTTTCAACTTCAAGAATCAAATAATCAGATGAGCTTGCAATTCCATGATCTTCTTAAATATTGTATTTGTCTTCAATATTCAAATTTTCAACTTTAAGAATCAAATGATCAGATGAACTTGCAATTACATGATCTTCTTGAATATTGTCTTTGTCTTCAAGATTCAAATTTTCAACCTCAAGAATCAAATGATCAGATTAACTTACAATTCCACGATCTTCTTGAATATTTTCTTTGTCTTTAAGATTCAAATTTCCAACGTCAAGAATCAAATGATCAGATGAACTTACAATTCCATGATCTTCTTAAATATTGTCTTGGTCTTCAAGATTCAAATTTTCAACTTCAACAATTAAATGATCAGGTAAAATTTAAATTCCATGATCTTCTTGCATATTTTCTTTGTCTTCAAGATTAAACTTTCCTACGTCAAGAATCAAATGATCAGATGAACTTTCAATTCCATGATTTTCTTGTATATTGTCTTTGTCTTCAAGATTCAAATTTTTAACTTCAAGAATCAAATGTTCAGATGAACTTGCAATTCCATGATCTTCTTGAATATTGTCTTTGTTTACAAGATTCAAATTTTCAACTTTAAGAATCAAATGATCATATGAACTTGCAATTCCATGATCTTCTTGAATATTTTCTTCGCCTTCAAGATTCAAATTTTCAACTTCAAGAATCAAATAATCAGAATAACTTACAATTCCATGATCTTCTTGAATATTGTCTTTGTCTTCAAGATTCAAATTTTTAACTTTAAGAATCAATGATCAGTTTTGCAATTCCATGATCTTCTTGAATATTGTCTTTGTCTTCAATATTCAAATTTTCAACTTCAAGAATCAAATGATCAGATTAACTTAAAATTCCATGATCTTCTTGAATATTGTCTTTGTCTTCAAGATTCAAATTTCAACCCCAAGAATCAAATGATCAGATAAACTTGCAATTCCATGATCTTCTTAAGTATTATCTTTGTCTTAAAGATTCAAATTTTCAACCTCAAGAATCAAATGATCAGATGAGCTTGAAATTCTATGATCTTCTTGAATATTGTCTTTGTTCTTAGATTCAAATTTTCTACTTCAAGAATCAAATGATCAGATAAACTTGCTATTCCATGATCTTCTTGAATATTGTCTTTGTCTTCAAGATTCAAATTCTCAACTTCAAGAATCAAAAGATCATATGAACTTGCAATTCCATGACCTTCTTGAACATTGTCTTTGTCTTCAAGATTCGAATTTTCAACTTCAAGAATCAAATGATCAGATGAACTTGCAAATCCATGATCTTCTTGAATATTGTCTTTGTCTTTAAGATTCAAATTTTCAACTTTAAGAATCAAATAATCAGATGAACTTGCAATTCCATGATCTTCTTGAATATTGTCTTTGTCTTCAATATTCAAATTTTCGACTTTAAGAATCAAATGATCATATGAACTTGCAATTCCATGATCTTCTTGAATATTGTCTTCGTCTTCAAGATTCAAATTTTCAATGTCAAGAATCATATGATCAGATGAACTTTCAATTCCATGATCTTCTTGAATATTGTCATTGTCTTCAAGATTCAAATTTTCAACTTTAAGAATTAAATGATCAGATGAACTTGCAATTCCATGATCTTCTTGAATATTGGCTTTGTTTTCAAGATTCAAATATTCAACTTTATGAGTCAAATGATCAGATGAGCTTGCAATTCCGTTATCTTCTTGAATATTTTCTTTTTCTTAAAGATTCAAATTTTCAACTTCAAGAATCAATTGATCAGTTAAACTTGCAATTCCAAGATCTTATTGAATATTTTCTTTGTCTTCAAGATTCAAATTTTCAACTTCAAGAATCAAATGATCAGATAAGCTTGCAATTCCATGATCTTCTTGAATATTGTCTTTGTACTCAGATTCAAATTTTCAACTTCAATAATCAAATGATCAGATGAGCTTGCATTTCCATGACCTTCTTGAACATTGTCTTTGTATTCAAGATTCGAATTTTCAACATCAAGAATCAAATGATCAGATGAACATGCAAATCCATGATCTTCTTGAATATTGTCTTTGTCTTTAAGATTCAAATTTTCAACTTTAAGAATCAAATAATCTGATGAACTTGCAATTCCTTGATCTTCTTGAATATTGTCTTCGTATTCAAGATTCAAATTTTTAACGTCAAGAATCAAATGATCAGATGAACTTTCAATTCCATGATCTTCTTGAATATTGTCATTGTCTTCAAGATTCAAATTTTCAACTTCAAGAATTAAATGATCAGATGAACTTGCAATTCCATGATCTTCTTGAATATTGGCTTTGTTTTCAAGATTCAAATATACAACTTTATGAATCAAATGATCAGATGAGCTTGCAATTTCATTATCTTCTTGAATATTTTCTTTGTCTTAAAGATTCAAATTTTCAAATTCAATAATCAATTGATCAGATAAACATGCAATTCCATGATCTTATTGAATATTTTCTTGGACTTCAAGATTCAAATTTTCAACTTCAAGAATCAAATGATCAGATAAGCTTTCAATTCCATGATCTTCTTGTATATTGTCTTTGTCTTTAAGATTCAAATTTTCAACTTCAAGAATCAAATAATCAGATGAGCTTGCAATTCCATGACCTTCTTGAACATTGTCTTTGTCTTCAAGATTCGAATTTTCAACTTCAAGAATCAAATGATCAGATGAATTTGCAAATCCATGATCTTCTTGAATATTGTCTTTGTCTTTAAGATTCAAATTTTCAACTTTAAGAATCAAATAATCAGATGAACTTGCAATTCCATGATCTTCTTGAATATTGTCTTTGTCTTCAATATTCAAATTTTCGACTTTAAGAATCAAATGATCAGATGAACTTGCAATTCCATGATCTTCATGAATATTTTCTTTGTCTTCAAGATTCAAATTTTCAACTTCAAGAATCAAATAATCAGATGAGCTTGCAATTTCATGATCTTCATGAATATTGTCTTTGTCTTCAATATTTTAATTTTCAACATCAAGAATCAAATAATCAGATTAACTTACAATTTCATGATCTTCTTGAATATTGTCATTGTTTTCAAGATTCAAATTTTCAACTTCAAGAATTAAATGATCAGATGAACTTGCAATTCCATGATCTTCTTAAATATTGGCTTTGTTTTCTAGATTCAATTATTCAACTTTATGAATCAAATGATCAGATGAGCTTGCAATTCCATTATCTTCTTGAATATTTTCTTTGTCTTAAAGATTCAAATTTTCAACTTCAAGAATCAATTGATCAGATAAACATGCAATTCCATGATCTTATTGAATATTTTCTTTGTCTTCAAGATTCAAATTTTCAACTTTAAGAATCAAATGATCAGATAAGCTTGCAATTCCATGATCTTCTTGAATATTGTCTTAGTACTCAGATTCAAATTTTCAAATTCAAGAATAAAATGATCAGATGAGCTTGCAATTCCATGACCTTCTTGAACATTGTCTTTGTCTTCAAGATTCAATTTTCAACATCAAGAATCAAATGATCAGATGAACATGCAAATCCATGATCTTCTTGAATATTGTCTTTGTCTTTAAGATTCAAATTTTCAACTTTAAGAATCAAATAATCAGATGAACATGCAATTCCATGATCTTCTTGAATATTGTCTTTGTCTTCAAGATTCAAATTTTCAACGTCAAGAATCAAATGATCAGATTAGCTTGCAATTCCATAATCTTCTTGAATATTGCCTTTGTCTTCAATATTCAAATTTTCAACTTCAAGATTCAATTAATCAGAATAACTTACAATTCCATGATGTTCTTGAATATTGTCTTTGTCTTCAAGATTCAAATTTTTAACTTCAAGAATCAATGATCAGATTTGCAATTCCATGATCTTCCTGAATATTGTCTTTGTCTTCAATATTCAAATTTTCAACTTCAAGAATCAAATGATCAGATTAACTTACAATTCCATGATCTTCTTGAATATTGATTTTGTCTTCAAGATTCAAATTTTCAACGTCAAGAATCAAATGATTAGATAAACTTGCAATTCCATGATCTTCTTAAGTATTATCTTTGTTTTCAAGATTCAAATTTTCATCCTCAAGAATAAAATGATCAGATGAGCTTGAAATTATATGATCTTCTTGAATATTGTCTTTGTTCTTATATTCAAATTTTCTACTTCAAGAATCAAATGATCAGATAAACTTGCAATTCCATGATCTTCTTGAATATTGTCTTTGTCTTAAAGATTCGAATTCTCAACTTCAAGAATCAAAAGATCATATGAACTTGCAATTCCATGATCTTCTTGAATATTGTCTTTGTCTTCAAGATTAAAATTTTCAACTTCAAGAATCAAATGATCAGATGAACTTGCAATTCCATGATCTTCTTGAATATTGTCTTGGTCTTCAAGATTCAAATTTTCAACTTCAACAATTAAATGATCAGGTAAAATTTAAATTCCATGATCTTCTTGCATATTTTCTTTGTCTTCAAGATTAAACTTTCCTACTTCAATAATCAAATGATCAGATGAACTTTCAATTCCATGATCTTATTGAATATTTTCTTTGTCTTCAAGATTCAAATTTTCAACTTCAAGAATCAAATGATCAGATGAGCTTGCAATTCCATGATCTTCTTGAATATTGTCTTTGTACTCAGATTCAAATTTTCAACTTCAAGAATCAAATGATCAGATGAGCTTGCAATTCCATGACCTTCTTGAACATTGTCTTTGTCTTCAAGAATAAAATTTTCAACTTCAAGAATTAAATGATTAGATGAACTTGCAATTCCATGATCTTCTTGAATATTGGCTTTGTTTTCAAGATTCAAACATTCAACTTTATGAATCAAATGATCAAATGAGCTTGCAATTCCATTATCTTCTTGAATATTGTCTTTGTCTTCAATATTCAAATTTTCGACTTCAAGAATCAAATGGTCAGATTAACTTGCAATTTCATGATCTTCATGAATAATGTCTTTGTCTTCAAGATTCAAATTTTCAACTTCAAGAATCAAAAATCAGATGAGCTTGCAATTCCATGATCTTCTTGAATATTGTCTTTGTCTTCAATATTCAAATTTTCAACTTTAAGAATCAAATGATCAGATAAACTTGCAATTCCATGATCTTCTTGAATATTGTCTTTTTCTTCAAGATTCAAATTTTCAATCTCATGAATCAAATGATCAGATTAACTTACAATTCCATGATCTTCTTGAATATTTTCTTTGTCTTCAAGATTAAAATTTCAAACGTCAATAATCAAATGATCAGATGAACTTGCAATTCCATGATCTTCTTGAATATTGGCTTTGTTTTCAAGATTCAAATATTCAACTTTATGAATCAAATGATCAGATGAGCTTGCAATTCCATTATCTTCTAGAAAATTTTCTTTGTCTTAAAGATTCAAATTTTCAACTTCAAGAATCAATTGATCAGATAAACTTGCAATTCCATGATCTTATTAAATATTTTCTTTGTCTTCAAGATTCAAATTTTCAACTTCAAGAATCAAATGATCAGATAAGCTTGCAATTCCATGATCTTCTTGAATATTGTCTTTGTACTCAGATTCAAATTTTCAACTTCAAGAATCAAATGATCAGATGAGCTTGCAATTCCATGATTTTCTTGAACATTGTCTTTGTCTTCAAGATTCAAATTTTCAACTTCAAGAATTTAATGATCAGATGAACTTGCAATTCCATGATCTTCTTGAATATTGGCTTTGTTTTCAAGATTCAAACATTCAACTTTAT
The DNA here is from genome assembly GCF_021521415.1 of Bidens hawaiensis. NCBI lineage: Eukaryota > Viridiplantae > Streptophyta > Magnoliopsida > Asterales > Asteraceae > Bidens > Bidens hawaiensis. The sequence goes on along the minus strand of NW_027491165.1, from coordinate 81,707 downwards.
GAATCAAATGATCAAATGAGCTTGCAATTCCATTATCTTCTTGAATATTGTCTTTGTCTTCAATATTCAAATTTTCGACTTCAAGAATCAAATGGTCAGATTAACTTGCAATTTCATGATCTTCATGAATAATGTCTTTGTCTTCAAGATTCAAATTTTCAACTTCAAGAGTAAAAAATCAGATGAGCTTGCAATTCCATGATCTTCTTGAATATTGTCTTTGTCTTCAATATTCAAATTTTCAACTTCAAAAATCAAATGATCATATGAACTTGCAATTCCATGATCTTCTTGAATATTGTCTTCGTCTTCAAGATTCAAATTTTCAACGTCAAGAATCAAATGATCAGATTAACTTTCAATTCCATGATCTTCATGAATATTGTCATTGTCTTCAAGATTTAAATTTTCAACTTCAAGAATTAAATGATCAGATGAACTTGCAATTCCATGATCTTCTTGAATATTGGCTTTGTTTTCAAGATTCAAATATTCAACTTTATGAATCAAATGATCAGATGAGCTTGCAATTCCATTATCTTCTTGAATATTTTCTTTGTCTTAAAGATTCAAATTTTCAACTTCAAGAATCAATTGATCAGATAAACTTGCAATTCCATGATCTTATTAAATATTTTCTTTGTCTTCAAGATTCAAATTTTCAACTTCAAGAATCAAATGATCAGATAAGCTTGCAATTCCATGATCTTCTTGAATATTGTCTTTGTACTCAGATTCAAATTTTCAACTTCAAGAATCAAATGATCAGATGAGCTTGCAATTCCATGACCTTCTTGAACATTGTCTTTGTCTTCAAGATTCAAATTTTCAACTTCAAGAATTAAATGATCAGATGAACTTGCAATTCCATGATCTTCTTGAATATTGGCTTTGTTTTCAAGATTCAAACATTCAACTTTATGAATCAAATGATCAAATGAGCTTGCAATTCCATTATCTTCTTGAATATTGTCTTTGTCTTCAATATTCAAATTTTCGACATCAAGAATCAAATGGTCAGATTAACTTGCAATTTCATGATCTTCATGAATAAAGTCTTTGTCTTCAATATTCAAATTTTCGACTTCAAGAGTCAAAAATCAGATGAGCTTGCAATTCCATGATCTTCTTGAATATTGCCTTTGTCTTCAATATTAAAATTTTCAACTTTAAGAATCAAATGATCAGATAAACTTGCAATTCCATTGTAAGGCCCCGTCACAGGTAACCCTACTTTCGTGTTGGATTTACTCATAAACACAGTTCTAAATATCAGAGTTAATAAAAAACTTTACGCGGAATATAAAACTTTCATAAAACATTACATATCAATTCATAATCATGTCTTAAAACGTTCCACTTGTCTTTCAAAATCAAAACATAACTTATAAAACATATCAGATCTTCAGATGCCAGGCTTTAGTCTTCTGCCATGTGTCCTCCACTCAAGCCAGCTGTCTCAACCTACTCACCTGCGTGCATACTAAAAGTCAGCTACGCTGAGTGAGTTCTAGTTAATCATACAATACCATACAATACCTTATTACATACATACGTACTTAACCTCGTAACTTTCTTTCATACACACATAAGTACTCATACCTTCATTCGTACTTACATACTTTCTTTACATTCATAATCATACGTTTTAAAGAGCCTTTCGCCCTATAACCTCACAGATATTATAAGGGTCTGGTCCCTAACATCACAGATATTATAAGGGTCTGGTCCCTAACATCACAGATATTATTAGGGTCTGGTCCATAACATCACAGATATTATTAGGGTCTGGTCCCTAACATCACAGATATTATTAGGGTCTGGTCCCTAACATCACAGATATTATTAGGGTCTGGTCCCTTGTTTTCGAATATTAGTAGGGTTCGATTCCCTCTTCGTTACCATACAACCATACATCATACCTCGAGTATTATTTGGGCTCGGTACCCTTTTCGTAACCATACAACCATACAACCGTCATTTCCTTCTTTTATTAACTTTATTACGTTCATACACATAAACATACATATCATACTTGCCATATTTATAACGTTACAACCTGACAGTACGTGCAATATCCGAAGATCGTTCACGTACCATCAAGCAATCGTTCATACATATCATACTTACCATATTTATAACGTTACAACCTGACAGTACGTGCAATATCCGAAGATCGTTCACGTACCATCAAGCAATCATTCATACATATCACATATATCACATATGGCATACACTTATCACTTAGGATAAATGTATTAACAACACATCAAGTATGCACACAGCCCCGAAAACATAACAAGGAATGGGGCTAGAAACTCACCTGGATCCTGTTACGCTCGCCGTTGATCGTAATTCCTTTCTTTAACTGGGCCCGGCTAACTGTATAATATTTACACATATCAATTAACTACTACTACTCGTTTTGTATTTCTATCTATATATGACCCACAACGAACGGGGGTCCGGGGGCAGCGCCCCTGGCAGCGGGGTTCTAGGGGCGGCAGCCCCTAGCGGGGTCCAAGGGGCAGAGCCCCTGGCTGGGGTTAAGCTGCCTTAACACATTTTCCATTAGGTTTTTAATTTATTTTCTAAGCGAACTTCACTTTAGGCGAAGTTAAACCGTAGGCGAACTTGGCTTCAGGCGAAGTTAAACCTTAGGCGAACTTGGCTTCAGGCGAAGTTAAACCTTAGGCGAACTTGGCTTTTAGGCGAAGTTAAACCTCAGGCGAACTTGGCTTTTAGGCGAAGTTAAACCTCAGGCGAACTTGGCTTTTAGGCGAAGTTAAACCTCAGGCGAACTTGGCTTTTAGGCGAAGTTAAACCTCAGGCGAACTTGGCTTTTAGGCGAAGTTAAACCTTAGGCGAAGTTACCATTTCAGCGAAGTTGCCATCAGGCGAACTTGGCTTCAGGCGAACTTATCATCAGGCGAACTTGGCTTGCAGGCGAAGTTCATCAGGCGAACTTAGCTTGCAGGCGAAGTTCATCGCTTGAAGGCGAAGTTGCCCAGATGAAGGCGAAGTTGTCGCGCTGCAGATCTGTTTGCCCATAACTCCTTCGTTTCTTAGCCAAATAACTCGATTTTGGTACCCACGGAATCGTATGATCGGCGCCTACAAATCCCAACCATCAAATCGGCCTAAAATCGACGTTTTAGGGGTCCGATTTGGGCAGTTGTGTTTCGGGTCCGATTAACCCGTCAAATCCTAACCATTTTCAGTAATATTAGCTTTGCGGGATTAGTTCTTACCTTTCCAACTCAGATCTACCAGCAAAATCTCGGGTCTCGACTTCGGATCTCGGTCGGTTATGTGTGTGTTTTTGAGTGTGTAAAAGAGAAAGATGGAAATAAAATGATATCTTGGGCTTGGGATGGGTATTTATAAGCCCACGGACCCAAGGCCCATTCTCATTTAACCCATCTTACGTAATCTAAGCCCATGACCCGTTCCTTACTCGACATTAAATAACTAAAACGTGAAATCACTAAACATAACTTTCTTTTATTTAACATTATAAATTTTAGGATGTTACAAGTCTTCCCCCCTTAAGGAGGTTTCGTCCCCGAAACCTAACTATATATAAACAAACTAGGGTAAAACTTGCGCATCTCATCCTCGGCTTCCCAAGTAGCATCTGATCCCTTGCGGTGTTTCCATATTACTTTTACCAAAGGTATAGTTTTGTGACGAAGCTGCTTCTCCTTGCGATCAACGATCTTTATCGGTTGCTCGATGTAGTTCAATTGTTCATCAACCTTAATGTCCATTAATGGCACGTGAGACGTGTCATCAGCTAGACACTTCCTCAGATGAGAAACATGGAAGGTTGAATGAATTCCTTCTAACTCATCGGGTAAATCCAGCTTATAAGCTACTTCCCCCACACGATACAAAATTTTAAATGGTCCAATGTACCTCGGACTTAGCTTCCCTCTCTTTCTAAAACGGATAATTCCTTTCCAAGGCGAGACCTTAAGCATCACATAGTCGCCAACGTTAAACTCAATTGGTCGTCGCCGCTTATCTGCATAAGACTTTTGTCTGTCTTGAGCGGCTTTCATTCTTGCTTTGATCTGATCGAACTTTGAAGACGTTTCTTGAACCACTTCTATACTTCCCATTTCCTTCTGACCGATCTCACCCCAACACACCGGGGTTCTACATCGTCTACCGTACAGCATCTCAAACGGTGGCATACCAATACTCGAATGGTAACTGTTGTTATAGGAGAACTCTGCCAGATGCAGATGATCATCCCAACTTCCACCAAAATCTAAAACGCAAGCACGTATCATATCCTCAAGGGTTTGGATCGTCCTTTCAGACTGTCCATCGGTTTGAGGATGATACGCCGTACTGATGTTCAACCTCGTCCCCATAGCTTCATGAAATTTCTTCCAGAACCTCGAAGTAAACCGTGTATCCCTATCAGACACGATTGATAACGGTACTCCATGCTTGGTTATCACTTCCTTGATGAACAAGCTTGCTAACGTTTCTGACGAGATGGCCTCTCGTATGGGCAGAAAGTGAGCACTCTTGGTCAAACGGTCCACAATCACCCAGATGGTATCATGTTGCTTAGCTGTACGAGGTAGCTTAGTTATGAAATCCATGGTGATGTGTTCCCATTTCCACTCAGGTATCTCTAGCGGTTGCATCTTCCCATAAGGCTTTTGGTGCTCGGCTTTGACTTGTAAGCAAGTTAAGCACTTACTAACATAATCCACTACATCGTTCTTCATTCCTGGCCACCAGTAATCTCTTTTCAAGTCTTGGTACATCTTTGTAGCTCCTGGATGGATTGAGTACCTTGACTTATGAGCTTCATCTAAGATTCGACTTCTAAGATCACCATGGCGTGGGATCCACATACGGTCGAACCTAGTCTTAACTCCATGAGTGTTTTCCATCAACTCATCTTGCTGGCCATAAATCCTTTCTTTCTTTACTAACCCTTCGTCTACTAACACTTCTGACTGCACTTTGATGATTTCTTCAAAAAGACTTGAGTTCATGATCAACTTGTATGATTTCACGGTTGCAAGGACTTCCTCATTCTTACGACTTAGCGCATCAGCGACCACGTTAGCTTTACCGGGGTAATACTTAATCTCACAGTCGTAATCCTTTATCAATTCTAACCATCTTCTCTGCCTCATGTTCAATTCTTTCTGCTCGAAAAAGTACTTTAAACTCTTATGATCGGTATAGATAGTACACTTAGTGCCGTACAGATAATGCCTCCATATCTTAAGAGCATGCACTACAGCTGCTAACTCCAAATCATGCGTCGGATAAGTACTCTCATGGACCTTCAACTGTCTAGACGCGTAGGCTATCACCTTCCCTCGTTGCATCAACACGCAACCTAACCCTTGATGCGAGGCATCAGCACAAACAACAAAATCCTCATCACCATCGGGTAAAGTAAGGATTGGAGCTTGCGTGAGTCTCTTCTTCAATTCTTCAAAGGCTTCCTCCTGAAACTTTCCCCAATTGAATACTATCGTCTTTCGGGTCATACCGGTCAGCGGTGCGGCTATCTTGGAGAAACCTTCGATGAATCTCCTATAGTAGCCGGCTAACCCTAGGAAACTTCGTATATCAGTCGGATTCTGCGGAGTCTTCCAATTCGTTATCGCTTCAATCTTAGCTGGGTCCACGGTAATCCCCTCCGGATTAACCACATGACCTAAAAATTGCACTTCTCTTAACCAGAATGCGCACTTCGAAAACTTGGCGTACAACCTTTCTTTCTTCAGAACTTCCAATACCTCTCTCAGATGCTCGGCATGGTCAGACTCACTCTTTGAATAAATCAATATATCATCGATGAAGACGATAACCGACTTATCCAACATCGGTCGACACACCCTATTCATCATGTCCATAAATGCTGCAGGAGCATTTGTTAGACCGAATGACATTACAAGGAACTCGTAGTGTCCATACCGCGTTCGGAACGCTGTTTTAGGGATGTCTACCTCTTTCACCTTCAGCTGATGGTAGCCTGATCTGAGATCTATTCGTGAGAACCAACTCGAACCTTGCAGTTGGTCAAACAGATCGTCAATCCTAGGCAAGGGGTATCTATTCTTTACCGTAAGCTTATTCAACTCACGATAGTCTATGCACATTCTCATACTTCCATCCTTTTTCTTCACAAACAAAACCGGTGCGCCCCACGGAGAAACACTCGGTCTGATAAAACCCTTGTCGAGGAGTTCTTGCAGTTGGGACATTAATTCCTTCATCTCGGACGGTGCTAGACGGTAAGGCGCTTTCGCGACGGGCTGGGCTCCTGGTATTAAATCTATCTGAAATTCTATTTCTCGCTCCGGTGGCAACCCCGGAAGATCCTCAGGGAATACTTCTGGGTAGTCGCGCACAATAGGAACATCTTTCATTTCTTTCGTCTCGGCCGTAGCGTTGACAACATACGCCAGGTAGGCACCGCACCCTCGCCTTAACAAACCCTCGGCTTTTATCATCGAAATGACATTAAGTCCATAACTCTCCTTATCACCATAAACCGTCACCGCACTACCATCCAATGACTTTAACCTTATCATCTTACTTTTACATACTATCTGAGCCTCAAACTCAGACAACCAATCCATACCCAAGACTACATCGAACCCTCCTAAGGCCATAACATACAAAGTAACAGGGAACTCATGTCCCTCTAACTCTATCTTACAATTCTTAACCATTTTTGTTATTTTCACCGAAGTGTCACTTGCGGTTTCTACTACAAAAGTTTCAGACACTCGGCAGCCTTTCATTTTAGCTAGTTTACTAAACGTCGTAGCTACAAAACTTCTATTCGCACCAGAATCAAATAATACAGAAGCGGAAACATCGTTCACTAGAAACGCACCTGTGACGACATCCGGAATCTGCCTGGCTTGTTCCTGGGTCAGCATGTAGGCTCTAGTTCTGGGCCTAGCTTGATCGGCATCCTTCTTTCCACTACCTCCAGCTACACCTTCAGTGCACTCCCTTGACATATGGCCTGTCTTGCCACATTTGTAACATGCTGGCTTCGCACTGCACTCATTGGCATAATGCCCTACCTTCCCGCACTTATAACAGGCATTCGACCCCATTCTGCATTCTCCACCATGAGCCTTTCCACATTTGAGACAAACATTAGAACTTTTACCCCACTTGCATTCACCACCATGCCTCTTTCCGCAGGTCTTACACGATCTCTTCTCCCACACTTTCTGTTTCTTATCCTTGGAGTTCCATAACTGAGTACCGGGTCGTTTAGCAGGAGTGACCCCTTTCTTCTCTTTCTCTTCGTCCCTTTCCACCCTATCATCCGCGGCCACGTCAGCATAGACCATTTCCGCGAGTCCAACAGCCGAATCAAAAGTAGCAGGTTGAATCGCCCTGACTAACATGCGGACCTTTTGTGGCAACCCCCTCACATAACATTTGATTCTCTTGACCTCAGTGTCAACCATGTCAGGCACCAACCTAGATAGTCGGTTGAACTCCGTGGTATACTCACGATGCGTCATCATACCGGCTTTTAAATTCTGGAACTTCATCTCCGTTCTTTCAACCTCGGCATCTGCACAGAACTTCTTCATTACCAACTCTTTCAAATCTTCCCACCTCATCTCTTTGATCTCTTCACGGGTCTTCCTCTGCTCCACACTCTCCCACCAATACATAGCCTCATCTACGAATGACTGAGTAGCATAACCCACAGCTTGGTCGGGACGGCATTCGCTAATGCGGATAACCTTGTCCATAGCGGTTATCCACTGGAGAGTAGCGATTGCGTCTCCTAAACCAGTCAGCTTAGGCGGGTCACAACCTTTGAAGGACTTATAGCTGCACCCACCTTGTCCTCCTCTCCTATCATCGACTTTCACTGACTTATCCCCACTCGAGGCCCCTCTTTCACCTTCCCCATCCTTTCTACCATCACCACCCGCCCCTTCAGCAGTTCGCTCACGGCTTCCAGCAGATCCTTCGGGATTCAGGTTCTTCACAGCAGCAACTACAGCCTGAACGATGGCTGCTTGAACTGCGGGGCTAAGTTGAACTTCTTCGTTGTTGTTCTGGTCTCCTCCAGCCGCGCTTCCTTCATCTTCGGTGTGGGAAGCTTCTTCCACCGAGGGTTGCCGGACAAGACGAGGCCTGCCACGACGCCCAGTGCGACCCCCAGTTTCAACAAATTCTCCAGCTCCAGCCATTAGTATTCTAAAGGGGAAAACACAAACATCATCACTCAAGGAACTATCTAGTACAAGGATAGTAAGGCTAACAGGTAATAACAGTGGCCAGTTGTGATTAGCTGATCACGTTACTTTCCGCGTCCTATACACTTCCTTTTATGAGTCTATTTGTGCTGGTTCTACTTAAGTAGTTAGTCAATTAAAAACAATCAATTATTCCTATCCGTACCATTCTCATATCTTTTCTTTCTCATTAACGTATATCATTTAATCATACCTTTCACCTTTACTAATCTTGCTTGAGCGACACATGGCATTCTTGAACTGGCATCTTCTTTCTTTTCTTACTTAAATCCCATTCTCTGTTCGAGTCTAAGCATGTAGGATGCTTAAATCTCTCGAACTTTGCTCTGATACCAACTTGTAAGGCCCCGTCACAGGTAACCCTACTTTCGTGTTGGATTTACTCATAAACACAGTTCTAAATATCAGAGTTAATAAAAAACTTTACGCGGAATATAAAACTTTCATAAAACATTACATATCAATTCATAATCATGTCTTAAAACGTTCCACTTGTCTTTCAAAATCAAAACATAAATTATAAAACATATCAGATCTTCAGATGCCAGGCTTTAGTCTTCTGCCATGTGTCCTCCACTCAAGCCAGCTGTCTCAACCTACTCACCTGCGTGCATACTAAAAGTCAGCTACGCTGAGTGAGTTCTAGTTAATCATACAATACCATACAATACCTTATTACATACATACGTACTTAACCTCGTAACTTTCTTTCATACACACATAAGTACTCATACCTTCATTCGTACTTACATACTTTCTTTACATTCATAATCATACGTTTTAAAGAGCCTTTCGCCCTATAACCTCACAGATATTATAAGGGTCTGGTCCCTAACATCACAGATATTATAAGGGTCTGGTCCCTAACATCACAGATATTATTAGGGTCTGGTCCATAACATCACAGATATTATTAGGGTCTGGTCCCTAACATCACAGATATTATTAGGGTCTGGTCCCTAACATCACAGATATTATTAGGGTCTGGTCCCTTGTTTTCGAATATTAGTAGGGTTCGATTCCCTCTTCGTTACCATACAACCATACATCATACCTCGAGTATTATTTGGGCTCGGTACCCTTTTCGTAACCATACAACCATACAACCGTCATTTCCTTCTTTTATTAACTTTATTACGTTCATACACATAAACATACATATCATACTTGCCATATTTATAACGTTACAACCTGACAGTACGTGCAATATCCGAAGATCGTTCACGTACCATCAAGCAATCGTTCATACATATCATACTTACCATATTTATAACGTTACAACCTGACAGTACGTGCAATATCCGAAGATCGTTCACGTACCATCAAGCAATCATTCATACATATCACATATATCACATATGGCATACACTTATCACTTAGGATAAATGTATTAACAACACATCAAGTATGCACACAGCCCCGAAAACATAACAAGGAATGGGGCTAGAAACTCACCTGGATCCTGTTACGCTCGCCGTTGATCGTAATTCCTTTCTTTAACTGGGCCCGGCTAACTGTATAATATTTACACATATCAATTAACTACTACTACTCGTTTTGTATTTCTATCTATATATGACCCACAACGAACGGGGGTCCGGGGGCAGCGCCCCTGGCAGCGGGGTTCTAGGGGCGGCAGCCCCTAGCGGGGTCCAAGGGGCAGAGCCCCTGGCTGGGGTTAAGCTGCCTTAACACATTTTCCATTAGGTTTTTAATTTATTTTCTAAGCGAACTTCACTTTAGGCGAAGTTAAACCGTAGGCGAACTTGGCTTCAGGCGAAGTTAAACCTTAGGCGAACTTGGCTTCAGGCGAAGTTAAACCTTAGGCGAACTTGGCTTTTAGGCGAAGTTAAACCTCAGGCGAACTTGGCTTTTAGGCGAAGTTAAACCTCAGGCGAACTTGGCTTTTAGGCGAAGTTAAACCTCAGGCGAACTTGGCTTTTAGGCGAAGTTAAACCTCAGGCGAACTTGGCTTTTAGGCGAAGTTAAACCTTAGGCGAAGTTACCATTTCAGCGAAGTTGCCATCAGGCGAACTTGGCTTCAGGCGAACTTATCATCAGGCGAACTTGGCTTGCAGGCGAAGTTCATCAGGCGAACTTAGCTTGCAGGCGAAGTTCATCGCTTGAAGGCGAAGTTGCCCAGATGAAGGCGAAGTTGTCGCGCTGCAGATCTGTTTGCCCATAACTCCTTCGTTTCTTAGCCAAATAACTCGATTTTGGTACCCACGGAATCGTATGATCGGCGCCTACAAATCCCAACCATCAAATCGGCCTAAAATCGACGTTTTAGGGGTCCGATTTGGGCAGTTGTGTTTCGGGTCCGATTAACCCGTCAAATCCTAACCATTTTCAGTAATATTAGCTTTGCGGGATTAGTTCTTACCTTTCCAACTCAGATCTACCAGCAAAATCTCGGGTCTCGACTTCGGATCTCGGTCGGTTATGTGTGTGTTTTTGAGTGTGTAAAAGAGAAAGATGGAAATAAAATGATATCTTGGGCTTGGGATGGGTATTTATAAGCCCATGGACCCAAGGCCCATTCTCATTTAACCCATCTTACGTAATCTAAGCCCATGACCCGTTCCTTACTCGACATTAAATAACTAAAACGTGAAATCACTAAACATAACTTTCTTTTATTTAACATTATAAATTTTAGGATGTTACATCCATGATCTTCTTGAATATTGTCCTTTTCTTCAAGATTCAAATTTTCAATCTCAAGAATCAAATGATCAGATTAACTTACAATTCCATGATCTTCTTGAATATTTTCTTTGTCTTCAAGATTCAAATTTCCAACTTTAATAATCAAATGATCAGATGAACTTGCAATTCCATGATCTTCTTGAATATTGTCTTGGTCTTCAAGATTCAAATTTTCAACTTTAACAAATCAAATGATCTGATGAGCTTGCAATTCCATTATCTTCTTGAATATTTTCTTTGTCTTAAAGATTCAAATTTTCAACTTCAAGAATCAATTGATCAGATAAACTTGCAATTCCATGATCTTATTAAACATTTTCTTTGTCTTCAAGATTCAAATTTTCAACTTCAAGAATCAAATGATCAGATAAGCTTGCAATTCCATGATCTTCTTGAATATTGTCTTTGTACTCAGATTCAAATTTTCAACTTCAAGAATCAAATGATCAGATGAGCTTGCAATTCCATGACCTTCTTGAACATTGTCTTTGTCTTCAAGATTCAAATTTTCAACTTCAAGAATTAAATGATCAGATGAACTTGCAATTCCATGATCTTCTTGAATATTGGCTTTGTTTTCAAGATTCAAACATTCAACTTTATGAATCAAATGATCAAATGAGCTTGCAATTCCATTATCTTCTTGAATATTGTCTTTGTCTTCAATATTCAAAATTTCGACTTCAAGAATCAAATGGTCAGATTAACTTGCAATTTCATGATCTTCATGAATAATGTCTTTGTCTTCAAGATTCAAATTTTCGACTTCATGAATCAAAAATCAGATGAGCTTGCAATTCCATGATCTTCTTGAATATTGTCTTTGTCTTCAATATTCAAATTTTCAACTTTAAGAATCAAATGATCAGATAAACTTGCAATTCCATGATCTTCTTGAATATTGTCTTTTTCTTCAAGATTCAAATTTTCAATCTCAAGAATCAAATGATCAGATTAACTTACAATTCCATGATCTTCTTGAATATTTTCTTTGTCTTCAAGATTCAAATTTCCAACGTCAATAATCAAATGATCAGATGAACTTGCAATTCCATGATCTTCTTGAATATTGTCTTGGTCTTCAAGATTCAAATTTTCAACTTCTAGAATCGAATGATTAGACGAACTTTCAATTCCATGATCTTCTTGAATATTTTCTTTGTCTTCAAGATTAAACTTTCCTACGTCAAGAATCAAATGATCAGATGGACTTTCAATTCCATGATCTTCTTGAATATTATCTTTGATATGATTCAGTTGATTGCTCAAAGATAGCAGATGATGATACCGAATGTCGTATCACAGATCACTGCTAGTGTTGATGCAAATGTGATCGCAGAATTATAGATCGAGCATTCACATGATTATGAACACTTCAACTCTTAGTGTTATTACTAAGAGTGATAATGTTCCACCGAATACGATTATGACTACAAGTGTTAGTTATAAACTAAACATGAATAGTAGTCGTAATGAATTAGATCCGGTATGAAGGATATGTTTGTTGGTTGTGTTAAGGAAATTATTAAGAGTTTATTGATGGTAAAGGGAGGAATAGATTAGCGAGTGGATAGAAAAGATCGAAATGGTTAAGAATATTGGCAAGAGTCTAGAACATTGTGTAGTGAAATATGCTACAGATATGTTGGTAGATTATGTTGAACCAAGGTGTCGTTGGAAGACGAACCTCATGACAAGCATCAACCTCTGATCAAGCAAGGAGCCGTGCCTTTGTGAGTAATTCGAATAAAGCACGTCATGAACCAAAGGTGGTATTAAGTACGTTGTAGTTTTAAATCAATGGGCTTCAGCGATATTTTTACGGTCGTCGATAGAAGTTAGTTCCTGTTAACCTCCTATCATTTGGAAAGATACCGATTAGTGAAACTATAGAACCCTATACTGTAGAATCGCTAACGGTGAATCCCTAATGGTTAACTAAATTGTTCGGAATTGCCCTATTATTCGGAACGATTAATCCTTTCCTTATTGACCTACGACCAGTAAAGTTAAGAAGTTTTGACGTAATAGTTAACATGGATTGGCTAACTCAACATGAAGCTGAAATCAAATATGAAAAGAAGATGATTAGAAGCTCTCCTTCGGACGATGAAGCGATTAGATACAGAGAAAAGTGTACGGTATTATGTTACCACTCTAGTCTCATCTTGAGATGCTATAATATTTACGACAAGAAAACGTGGTGTATTTAACAAACGCGATTGCCAAAGTATTTAAAAGAAAACATATAGAAGATATCCCGATGGTACGCGGATCTCCAGAAGTTTTCCCAGAAGAACTTCCTGGATTACCGCCAATCCGACAGGTCGGATTCAGAATCGATTTAATACCTCAAGCTGGCCCTGTTGCTAAAGCATCTTACCGACTTGCACCAACTGAAATGCAAGCTTTATTGGATAAAGGTTTTATACGATCTAGTTAGTCACCATGGGGTGCACCAGTGTTAATTGGGAAATGAAGGACGGAAGTGTTAGGATATGTATTGATTAGGGAAAATTGAATAAAGTGACAAACAAGAATAGGTATTCACTTTATCGAAGTAAATGATCTGTTTAACCAACTGCAAAGGGCGATTAATTTTTAGAAAATTGGTCTTAGATATAGTTATCACCAAATGAAAAATCCAAGAGGAGGACGTTGCAACAACAGCGTTTCGGATTCGCTACGGCCATTATGAATTCTTAGTTATGCCTTTCAGGCTAACAAATGCGCCGGCAGCATTCATGGAACTCATGAACCGAGTCTGTAAACTTTATTTTGACAAATTTGTCATAGCATTCATTGATAATATTTTGATATATTTGCAACGTAAGGAAGAGCACGAACGACGTTTAAGGAAAATGGTGGAAGTGTTAAAGCAAGAGGAGTTATCCGCGAAGTTTTCGAAATGTGACTTTGAATACAGAAAGCATAATCCCTTGGTCATGTTGTAAAGCAACAAGGAGTTCACATAGATCCAAATAAGATAGAAACCATTAAAATTGTGCCAAGCGCCGATTTTAAGTCTCCCCGATGGAGACGATGGTTTTGTTGCGTATTGTGACGCATCGCGTAGAGGGTTAGGATGCGTGTTAATGCAGAATAATATGGTTATAGTCCATGCTTCCCGACAGTTAAAAGTACACAAGAAAAATTACACTACTCATGACTTAGAACTGGGAGTGGTTATCTTCGCACTTAAAATCTGGAGACATTATCTCCACGGTACGAAGTGCACCATCTTCACTAATCATAAAAGTTTGCAGCACATATTCGATCGGAAAGAAGTGAATATGAGGCAACGAAGATGGGTCAAGTTGTTAAGCGATTATGAATGTGACATCCGTTATCACCCCGGCAAGGCTAGCGTCGTAGCCGATGCCTTGAGTAGGAAAGGTCGGGTTAAGTCATTGCGAGTGCGAGCGCTGGGGATGATAGTTCAGTCGAACCTTTCGGACCTAATTCGAGTCGCTTAACGTGAGGCGTTGAGAGAGGAACAATTGGAAAGGGAGGAGCTTTAAGTCAATGAGAAGAATGTCGAACAGCGCGTGGACGAAATTCTCTACTTCAAAAATTGGGTTTGGATCCCGACCCTCCATGACCTTCGTGATTTAATCATGGACGAAGCGCATAGATCGAAATATTCCATACATCCGTGGTCGGATTAGACTATTGATGATGCGAATATCTGAAAGGATCTTATTAATGGCTGAGTTGGAGAAAGATATGGATACGTATGTTGGAGGATATTTGAGTTATGCGAGAGATAAGGCTGCACACCGAAAACCCTGGGGAACGCCACAACGACAGAAAATTCGCCAATGATAGTGGGAATAAATTGCAATGGATTTCGGGACGCAAATTCCCATGATATATCAAAGGCATGAGGTAAATTAGGTAATCGCGGATCGATTAACCAATCCTCGCATTTCATCCCAATCTATGACGATTACCACAATGAATTCTCGCCCAAATTCATGATGATGAAATGGTATCTCGTCGTGGAGTACCATTTTCAATGATCTCAGATCAAAATAGTCATCCTACTTCCATTATTGGAAGGAGGGGAAGGAAGCATCGAGAGCTTGAAGCTTTCTATGGGTGAAGTAATTATCACCAATTTGTTAAATTGAAAATGGGCGTCACTCAAGCCATAAGATATGAATTGGTTCGGGAAACAACCAATCGGATTTATAATATTTAAGATAAGTTGAAAGCAGCGCGAGATTGGCAAAGGATTTATGCCAACATTCAAAGGAAACCATTGTCGCTGGAAAGAGGTGACAAGGTATTTTTAAGGCATCACCTTAGAGAAGTGATATGAGGTTTGGCAAAACCGAAAAATAGCTCCTTAATATATTGGACTTCATGAGACTATCTCCATGATTGGTCATTTAGTTTATCGATTAAAGTACTCCAAGGGCTAAGTATTATACATGATGTTTTGCCATGTATACGGATTGAAAAGTACCTAAGCGATGAGGCAACGAAAGTACTAGTAATGGAAGTACTCATAGAAGACATACTTGATATCATAAATAATTCCGTTGAGATAGTAGACGGGAAAACTAAACAGTTTGGACACACCAAGCTTTATTGATTAAGATTAAGTGGAATTCACAGCGAGGACCAGTTTATACCTGGTAACACGAGGGTGAATTCTGAAGGAAAAACCCCCCACCTTTCTATCGAAAGGGGATAGTGGGCGTGTAAAATTTCGAGGACGAAATTTCTTAACGGGGGGAGAATGTAACGATTCCGACGAAACCAGGGATACCCTAACCGGTAGACGATAGTTACGTCATATTTTTTGTCAGGTACATGAGTTACCATGGTAATTATACGAGAATACATGGTTCACTGTACTGATTGTACGTGAATATATAATTCATCGTATTGAATATGCGATTAATCGATCGATAGTTATTGAAACCCGAACGAATCGAGGGTTCAATTATAGACGAGATATATGATATTTAGTGATGTTACGAAGCATTAAAGCTTCGGGATAAGTGGATTAAAGCACAGAAAAAGGATTTCGATTTAATAGTACGTCGGTGCGTTAAACGAAACCTTTAATACCAAACCGAGCAAGAGATGATCGATCAAGCCGAAAAAGATGCGCGATAATTAATGATATGATGTTTTAAGTTAATAAATGTCATGGTTTAAGTTTTTAAAGTTCTTAAATCGGTTTTATATAAATTTCATTTTTAAGCCGAAAAACGACCGTTTTAACCCCGTTTTAAGCCGAATTAAACATTTAACCGAAAAGCGAACTGAACCAGATTATCCAAAACATTATCCGAATTACGAGAATCCAAACATGTGGCCTAGAATGGAGAGGTGGGCCCCACCCCACCCCCCTCATTAATCTGATCGGACCTAAGGGTCCAACCCCCTTTCTCATTTCTTTTTTTTACAACAATCCATCCAAGCTCATCAATCCTCTCAAGATCATGATCCAAAACCGAGAGTTTTTAGCAAGAAAACAAGGCTCTGTGTTTAGTGGTAGATAAGGCGGAAAGACGAGTTTGTAGCTTGTAGTGGCGGAAAACGAAAGATTGGACGTGTTAACTGATAATGATTGTTGTTACCTGCTTGCATGTGCTAAGGTGAGTTTCACGAGCCCCTTTTTCTGAACTGTTTTCGAATATTTTCTCGGGGCGGAAACATGTTTTTACTGAGATGTTTAAGTACATACTGAACGCATGGATTTGCGTGTATTTATAAATATTTTATTGTACGGGAATCGTACGGAATGGGTACAGTACTGGGTTAACAGTGTCCCCAGATGTCTTTGGAAGTGTTACTGGGTTAACTGTGTCCCTAGATGTCTTTGGAAGTGTTACTGGGTTAACTGTGTCCCCAGATGTCTTTGGAAGTGTTTCTGGGTTAACGTTGCCCCCAGAATGAGTACAGTACTGGGTTAACAGTGTCCCCAGATAATATTATATTTTGATAATGATTTATCATGGTTTACTCGAATTGTGAAACTCACCAACTATTCGTAGTTGACCCGTTTTCTCACATGCTTTTCAGGTACAATTAAGATGAAGTGATTGCTTACGTGCTAAGTGCTTGATGTGTGTAAGATTTGCGTGCGGGATGTTAGGATACATTATAACAGATAGAATTATGTATCGTATTTTATGATGTGTGTATCACCTAGACGGATATGGAATACAAGATAATGTAATTTGAAGTATATTAATGCATTCAGTTTTCTTTATAAACAATGTGGTTGATATCAGAGGTGTCTGTTGCATCCCGTTTACGTTTCCGCTGCGGTTACGGGGTGTTACAACATCCTTACCTGTACACAAGTTAGCAAACATATAGTTCCTTGCATAATTTAAATCATAATTAATATACACATACTTATACAACTTTGTCACATAAAAATATTATCATATACTTACACGTATGTTGCCAATTTTACCTATTAATGTTCCCCGTGACTTCCCCTGAATTCCCTCGTGCGGACAAGTCTGTTATTATGTTCCGGACCATAATAACTCACTTGCCCATCCAAGTTCATCCAGATCTCGTCACTATAAATTATTAGTTGATATTCAGATCCTATAATACTTGAGATACTGGTTATATTTTAGGTATCTTTTAAAGACATCCTAATTCTTTATAACCAATGGCTCTGATACCAAGTTCTGTAACACCCCGTAACCGCAGCGGAAACGTAAACGGGATGCAACAGACACGTCTGATATCAACAGCATTGCTTATAAAGAAACATCACTACATTAATTTACATCATATTATATTGTTCCGAGTTTAGTTATCGTCTAGGCGATAGCACATAAGTTTTACCAACAGTACATTAACATAATTAATACAAAAAGATCATTAAGCTTCCACAAAAAGCACGCATCGTCAAGCATGTAGCAATTATTCCAGTTTGGGAGTACCTAGAAAGCATGTAAAGAAAACGGGTCAACTACGAATAGTTGGTGAGTTTCACTAATTTAAATAAACGGTGACAAATCATTATAATAATCATATATTAGCGATGTAAATATGCTGAGCCCACAAGTGAAACCTCTGACTATCCACACACAACCCCATGGCATACTCTGCCCACGAACCTGCCCCAAACCGCTATGCCTAACATTACATAGCAAATTAAATAGCAACAAAATAGATATGTGCAACTGGCTGGGAAACATCAGCAAATCCATGCCGGACCAGTTGGGTTTGTCAGACCAATAGTACTATTCACACTCTACCGGCATTTAGCTAATCACTCGTGTTGCGAGGCCTTACAATGTTAGCAACTCAGACAATTACCATCTTAGTACATTTCCGTACGATTCCCGTACAATAAAACATATATAAATACACGCAAATCCATGCGTTCAGTATGTACTTAAACATTTCAATAACAACATGCTTTCCGCCCCGGGAAAATATTTAAAAACAATTCAGAAAAGGGGCTCGTGAAACTCACCTTTCGCAAGCAAGTAGGTAACACAGTACGCAATTACTAATCCGGATCTGTAATACGATCCCTAAGTTCGTTACTATACAATCACTATTAATATAACTTTAACTGTGTTAACCGGTACATCTGGGGACACTGTTAACCCAGTACTGTACCCGTTCCGGGTGGCAATGTTAACCCAGAAACACTTCTCCGGACTCAGATTGTGATATCATTTAGAGTTCAATAGTTAAAATTACTATTAGTTCGTTTTCCCCGTTTTGCGTGCCTAGCACGGTTATCCGTTTTTACGTTCCAAAAATGAGTTTGGTCACACACGACCCAAAAATAGTTGTTGACTGATAATTTAATTAAAGTTGTGAAATTAGAGCTCGGCTTAGACGCCCCGATTGGCCGCGGGACCCGTTTCCGTCTTTAGTGTACCGGAAACTGTTAAATCGGATAAAATTACTCAAATCATCCGAATTATTTTCGGATGATTTATTTTTACCTGTTTAACTCAGTTATATGAAAACAGTTCATTTTTAGGGTTTTTATACACCAGTCAGCTCGTTTAGGCGAACTTTACCGGTTTATGCGTTTTAAACTTTAAATGTTTGTTTTTATTTTCTTTTTAGCACAAATAGATATCCGTTTAATCTCGGATCTTGAAATTTTGCACAAACCACTTTTTGACAGTGGGGAATTTTATAAAAATATTTCCAGAATTAATTTTTATATTTAAAATTTATTTATCTATTTTTAAACACCATTTAAACACTAAATATGTCGTAAATACCAAACGACCTTAGAAAAATCCCAAATTTTTCCTGGATGACCCCTGCCATCCACATGGTCCCCTGTAATTTTTCCAGAACCAAAATCTCTTTTTACATGCCATTTTCACTAAAACCGAGCTAGAAAACCCTAGAACTCGTTTAACCGAAAAGCCTACTTAGACTTCTCCAAATTACCTAAACTTTTGTGTGTAACTTTTACATGTTATAAAAAGCTTATCTGGAATTTTCCAGAATTTTTCATCATATTTAACTATTTTTCCCCATTTTTAGCCAAAACCGAGCATTAAATTCACCAAATATTCATCCTTTGTCCAAAAATCACCAAACTTTCACAGATCTCATATTTTCATTTGTAGATCATCTCTGTGAAATTTCGTATCCTAACTCTAAACGTACCACAATCTGTCCAAAACACTCATAACCGAACATAAACCGAATATACCTGTTGTTTTCCGCCACTACAAGCTACAAACTCGTCTTTCCGCCTTATCTACCACTAAATACAGTACCTACAACCAACATACCACAATACCAAGCAAGTTACACTCACCATCAAGCCTCTTACACTTTAGTTTCGGTTATTGTTTCAAAACTAAAGTTTAAACCGTAAATATTCGTTTTTGGTTCGTTTAACTCCTTTCTTGGACCAAGATCCCTTGTATAACCCGTATACATCACTTGATCATGCAAGAATCGGTTTCATCTCGGGTTTTCACCCTTTTTCACTTGAAACCTCATTTTCTTGCAAATGAACTCAAGTAAAGAAGATGAACACGTACATAATTCGATTTTTACCACGGTTTTCTTGCTAAAATTTTGGATCTTTAGATCATAGAATGGAGAGAGTTGAAGATCATGGAGATGTTTGTTTTAAAAAAAAAATAACAAAGTAAGGGGTGTTACCCCCTTATCCGATCGGACCAAAGAGGAGGGTGGGGTGGGACCCACTTCTCCATTTTTAGCCATTCATTTGGATTTCTGAAATCTGGATAATGTTTTGGATAATCTGATTCAGTTCGTTTTTCGGTTAAATGTTTAATTCAGCTTAAAACGAGGCTAAAATGGTCGTTTTCGGCTTAAAAATGAAATTTATATAAAACCGATTTAAAAACTTTAAAAACTTAAACCATGGCATTTATTATCTTAGAACATCATATTATTAATAATCGCGCATCTTTTTCGGCTTGATCGATCGTCTCTTGCTCGGTTTGGTATTAAAGGTTTCGTTTAACGTACCGACGTACCATTAAATCGAAAATTCTTTTCTGTGCTTTAATTTACTTATCCCGAAGCTTTAATACTTCGTAAACATCACTAAATATTATATATCTCGTCTATAATGTAATCCTCGATTCGTTCGGGTTTCAACAACCGTTAATCGGTTGATCGTATTTCCAATACGATTAACTGTATACTCGAGTATAATCCGTACTGTAAATCATACATACTCGTATCAACGCATTATAATTCATATATTCTTTATTAAATAACACATAAGTATTATATATCGGCTAGGGTATACCTGATTTTGCCGGAATCGTTACATTCTCCCCCCGTAACAGAAATTTCGTCCTCGAAATTTTACGCGTCGACTACTTTCTTTTGAGGAAATAGATAGGGGTATTTCTTCCGGAATTCGTCCTTTCGTTCCCATGTATATTCTGGGCCTCGTTGCGAATTCCATCTAACTTTGACCAACGAAATCTTATTGTGTCTAAGTTGCTTGATTTTCCCGTCTACTATTTCTATGGGTTCCTCTACGAAATTGAGCTTATCACTTATTTGGACACCCTCTAAAGGTAACACCGATGTCTCATCCGCCAGACATCTTTTCAAGTTCGATACATGAAACACGTTGTCAACTGCACTCAGTTCATCGGGTAGTTCTAATCGGTATGCTACGGGACCGATTTTTGCAGTAATATTGAATGGTCCAATATATCTCGGGGCTAACTTCCCCGCCTTTCCAAATCTGACTACACCCTTCCAAGGTGATACCTTCAAATACACTTTATCACCTTTCTCAAACGACAACGGTTTCCTACGGGTATCAGCATAACTCTTCTACCAATCCCGCGCGGCCTTCAGATTGTTCCTAATTTCAAGGATTTTGCTGGTCGTTTCCTGGACCAGGTCTGATCTAATAACCTGAGTATCGCCCACTTCAGTCCAACAGAGTGGTGATCGGCACTTCCGACCGTACAATGCTTCGTAAGGCGCTGCCTTTATACCGGTATGGTAACTGTTATTATAGGAAAATTCAACGAGTGGGAGATGTTGATCCCAATTTTCCTTAAAATCCAGTACGCATGCACGAAGCAAATCCTCCAGGGTTTGGATGGTCCTCTCAGACTGACCATCGGTTTGAGGGTGGTAAGCTGTGCTTAGATCAATGCGCGTTCCCAGCGCTTCTTGCACAGCTTGCCAAAGATTGGAGGTGAAATGGCTATCCCGATCGGAGATGATTGAGATGGGTATCCCATGACGAGACACAATTTCATTTATATAAATCTGCGCAAGTCTCTCAGTGTTATAATTATTCCTAATCGGGATAAAATGTGCCGACTTGGTTAATCGATCTACGATTACCCAAATTGCATCATGTCCTCGGGACGTTTTAGGAAGATGTGTCACAAAATCCATCGTGATTTGCTCCCACTTCCATTCGGGAATTTCTGGTTGTTGTAACATCCCCGAGGGTTTCTGGTGCTCCGCCTTAACTCTCGCACAAGTTGTGCACTTACCGACATACGTTGCTATGTCCTTTTTCATACCCAGCCACCAGTAGAACTCCTTCACATCCTTGTACATCTTATCCGATCCCGGATGTATGGAATATTTCGATCTATGCGCTTCGTTCATGATTAATTCACGAAGGTCATGGAGGGTCGGGATCCAAATCCGATTTTTGAAATAGAGAATTTCGTCCACGCGCTGTTCGAAATTCTTCTCATTGCCGTAAAGTCCCTCCTTTTCCAATTGTTCCTCTTTCAACGCCTCACGTTGAGCGACTCGAATCAGGTCCGAAAGGTTCGACTGGACTATCATCCCCAGTGCTCGCACTCACAATGGCTTAACCCGATCTTTCCTACTCAAGGCATCGGCTACGACGTTAGCCGTGCCGGGGTGATAACGGATGTCACAGTCATAATCGCTTAACAACTCGACCCATCTTCGTTGCATCATATTCAGTTCTTTCTGATCGAATATGTGCTGCAAACTTTTATGATTGGTGAAGATGGTGCACTTCGTACCGTAGAGATAATGTCTCCAGATTTTAAGTGCGAAGATAACCGCTCCCAGTTCTAAGTCGTGAGTAGTGTAATTTTTCTCGTGTACTTTTAACTGTCGGGAAGCATAGGCTATAACCTTATTATTCTGCATCAACACGCATCCTAACCCCCTACGCGATGCGTCACAATACGCGACAAAACCATCGTCTCCATCGGAGAGACTTAAAATCGGCGCTTGGCACAATTTTTGCTTTAACGTTTGAAACGCCATTTCTGGCTCTTCTCCCCATTCATACTTTCGAACCTTTTGAGTCAGGAGAGTTAAAGGTTGGGCGATGCTGGAAAAGTTCTCTATAAATCGACGATAATATCCAGCTAAGCCTAAGAATTGGCGGATTTCCTTTGGCGATTTAGGCGCTTGCCAATTCTTAATTGCTTCTACCTTACTCGGATCAACGTGTATTCCTTGATGGTTTACGACGTGACCGAGGAATTGCACTTCTTGTAACCAGAAGTTACACTTGGAGAATTTTGCATACAACTTCTCCTGATTCAGAAGCTCTAAAATTATTCTTAAGTGTTGCTCGTGCTCTTCTTTACTTTTCGAGTAGATCAAAATATCGTCAATAAACACGATGACGAATTTGTCGAGGTAGGGTTTACAGACTCGATTCATGAGGTCCATGAACACTTCCGGCGCATTTGTTAGTCCGAAAGGCATAACTAAGAACTCGTAATGGCCGTAGCGAGTCCGGAATGCGGTTTTTGGGATATCTTCTTCCCGAATTCTAACCTGATGGTATCCCGATCTAAGATCGATTTTTGAGAAATAGCTCGCACCTTGCAGCTGGTCAAACAGATCATCAATTCGGGGAAGAGGGTACCTATTTTTGATTGTTAACTTGTTCAGCTCCCTGTAATCAATGCACATTCCAAGGCTCCCGTCCTTCTTTTTCACGAATAATACAGGTGCACCCCACGGGGAATGACTAGGACGTATAAATCCTTTATCCAACAATTCTTGCAACTGATTGGATAACTCTTGCATCTCGGACGGTGCAAGTCGATAGGGTGCTTTAGCAACCGGGCCAGCTTCAGGTATTAAATCGATTCTGAATTCGACCTGTCGGGTTGGCGGTAATCCAGGAAGTTCTTCTGGGAAAACTTGTGGAAATTCGCGTACCACCGGGATATCATCCACCCGTTTCTCCTCAGAATCTGTGGCCGCCAAGCTCGCTAGATACGCCACGCATCCCTGGCGTATATATTTTAACACCTTGAGGTGGGATATAAATGGTATCATTGTGCCCGACTTCTTTCCTTGCACTAACACCTCTTCGTCATCCGACACCCGGATCTTGACGATTTTCTTTTCACAGTTTATTTCCACTTTGTTACGTGCTAACCAATCCATTCCCACTATCACGTCAAAACTACCTAATTCTACCGGTAATAAGTCAATCAGGAAGGATTGATCGTTCAGAATAAAAGGGCAATTCCGAACTATCCGATTAACTATCATGGTTTTACCGTTAGCGACTTCTACGGTATAAGGTTCTATGGTTTCACTAATCGGAAGGTTTGCTATCGATAGGAACTGAACGGAGACAAAACTTCTATCGGCACCCGTATCAAATAATACAGAAGCGTAATGATCAGAGACGAGGAATGTACCTGTACTACGCTGGGGTCCTGGCGTGCTTCGTTCGCCCCCATCACAAACGCTCGGCCTCTTGCCGGATTGGACGACGATGCCTGACCCACGGTTTGCCTCCCATTTCCTTCCTGGTTCAGTTTAAGACAGTATCTCTTGAAGTGATCTGTGCTGCCGCATTCAAAGCAAGCACGGCTGGTGGTCATCATTTGGTTTCCTTGTGGGTTTTGTTGTCGGGCTGGTTGGGTCCTATGTGGCTGCGCACGGATAGGTTGCGGTTGTCGGTTCAGATTGTTCAGGTTTGTCCTACAACTCGGTGCGTAGTGCCCATTCCTGCCACACCGGTGGCACACTGTGTAAGGCCCCGTTACCGGTAGCCCTACTTTCGTGTTGGATTTACTCATAAACACAGTTCTAAATATCAGAGTTAATTAAAACATCATAAGTCTTCAGATGCCAGATTCTTGTTCAGTGCCATGTGTCTCCTCAAGCGAGCTGCCTCATCCTACTCACCTGCGTGCATACTAAAAGTCAGCTACGCTGAGTGAGTTCTAGTTAATCACATAATCATACAATACATTCTTACGCTTCATACTTAATCTCTTAACTTTCTTTCATATACACCTAAGTGCTTTTACTTTCATTTTTACTTTCATACTTTCTTTACATTCATAATCATACGTTCATTTTTACCTTCATGCTTTCCTTACATATATAATCATACTTTTTAAAGAGCCTTTCGCTCTATAACCTCACAGATATTATAAGGGTTTGGTCCCTAGTTTTCGAATATTAGAAGGGTTCGATTCCCTAACATCACAGATATTATAAGGGTCTGGTCCCTATCATCACAGATATTATAAGGGTCTGGTCCCTAGTTTTCGAATATTAGAAGGGTTCGATTCCCTAACATCACAGATATTATAATGGTCTGGTCCCTATCATCACAGATATTATAAGGGTCTGGTCCCTAGTTTTCGAATATTAGAAGGGTTCGATTCCCTAACATCACAGATATTATAAGGGTCTGGTCCCTATCATCACAGATATTATAAGGGTCTGGTCCCTAGTTTTCGAATATTAGAAGGGTTCGATTCCCTCTTCGTTACCATACAACCATACATCATACCTCGAGTATTAGTAGGGCTCGGTACCCTTTTCGTAACCATAGATTATCATTTCTTTCTTCTATTATCTCTATCATGTTCATACACATAAACATACATAACATACTTACCTTATACATAGCGTTACAACCTGACAGTACGTGCAATATCCGAAGATCGTTCACGTACTATCAAGCAATCATTCATACATTTCACATTATCCACATAAGGCATACACTTATCTCTTAGGATAAGTGTATTAACAAACATATTGAGTATGCACACAGCCCCGAAATAGTAACACATAAATGGGGCTAGAAACTCACCTGAACACGGTTACGTTCTCCGTTGATCGTAATCCCTTTCTTCAGTTGTGCACGGCTGACTGTATAACGAGTATACATATCAATTTAACTATCACTACTTATAACATCTTTCTAGTCTTAATTACTACCCACAACGAACGGGGGTCCGGGGCAGCGCCCCTGGCAGCGGGGTCTAGGGGCGGCAGCCCCTAGCAGGGTCCAAGGGGCAGAGCCCCTGGCTGGGGTCGAGCTGCCAGGTCAGCTTGGAAAAATTTTATTTCCATTAACTGTCTTAACACATTTTTCATTAGATTTTTAATTTATTTTCTAATCGAACTCGACTTTAGGCGAAGTTAACCTTAGGCGAACTTAGCTTTAGGCGAAGTTACCAGCTAGGCGAACTTAGCTTTACAGCGAAGTTGCCATCAGGCGAACTTGGCTTCAGGCGAAGTTGTCATCAGGCGAACTTGGCCTCAGGCGAAGTTACCAGTTAGGCGAACTTAACTTTACAGCGAAGTTGCCATCAGGCGAACTTGGCTTCAGGCGAAGTTGTCATCAGGCGAACTTGGCCTCAGGCGAAGTTACCAGTTAGGCGAACTTAACTTTACAGCGAAGTTGCCATCAGGCGAACTTAGCTTGCAGGCGAAGTTCATCAGGCGAACTTAGCTTGCAGGCGAAGTTCGTCACTTTGAAGGCGAAGTTGCCCAGATGAAGGCGAAGTTGCCCAGGCAGCCGCTGTTTTAGTTTCTGATCGGCATTTCGAGCGATTTTAACACCCTTGCTATGGTTCAATATCACCCACTACGCTACCCGACCATTTTTGGTCGTTTATACACAAAAAAGCTTGGATCTTTAAACTTCAAAGATCAAGAATCATACCTTTTTGGGCTTGTTTGGATCTCGTTTACTTGCTTATCACCACTAATCGCTCTCTCTCTCACTCGGGTCTACCGGATCTGCCCGGATCTGCCTTTGGTCCGGCGGCGAAGTTAGTGTGGTATGTGTGTGTTTTTGGAGTGTTAGGGAGTTTGGTGAAAAATGAAGATGTTTTGGGATTTTGGGGGTATTTATATCCCTGAAATCCCATTCTCATTTAACCCATCTCAATTAATCCAAGTCCAAGACCCGCTCCTTACCAGATATTAATTAATTACGCGAAATCACTAAACATAACTTCCTTTATTCATTATTAAAATTTTAGGATGTTACACACTGTAACGATTCCGACGAAACCCGGTATACCCTAACCGGTAGACAATAGTTACGTCATATTTAATGTCGGATACATGAATTACCATAGTAATTATACGAGAATACATGGTTCACTGTATTGATTGTACGTGAATATATAATTCATCGTATTGATTATGCGATCAATTGATCGATAGTTATTGAAACCCGAATGAATCGAGGGTTCAATTATAGACGATATCTATAATATTTAGTGATTTTACGGAGCATTAATGCTTCGGGATAAGTAAAGTACGGCACAGAAAAAGAATTTCGATTTAATGGTACGACGGTACGTTAAACGAAACCTTTAATACCAAACCGAGCAAGTGACGATCGATCAAGCCGAAAAAGATGCGCAATTATTAATAATATGATGTTTCAAGCTAATAAATGTCATGGTTTAAGTTTTTAAAGTTTTTAAATCGGTTTTATATAAATTTCATTTTTAATCCGAAAAACGACCGTTTTAACCTCGTTTTAAGCCGAATTAGACATTTAACCGAAAAACGAACTGAACCAGATTATCCAAAACATTATCCGGATATCCGAAATCCAAACATGTGGCCTAGAATGGAGAGGTGGGTCCCACCCCACCCCACTAAGAGTCCGATCGGATTGGGGAAAACCCCATAACTCTTTATTTCTTTATTTTCATCCAACAAATCAACATCCATCTCTTCCTCTCAAGATCATGATCCAAAACCGAGATTTTGTAGCAAGAAAACAAGGTAAAGAATCAAGTTAATCACGTTTCCATCTTCGTTTCTTGAGTTTATTTGCAAGAAAATGAGGTTTCAAAGATGAAAACCAATTCTTGCATGATCAAGTGATGTATACGGGTTATACAAGGGATCTTGGTCCAAGAAAGGAGTTAAACGAAGCAAAAACGAATTTTTACGGTTAAAACTTTAGTTTTGAAACAATAACCGAAACTATAGTGTAAGAGGCTTGATCTTGAGTGTAACTTGCTTGGTATTGTGGTATGTTGGTTGTAGGTTCTGTGTTTAGTGGTAGATAAGGCGGAAAGACGAGTTTGTAGCTTGTATTGGCGGAAAACGAAAGGTATATTCGGTTTATGTTCGGTTTTGGAGATTTGGACAGATTGTTTATGCTTTAGAGTTAGGTCATGAAATTTTACAGAGGTGTTAAGCACATGAAAATATGAGTTCTGTGAATATTTGGTAAATTTTGGATAAAGGATGAATATTTGGTGAATTTAATACTCGGTTTTGGCCAAAAATGGTAAAAAATAGTTAAATATCATGAAAAATTCTGGAAAATTTCAGATAAGCTTTTTATATCATGTATAAGTCACACAAAAATTTGAGGTCCGTTGGAGAAGTCTAAGTACGCTTTTCGGTTAAACGAGTTCTAGGGTTTTCTAGATCGGTTTTAGTGAAAATGGCATGTAAAAGATGATTTTGGTTCTGGAAAAATTACAGGGGACTATGTGGATGGCAGGTGACATCCAGGAAAAATTTGGGATTTTTCTAAGATCGTTTAGTATTTACGACATATTTAGTGTTTAAATGGTGTTTAAAAATAGATAAATAAATTTTAAATATAGAAATTAGTTTTGGAAATATTTTTATAAATTTCCCCACTGTCAAAAAGTGATTTGTGCAAAATTTCAAGATCCGAGATTAAACGGATAATTATTTGTGCCAAAAACAAACTTTTAAAGCTTAAAACGCGTAAACCGGTAAGTTCGCCTAAACGAGCTGACCGGTGTATAAAAACCCTAAAAATGAACTATTTTCATATAATTGAGTTAAACAAGTAAAAATGAATCATCCGAAAATAATTCGGATGATTTGGGTAATTTTAAACGATTTAACAGTTTCCGGTGCACTAAGGACGGAAACGGGTCCCGCGACCAATCGGGGCGTCTAAACCGAGCTCTAATTTCACAACTTTAACTAAATTATCAGTCAACAACTATTTTCGGGTCGTGTGTGACCAAACTCATTTTTGAAACGTAAAAACGGATAGCCGTGCTAGGCACGCAAAACGGGGAAAACGACTAATAATAATTTTGACCATTGAACTCTAAACGAAATCACAATCTGAGTCCGGAGAAGTGTTCTGAGTTAACATTGCCCCCGGAACGGGTACAGTACTGGGTTAACAGTGTCCCCAGATGTACCGGTTAACGCGGTTAAAATTATATTAATAATGAGTGTATAGTAACGATCGTAGGGATCATATTACAGATTGGACGTGTTAACTGATAATGATTGTTGTTACCTGCTTGCATGTGCTAAGGTGAGTTTTACGAGCCCCTTTTTCTGAACTGTTTTCAATATTTTATCGGGGCGGAAGCATGTTACTACTGAAATGTTTAAGTACATACTGAACGCATGGATTTGCGTGGATTTATATATTTTTTATTGTACCGGAATCGTACGGAAATGTACTAAGATAGTAATTGTCTGAGTTGCTAACATTCTAAGGCCCCGGAACACGAGTGATTAACTGAAAGCCGGTAGAGTGTGGATAGTACTATTGGTCCGACAAACCCAACTGGTCCGGCATGGATTTGCTGATGTTTCCCAGCCAGTTTCCCAGCCAACAATTAGAATTAGGAATTAATCAAATTAACGGGAATATTTGGGTGGTAACTGGTAAGTACTAACTTAACATTAAAAACCCTATATATAGCAGTTTATTGTTTTCAACAATTAACATTAAAAAAATATTCATTCAGTTAGCGTTCAAAAACCTTACACCAGTTAGTATCATCATGACGTTAATTAAATGGGTGCTTAATTCTGGTTCAAACACATCCCTACTTAATTGAAAAAAAAAAACAAACGATAATTTAATGACATATAGCATAACCATATTATTTATAATTTGGGAACCCGTGTTTTAAAAATTGGTGTATAAATATATATACCAGTAATATCAGGTTAACCGGATGCCATGTAATACGCTTTAGCCCACGAACGGTTTAGAAGTTAAACCGCCGGTAGTACATGGCGTACCAGTTAATTCGATTTCAAAGTTTTGGTTTTGATCAATATTTTAAATTAAGTAACAAAAAAACAAAAATTCGAATTATCAAGATATATGTTTACCTTCTTCAAGTTCAAGATTCAAATCCCCTGCTAATTTACTGTAACACCCCGTAACCGCAGCGGAAACGTACACGGGATGCAACAGACACATCTGATATCAACAGCATTGCTTATAAAGAAAATACCACTACATTAATTTATAACATATTACATTGTTGCGAGTTTCATTACTGTCTAGGTGTTACACACAAATTTTACCGATAAGACATTAATAAATTCATTACAAAACAAAGAGCAGCAAGCTTCCAACAGGTAGCACAGATAGTTAAGCACATATCAATCATTCCAACTTGGGCATACCTAGAAAACATGTAAAGAAAACGGGTCAACTACGAATAGTTGGTGAGTTTCACTAATTTAAATAAACACTGACAAATCATTTTAATAATCATTTATTAACAATATAATCATGCTGGGAACTATGTTACCCCAGAACATTTCCAATAACTTTCTGGGAACTATGTTACCCCAGAACAATAATAACCCCTGGGAACTATGTTACCCCAGAACAATAACAACCCCTGGGAACTATGTTACCCCAGAACAACAATAACCCCTGGGAACTATGTTACCCCAGAATAATAATAACCCCTGGGAACTATGTTACCCCAGAACAACAATAACCCCTGGGAACTATGTTACCCCAGAACAACAATAACCCCTGGGAACTATGTTACCCCAGAACAACAATAACCCCTGGGAACTATGTTACCCCAGAACAATAATAACCCCTGGGAACTATGTTACCCCAGAACAATAATAACCCCTGGGAACTATGTTACCCCAGAACAATAATACATTATAAACATTTTATATATTCTATGCATCAGTCCATATATATATAAATGTACAAGTATTTCCATACGATCGGTATGTACTTAAATACTTTAAATAAGACATGTTTTCCGCCCCGGGAAAATATAATTAAAACAATTCATTAAAAGGGGCTCGTGAAAACTCACCTTGTTGTGAGTTGGTGAGTAATATAAGGAACAGCTACGTGCCTGGATCTGTAATATAATATCTAGTCGTTACTATATAATTCCCATAACTTAAATACATATCAATCGGTACATCTGGGAACATTGTTAACCCAGTACTGTACTCGATTCGGGGACAATGTTAACCCCGTGACACTTCTAAGGACTCAGATTGACATTGCTTAGAGTTTGACAGTCAATTTAGTTAAGGTGATGAAATTATAGCTCGGTTTGACACCCCGTTTGGCCGTGGGGCCCGTTTCCGGTATTTCGGTGCCGGAAACGGTAAAATCGGGTAAAATTACCCAAATCATCCGAATTATTTTCGGATGATTTATTTTTACTTAATTTACTTAGATTTATGAAATAGTCTACTTTTAGAGTTTTCATGTACCAGTCAGCTCGCTTACGCGAACTTTGCCGGTTTACACGTTTTAAGCTTTAAAAACTTGTTTTTATGTTCTTTTTAGCACAAATAATTACCCGATTAGTCTCGGGTCTTGAAATTTTGCACAAAACTTAATTTGACAGAAAGGAATTTTGTAAAAATTTTCCAGATTTATTTTCTTATATTTATATTTATTTATCTATTTTTAAATCTTATTAAAATACTAAATATATCAAAAATACCAAAACACTTTAGAAAAATCCCAAGTTTTTCTGGGATGATCTTTATCATCCTCATAACTTTCTGGAATTTTCCCAGATTTATTTTCCTACATTTACATTTATTTATCTATTTTTAAATCTTGTTAAAACACTAAATATATCAAAAATACCAAAACACTTTAGAAAAATCCCAAATTTTTCTGGGATGATCTTTATCATCCTCATAACTCCCTGGAATTTTTCCAGAATTTAAAACTTATTTTTCAAGCCATTTTCACCCAAAACCGAGCTAGAAAGCCCTAGAACTCGTTTCACCGAAAAGCCTACTTAGACTTTTCCAACTGAGCTAAAATTTTGTGGGTGACTTTTATATGTTATAAAAAGCTGATCTTAAATTTTCCGGAATTTTTCATCATGTTTTGCTATTTTTCACTATTTTTGGCCAAAACCGAGCATTAAATTCACCAAATATTCATCTTTTATCCAAAAATTACCAAAAATTCACAGATCTCATATTTTCATGTGTAGATCATCTCTGTGAAATTTCGTGACCCGACTCTAAGCACACGTAAATCTGTCCATTTTTTCATAATACACGAAAACCGAACTATTTTGTGTTTTCTAGCTTTAGATCGCAAGGATCTCGGTTTCTAGCCTTTGCTAGCCGCTAGATACAACACTTACAAGCACAATATCACTACACCAAGCAAGTTACACCAATAACCAAACCATTTCTTTCAAAGTGTCGGTTTTTAAGTAAAAACAAAGGTTTTAACCGTAGAAATCCATTCCCGACTCTTTTTACTCATTTCTTGGACCAAGATCCCTTGTATAACATGTATACATCTCTTGATCATGCAAGAGTCGGTTCCATCTCGGTTTTTCACCCATCTTTCACTTGGAAACTCATTTTAACAAGATTTTAACCGTAAAATTTTATTCTAAACACTTTTAACTCATTTCTTGGATCAAGATCCTTTGTATAACTTGTATACATCCCTTGATCATACGAGAATCGGTTTTATCTCGGGTTTTCACCCGTCTTTCACATGGAAACCTCCTTTTCTCAATATTGTAGAATTAGAATCAAGATTTAAGCATAAAAACCATGTTTATACCTTCAAAGTCTTGTTAGAAATCAAGGATTTTGAATGAATGTTGAAAGGATTTGAGAGATTGAGAGAGTTTTGATTGTGTTAAGTTAGAAAAAAAAAGAAATGAATGTGTGTGTGGGTGTATAATGGCCGGCCAAAGAGGGGGTGTGGGGGGGGGCCCACATCTCAAATATTGTCCACACATTTGGATTGTGTAATCCGGATAATGTTGTGGATAATCTGGTTCAGTTCGTTTCTCGTTTAAACTCGTAATTCGGCTTGAAACGGGCCTAAAATGGTTGTTTTTCGGGTTAAAATAAAATTTATATAAAACTGATTTAAAAACTTTAAAAACTTAACCCATGACATTAAAACATCGTATTATTAATAATTACGCATCTTTTTCGGCTTGATTGATCGTCTCTTGCTTGGTTTGGTGATAAAGGTTTCGTTTAGCGTACCGACGTACCATTAAATCGAAATCCTTTTTCTGTGCTATAATTTACTTATCCCGAAGCATTAATACCTCGTAAATATCACTAAACATTATATACTTCGTCTATAATGTAATTCCCGATTCGTTCGGGTTTCAATAACCGATCAATGATTAATTGTAATTCTAATACGATTCACTATATAATTGAGTATGATTCATACTGTGAACCATATATATTCGTATCAATGTGCTATAACTCATATAATCAATATTAAATAACACGTAAATAGTATATTCCGGCTAGGGTATACCTGGAGTTGCCGGAATCGTTACATTCTCCCCCCGTTATAAAAATTTCGTCCTCGAAATTTTATGCGTCAACTACTTCCTTTTGAGGAAATAGGTGGGGGTATTTCTTCCGAAATTCATCCTTTCGTTCCCAAGTAAATTCTGGGCCTCGTTGCGAATTCCATCTAACTTTGACCAACGAGATCTTATTGTGTCTAAGTTGCTTGATCTTACCGTCTACTATTTCGATGGGCTCCTCTACGAAGTTGAGCCTACCACTTATTTGAACACCCTCTAAGGGTAACACCGATGTCTCATCCGCCAGACATCTTTTCAAATTCGACACATGAAACACGTTATGAACTGCACTTAGTTCCTCAGGCAGTTCTAGTCGGTAAGCTACCGGACCGATCTTTGCAGTAATGTTGAATGGTCCAATGTATCTAGGGGCCAACTTCCCCGCCTTTCCAAACCTGACCACTCCTTTCCAGGGTGATACTTTCAAATATACTTTTTCACCCTTCTCAAATGACAACGGTTTTCGACGGGTATCGGCATAACTCTTCTGCCGGTCCCGCGCGGCTTTTAGGTTATTCTTAATTTCAAGAATCTTGCTGGTCGTATCCTGGACCAGATCCGATCTAATGATCTGCGGGTCTCCCACTTCAGACCAGCAAAGTGGTGATCGGCACTTTCGCCCATACAATGCTTCATAAGGTGCTGCCTTTATACTGCTATGATAACTGTTATTATAGGAAAATTCAACGAGTGGGAGATGTTGATCCCAATTTCCCTTAAAGTCCAGTACGCAGGCACGAAGCAAATCCTCCAAAGTTTGAATGGTCCTCTCAGACTGACCATCGGTCTGAGGGTGGTAAGCTGTGCTTAGGTCAATACGTGTTCCCAATGCTTCTTGGACAGCTTGCCAAAGTTTGGAGGTGAAATGGCTATCCCTATCGGAGATGATCGAGATGGGGATGCCATGACGAGACACTATTTCATTTATATAAATTTGCGCAAGTCTCTCAGTGTTAAAAGTATTCCTAATTGGAATAAAATGTGCCGATTTGGTTAATCGATCCACGATTACCCAAATCGCATCATGACCTCGGGGTGTCTTGGGGAGATGTGTCACAAAATCCATTGTGATCTGCTCCCACTTCCATTCGGGAATTTCCGGCTGTTGCAACATTCCCGAAGGTTTCTGGTGTTCCGCCTTAACTCTCGCACACGTCGTACACTTGCCGACGTATGTGGCTATATCCTTTTTCATACCTGGCCACCAGTAAAATTCTTTCACATCCTTGTACATTTTATCTGATCCCGGATGTATGGAATATTTCGATTTATGTGCTTCATCCATGATCAAATCACGAAGGTCATGGAGGGTCGGGATCCACATCCGATTTTTGAAATAAAGAATTTCGTCCACACGCTGTTCGAAATTCTTCTCATTCCCGTAAAGTCCTTCTTTAACCAATTGGCCCTCTTTCAACGCCTCGCGTTGAGCGACTCGAATTAAATCTGAAAGGTTCGACTGGACTATCATCCCCAACGCTCGCACACGTAGTGGCTTGACTCGATCCTTTCTACTCAAGGCATCGGCTACAACGTTAGCCTTGCCGGGGTGATATCGTATGTCACAGTCATAGTCACTCAGCAACTCGACCCATCTTCGTTGCCTCATATTCAGTTCTTTCTGATCGAATATGTGTTGCAAACTTTTATGATCAGTGAATATGGTGCACTTTGTACCGTAGAGATAGTGTCTCCAGATTTTAAGTGCAAAGATGACTGCTCCCAGTTCCAAGTCATGGGTAGTGTAGTTTTTCTCATGAACTTTTAACTGTCGAGACGCATAGGCTATGACCTTTTTATTTTGCATTAACACGCACCCTAACCCTTTACGGGACGCGTCACAATATACAACAAATCCATCGTCTCCGTCGGGGAGACTTAAGATTGGCGCTTGGCACAATCTTTGTTTTAGCGTTTGAAACGCCGTTTCCTGCTCTTCACCCCATTCATATTTCCGATCCTTTTGAGTCAGGAGGGTTAAAGGTTGGGCGATGCTGGAAAAGTTCTCTATAAATCGACGATAGTATCCAGCTAAGCCTAAGAATTGGCGGATTTCTTTCGGAGATTTAGGCGCTTGCCAATTCTTAATAGCTTCAACCTTACTCGGATCAACGTGTATTCCTTGGTGGTTTATAACATGACCGAGGAATTGCACCTCTTGTAACCAGAAGTTACACTTGGAGAATTTTGCATATAACTTCTCCTGATCCAGGAGCTCTAAAACTAACTTTAAGTGTTGCTCGTGCTCCTCTTTACTCTTCGAGTATATCAAAATATCGTCAATAAATACAATGACGAACTTGTCGAGATAGGGTTTACAGACTCGGTTCATGAGATCCATGAACACTGCTGGCGCATTTGTTAGCCCAAAAGGCATAACTAAAAATTCGTAGTGGCCGTAGCGAGTCCGAAACGCGGTTTTTGGAATATCCTCCTCTTGAATTCTAACTTGGTGGTATCCCGATCTAAGATCAATTTTTGAGAAATAGCTCGCACCTTGTAGTTGGTCGAACAAATCATCGATTCGGGGAAGAGGATATCTATTTTTGATGGTTAATTTGTTCAATTCCCTGTAGTCAATGCACATTCGAAGGCTTCCGTCCTTCTTTTTCACAAATAGTACAGGTGCACCCCACGGGGAATAACTGGGACGTATAAACCCCTTATCCAACAATTCCTGCAACTGGTTGGATAGTTCTTGCATCTCGGATGGTGCAAGTCTGTAAGGGGCCTTAGCAACAGGGCCGGCTTGAGGTAATAAGTCGATTCTGAATTCGACTTGTCGGGTTGGCGGTAATCCAGGAAGTTCCTCTGGAAAAACTTGTGGAAATTCGCGTACCACGGGAATATCGTCCACCCGTTTTTCCTCAGAATCAGCGGCCGTCAGGCTCGCTAGATACGCCACACATCCCTGACGTATATATTTCAACACCTTGAGGTGGGATATAAATGGTATCATGGTGCCGGATTTTTCTCCCTGCACTAATACCTCCTCGTCATCCGACACCCGGATCTTGACGGTTTTCTTTTCACAGTTTATTTCTACCCTATTACGAGCCAACCAATCCATTCCCACTATCACGTCAAAACTACCCAATTCTACCGGTAACAAGTCAATCAGGAAGGATTGTTCGCTTAGAATAAAAGGGCAATTCCGAACAATCCGATTAACTATCATGGTTTTACCGTTAGCAACCTCTACGGTGTAGGGTTCTATGGTTTCACCAATAGGAAGGTTTGCTATCGAAAGGAATCTAACGGAGACAAAACTTCTATCGGCGCCTGTATCAAATAATACAGAAGCGTAATGATCAGAGACGAGGAAGGTACCTGTCACTACGCTGGGGTCCTGGCGCGCCTCGTTCGCTCCCATCACAAATGCCCGGCCTCGCGCCGGATTGGACGCCGATGGCTGACCCGCGAGTTGTCTCCCGTTTCCTCCCTGATTCAGTTTCGGGCAGTTCCTTTTGAAGTGATCCGTGCTGCCGCATTCGTAGCAAGCACGGCTAGTGGTCACCATCTGGTTTCCTTGCGGGTTCTGCTGTCGGGCTGGTTGAGTTCTAAATGGTTGCGCCCGAATAGGTTGTGGTTGACGGTTCAGGTTGTTCAGATTTGTCTTACAATTTGGTGCGTAGTGTCCAACCCTGCCACACCGGTGGCACACCACCTCCTTGCACACGCCACTATGGTGGTAACCACATTTCCCGCATTTAGGAAACGTTCCCCTCTGCGGTTCTTGCCTTCCGCCCGAACTAGTCATGGCATAGCTCTGGGCAGCGGGCCTAGCTCGTTTGTTTTGCTGCTTCTCTCGGATCCTATTGTCATACGTACCTCGCTTTCCCCCATCCGACTCTCCCGTCGCCTTTATCGATCCGCTCCTCAAGAAATCATACGTGACAATACCAGCCTGTGTCACTGCACCCTCATACGTCTGGTGCCCTCCCGCGTTAACTATACTCCTCACTACTGGAGTAAGTCCCCAAATATAACGTTCTACCCTCTTTGACTCTGGGGTGACCAACCACGGCACTAATCGCGACAGTTCATTAAACCGGTTGGTATATCCCAAGTGGTCCGCCCCATGCATCTCTAGGTTCCACAACTCATGTTCCAGTTTCTGCAAATCATTCTTTGGGCAGAAATGTTTCAAAACAAGATCCTTAAGCTCTGCCCAGGTCATGCGGTTTGTCGCCGCCTGGCCTCGAGTCTGTACTATGGTGTTCCACCATGTCAAGGCATGGTCTGTGAACGTACAGGTGGCGTACTTAACGACACAATCCTCAGGACAGTTGCTGATATTTACCACTGATTCTATTTTCTCTAACCATTTCACTAACCCATTCGGTCCTTCCGACCCGTTAAATTCTAAAGGCTTGCATAACATAAAATCCTTGATTGAACAACCCCTGGATGGTCCAGTGCGGTTGGTCTCTACAGTAGGGATAGGGCCATTACTGTCGGTAGCGACCACCGTAGGCGGTGCGTCAGTACTCGGCATAGTGTTGTCATTCCTTGGAGGATTAGCGTTTTGTTCCCCATCATTATTTATGGGCGTTTGATTGCTCGGAGGGGTTGGATTGGTCGAGTTATTAATACTGGCGGCGATGCGCGATACTATGTCCGGTATCGCCGCCTCCAACTGCTGAGCAATCAAACGGCTCACATCTACTTCCGATATTTTCGTTGATCGTTTCGGTGCCATTCTACACAACATCAAGGAAACACATATAATTAATACCATTCCAATTTATGAAACACAAACACATTCCATACATTAATAAACATTAGTACATATTACACAAACATCCATTTACATACTTCCCAGTCATCATTACACAACTAAGTTTTAATACAAAGGGCCTATGTTGGTATCATCCTCGACATAACCCGCAATGGGTCAGTGCTTGAATGATACCCAAAAGTATCGATAATGATATGCCCTACAAGAGACCCCCTATGGGCCAGTGGTTGTACTATAGCTAAACAAGATTCACTCCGTGTTAGTATCACCACTAACTACTTACACGGAGTATCAAAAAAACGGATCAAGATTCTACCATCCAACACATCTACACATGGTGGTAAACCAACCCCACCAATACCGCCACCAGCATCACCAGCACCGCCATCATAACCCGCATTCGGGTTTCCATCTGGTCGATCAACCAGTGGGAGTATGAGCACTCCCTTTTTAACTGGTTAATAGCATACTGGTGGTCCAGTATGCTGTCCCCGAGGTACGCCCGCCTCTGTACCCCCACGACCAGGGCGGCAGAGTGCTCGTTCACCTGCTCGGTGAGAACACGTAGCCAAGCCGCCAAGTCCCGCTCCTGCCTTGGCAGACCCCACACAGGTAGGGTTGCAGGCTCGGGTTGGGGGCGGGAAGACTCGCCCCGGTGGTATGTGGATCTGGGTGGGGTAACAGTGGGCGGAACATACGGGGCACTGATCCGCGCCGTGAGGCGAGGACCGCGCCTGAGGGGAATCGGGGCGGTCTGTGGTGCGGGCGGGGTAGGAGACCTGGTAACCCTAGCAGGGGAGGGTA
Source organism: Bidens hawaiensis (assembly GCF_021521415.1). Lineage (NCBI taxonomy): Eukaryota > Viridiplantae > Streptophyta > Magnoliopsida > Asterales > Asteraceae > Bidens > Bidens hawaiensis. The sequence goes on along the minus strand of NW_027491165.1, from coordinate 42,834 downwards.
CACTAGCACTCCTAGCTGGGGTGGTCTGTCTAGAAATACTATGACTAGCCTCCGAAGGCTCGGAGCTGGGTGCTACACTTGGGCTTCCAGAGGCCCCGGAACTAGCCTCTTCCGGGTCCTCTTCCGTCGACACACTAGGTGTTCTTGCCATTATACCTGCACACAAGTTAACAAACATATAGTCCTTTTCGTAGTGTAATTCATAATTAAATTAACACATACTTATTTATACAACTTTACCACATAATAATATTATCATATATTTACACATATGTTGCCAATTTTACCTATTTAAGTCCCCCGTGACTTCCCCTGAATTTCCTCGTGCAGACAAGTCTGTTATTATGTTCCGGACCATAATAACCCACTTGTCCATCCAAGTTCATCCCGATCTCGTCACAATATATTATTAGTTGATATTCAGATCCTATAATACTTGAGCTACTGGTTATATTTTAGGTATCTTTTTCAGACATCCTAATTCTTTATAACCAATGGCTCTGATACCAAGTTCTGTAACACCCCGTAACCGCAGCGGAAACGTACACGGGATGCAACAGACACATCTGATATCAACAGCATTGCTTATAAAGAAAATACCACTACATTAATTTATAACATATTACATTGTTGCGAGTTTCATTACTGTCTAGGTGTTACACACAAATTTTACCGATAAGACATTAATAAATTCATTACAAAACAAAGAGCAGCAAGCTTCCAACAGGTAGCACAGATAGTTAAGCACATATCAATCATTCCAACTTGGGCATACCTAGAAAACATGTAAAGAAAACGGGTCAACTACGAATAGTTGGTGAGTTTCACTAATTTAAATAAACACTGACAAATCATTTTAATAATCATTTATTAACAATATAATCATGCTGGGAACTATGTTACCCCAGAACATTTCCAATAACTTTCTGGGAACTATGTTACCCCAGAACAATAATAACCCCTGGGAACTATGTTACCCCAGAACAATAACAACCCCTGGGAACTATGTTACCCCAGAACAACAATAACCCCTGGGAACTATGTTACCCCAGAATAATAATAACCCCTGGGAAATATGTTACCCCAGAACAACAATAACCCCTGGGAACTATGTTACCCCAGAACAACAATAACCCCTGGGAACTATGTTACCACAGAACAATAATAACCCCTGGGAACTATGTTACCCCAGAACAATAATAACCCCTGGGAACTATGTTACCCCAGAACAATAATAACCCCTGGGAACTATGTTACCCCAGAACAATAATACATTATAAACATTTTATATATTCTATGCATCAGTCCATATATATATAAATGTACAAGTATTTCCATACGATCGGTATGTACTTAAATACTTTAAATAAGACATGTTTTCCGCCCCGGGAAAATATAATTAAAACAATTCATTAAAAGGGGCTCGTGAAAACTCACCTTGTTGTGAGTTGGTGAGTAATATAAGGAACAGCTACGTGCCTGGATCTGTAATATAATATCTAGTCGTTACTATATAATTCCCATAACTTAAATACATATCAATCGGTACATCTGGGAACATTGTTAACCCAGTACTGTACTCGATTCGGGGACAATGTTAACCCCGTGACACTTCTAAGGACTCAGATTGACATTGCTTAGAGTTTGACAGTCAATTTAGTTAAGGTGATGAAATTATAGCTCGGTTTGACACCCCGTTTGGCCGTGGGGCCCGTTTCCGGTATTTCGGTGCCGGAAACGGTAAAATCGGGTAAAATTACCCAAATCATCCGAATTATTTTCGGATGATTTATTTTTACTTAATTTACTTAGATTTATGAAATAGTCTACTTTTAGAGTTTTCATGTACCAGTCAGCTCGCTTACGCGAACTTTGCCGGTTTACACGTTTTAAGCTTTAAAAACTTGTTTTTATGTTCTTTTTAGCACAAATAATTACCCGATTAGTCTCGGGTCTTGAAATTTTGCACAAAACTTAATTTGACAGAAAGGAATTTTGTAAAAATTTTCCAGATTTATTTTCTTATATTTATATTTATTTATCTATTTTTAAATCTTATTAAAATACTAAATATATCAAAAATACCAAAACACTTTAGAAAAATCCCAAGTTTTTCTGGGATGATCTTTATCATCCTCATAACTTTCTGGAATTTTCCCAGATTTATTTTCCTACATTTACATTTATTTATCTATTTTTAAATCTTGTTAAAACACTAAATATATCAAAAATACCAAAACACTTTAGAAAAATCCCAAATTTTTCTGGGATGATCTTTATCATCCTCATAAGTTTCTGGAATTTTCCCAGATTTATTTTCCTACATTTACATTTATTTATTTATTTTTAAATCTTGTTAAAACACTAAATATATCAAAAATACCAAAACACTTTAGAAAAATCCCAAATTTTTCTGGGATGATCTTTATCATCCTCATAACTCCCTGGAATTTTTCCAGAATTTAAAACTTATTTTTCAAGCCATTTTCACCCAAAACCGAGCTAGAAAGCCCTAGAACTCGTTTCACCGAAAAGCCTACTTAGACTTTTCCAACTGAGCTCAAATTTTGTGGGTGACTTTTATATGTTATAAAAAGCTTATCTTAAATTTTCCGGAATTTTACATCATGTTTTGCTATTTTTCACTATTTTTGGCCAAAACCGAGCATTAAATTCACCAAATATTCATCTTTTATCCAAAAATTACCAAAAATTCACAGATCTCATATTTTCATGTGTAGATCATCTCTGTGAAATTTCGTGACCCGACTCTAAGCACACGTAAATCTGTCCATTTTTTCATAATACACGAAAACCGAACTATTTTGTGTTTTCTAGCTTTAGATCGCAAGGATCTCGGTTTCTAGCCTTTGCTAGCCGCTAGATACAACACTTACAAGCACAATATCACTACACCAAGCAAGTTACACCAATAACCAAACCATTTCTTTCAAAGTGTCGGTTTTTAAGTAAAAACAAAGGTTTTAACCGTAGAAATCCATTCCCGACTCTTTTTACTCATTTCTTGGACCAAGATCCCTTGTATAACATGTATACATCTCTTGATCATGCAAGAGTCGGTTCCATCTCGGTTTTTCACCCATCTTTCACTTGGAAACTCATTTTAACAAGATTTTAACCGTAAAATTTTATTCTAAACACTTTTAACTCATTTCTTGGATCAAGATCCTTTGTATAACTTGTATACATCCCTTGATCATACGAGAATCGGTTTTATCTCGGGTTTTCACCCGTCTTTCACATGGAAACCTCCTTTTCTCAATATTGTAGAATTAGAATCAAGATTTAAGCATAAAAACCATGTTTATACCTTCAAAGTCTTGTTAGAAATCAAGGATTTTGAATGAATGTTGAAAGGATTTGAGAGATTGAGAGAGTTTTGATTGTGTTAAGTTAGAAAAAAAAAGAAATGAATGTGTGTGTGGGTGTATAATGGCCGGCCAAAGAGGGGGTGTGGGGGGGGGCCCACATCTCAAATATTGTCCACACATTTGGATTGTGTAATCCGGATAATGTTGTGGATAATCTGGTTCAGTTCGTTTCTCGTTTAAACTCGTAATTCGGCTTGAAACGGGCCTAAAATGGTTGTTTTTCGGGTTAAAATAAAATTTATATAAAACTGATTTAAAAACTTTAAAAACTTAACCCATGACATTAAAACATCGTATTATTAATAATTACGCATCTTTTTCGGCTTGATTGATCGTCTCTTGCTTGGTTTGGTGATAAAGGTTTCGTTTAGCGTACCGACGTACCATTAAATCGAAATCCTTTTTCTGTGCTATAATTTACTTATCCCGAAGCATTAATACCTCGTAAATATCACTAAACATTATATACTTCGTCTATAATGTAATTCCCGATTCGTTCGGGTTTCAATAACCGATCAATGATTAATTGTAATTCTAATACGATTCACTATATAATTGAGTATGATTCATACTGTGAACCATATATATTCGTATCAATGTGCTATAACTCATATAATCAATATTAAATAACACGTAAATAGTATATTCCGGCTAGGGTATACCTGGAGTTGCCGGAATCGTTACATTTACGAATCAAAGTCAAACTTTCTAAAGAAATTACAATTCCATGATCTTTTTCAATTTCGTTGCCTTGAAGATTTGACTTCACACCTGCATATATATATATATGTATAAGTCCGTCTATTAATTAGTTAAACATACATTAATCATCTTTCTTTAGATTCAAAAGTAAAATATTTTGTTTTTTTACCAATGATCTAAACATTACAGTACAATAATATTGTTTACCTTCTTCAAGATTCAAATTTTCAACTTCAAAAATCAAATGATCAGATGAACTTGCAATTCCATGATCTTCTTAAGTATTATCTTTGTCTTCAAGATTTAAATTTTCAACCTCAAGAATCAAATGATCAGATGAGCTTGAAATTCTATGATCTTCTTGAATATTGTCTTTATTCTTAGATTCAAATTTTCTACTTCAAGAATCAAATGATCAGATAAACTTGCAATTCCATGATCTTCTTGAATATTGTCTTTGTCTTCAATATTCAAATATTCAACTTTAAGAATCAAATGATCAGATGAACTTGCAATTCCATAATCTTCTTGAATATTGCCTTTGTCTTCAAGATTCAAATTTTCAACCTCAAGAATCAAATGATCAGATTAACTTGCAATTCCATGATATTCTTGAATATTGTCTTCGTCTTCAAGATTCAAATTTTCAATGTCAAGAATCAAATGATCAGATGAACTTTCAATTCCATGATCTTCTTGAATATTGTCATTGTCTTCAAGATTCAAATTTTCAACTTCAAGAATTAAATGATCAGATGAACTTGCAAATCCATGATCTTCTTGAATATTGGCTTTGTTTTCAAGATTCAAATATTCAACTTTATGAATCAAATGATCAGATGAGCTTGCAATTCCATGACCTTCTTGAACATTGTCTTTGTCTTCAAGATTCGAATTTTCAACTTTAAGAATCAAATGATCAGATGAGCTTGCAATTCCATGATCTTCTTGAATATTGTCTTTGTCTTCAAGATTCAAATTTTCAACTATAAGAATCAAATGATCAGATGAGGTTGCAATTCTATGATCTTCTTGAATATTTTCTTTGTCTTCAAGATTCAAATTTTTAACTTCAAGAATCAAATGATCAGATGAACTTGCAATTCCATGATCTTCTTAAGTATTATCTTTTCTTCAAGATTCAAATTTTCAACCTCAAGAATCAAATGATCAGATGAGCTTGAAATTCTATGATCTTCTTGAATATTGTCTTTGTTCTTAGATTCAAATTTTCTACTTAAAGAATCAAATGAGCAGATAAACTTGCAATTCCATGATCTTCTTGAATATTGTTTTTGTCTTCAAGATTCGAATTCTCAACTTCAAGAATCAAAAGATCATATGAACTTGCAATTCCATGATCTTCTTGAATATTGTCTTTGTCTTCAATATTCAAATTTTCAACTTTAAGAATCAAATGATCAGATGAACATGCAATTCCATAATCTTCTTGAATATTGTCTTTGTCTTCAAGATTCAAATTTTCAACCTCAAGAATCAAATGATCAGATTAACTTGCAATTCCATGATCTTCTTGAATATTGTCTTTGTCTTCAAGATTCAAATTTTTAACGTCAAGAATCAAATGATCAGATGAACTTTCAATTCCATGATCTTCTTGAATATTGTCATTGTCTTCAAGATTCAAATTTTCAAACTTCAAGAATTAAATGATCAGATGAACTTGCAATTCCATGATCTTCTTGAATATTGGCTTTGTTTTTAAGATTCAAATATTCAACTTTATGAATCAAATGATCAGATGAGCTTGCAATTCCATGACCTTCTTGAACATTGTCTTTGTCTTCAAGATTTAAATTTTCAACTTTAAGAATCAAATGATTAGATGAGGTTGCAATTCTATGATCTTCTTGAATATTTTCTGTAACGATTCCGACGAAACCCGGAATACCCTAACCGGTAGACAATAGTTACGTCATATTTAATGTCGGGTACATGAGTTACCATAGTAATTATACGAGAATACATGGTTCACTGTATTGATCGTACGTGAATATATAATTCATCGTATTGAATATGCGATTAATCGATCGATATTTATTGAAACCCGAACGAATCGAGGGTTCAATTATAGACGAGATATATGATATTTAGTGATGTTTACGAAGTATTAAAGCTTCGGGATAAGTGAATTAAAGCACAGAAAAAGAATTTCGATTTAATGGTACGTCGGTACATTAAACGAAACCTTTATTACCAAACCGAGCAAGAGATGATCGATCAAGCCGAAAAAGATGCGCGATAATTAATGATATGATGTTTTAAGTTAATAAATGTCATGGTTTAAGTTTTTAAAGTTTTTAAATCGGTTTTATATAAATTTCATTTTTAAGCCGAAAAACGACCGTTTTAGCCTCGTTTTAAGCCGAATTAGACATTTAACCGAAAAAGAAATGAACCAGATTATCCAAAACATTATCCGGATTACGGGAATCCAATTGTGTGGCTAGGAATAGAGAAGTGGCTCCCACCCCACCCTCCATGTATTCCGATCGGACTCAAGAGTCCCATTTCACTTATTTTTTTCTTTTTTTCTCATCAAAACTCTCAACATTCATCAACCCCTTCAACATTATGATCTAAAAACCCGAGAGTGTAGCAAGAAAAACACGGTAAGGATCGAGTTATTTACGTTTTCATCTTCGTTTCTTGAGTTTATTTGCAAGAAAATGAGGTTTCAAAGATGAAAACCGATTCTTGCATGATCAAGTGATGTATACGGGTTATACAAGGGATCTTGGTCCAAGAAAGGAGTTAAACGAGCCAAAAACGAATTTTTACGGTTTAAATCTTTGTTTTTGAATCATAACCGAAACTATAGTGTAAGAGGCTTTATCGTGAGTGTAACTTGTTTGGTATTGTGGTATGTTGGTTGTAGGCTCTGTATTTAGTGGTAGATAAGACGGAAAGACGAGTTTGTAGCTTGTAGTGGCGGAAAACAAAAGGTATATTCGGTTTATGTTCGGTTTTGGAGTTTTTGGACAGATTGTTGATGGTTTAGAGCTGGGTCATGAAATTTTACAAGGATTTTCTACACATTAAAATAAGAGTTCTGTGAATTTTTGGTAATTTGTGGACAAAGGATAAATATTTGGTGAATTTAATGCTCGGTTTTGGCTAAAAATGTTGAAAAATAGTTAAATATCATGAAAAATTCTGGAAAATTGCAGATAAACTTTTAATATCATGTATAAGTCACACACAAAATTTTAGGTCAGTTGGAGAAGTCTAAGTAGGCTTTTCGGTTAAACGAGTTCTAGGGTTTTCTAGCTCGGTTTTGATGAAAATGGCATGTAAAAAGAGATTTTGGTTCTGGAAAAATTACAGGGGACTATGGGGATGGCAGGGGTCATCCAGTAAAAATTTGGGATTTTTCTAAGGTCGTTTGGTATTTACGACATATTTAGTGTTTAAATGGTGTTTAAAAATAAATAAATAAATTTTAATTATAAAAATTAATTCTGGAAATATTTTTATAAAATTCCCCACTGTCAAAAAGTGATTTGTGCAAAATTTCAAGATTCGAGACTAAACGGATAATTATTTGTGCTAAAAAGAAAATAAAAACAAACTTTTAAAGCTTAAAACGCGTAAACCGGTAAAGTTCACTTAAGCGAGCTGACTGGTGTATAAAAACCCTAAAAATGAACTATTTTCATATAATTGAGTTAAACAAGTAAAAATAAATCATCCGAAAATAATTCGGATGATTTAGGTAATTTATTCCGATTTAACGGTTTCCGGTACGCTAAAGACGGAAACGGGTCCCGCGGCCAATCGGGACGCCTAAACCGATCTCTAATTTCACAACTTTAACTAAATTATCAATCAACAACTATTTTCGGGTCGTGTGTGACCAAACTCATTTTTGAAACGTAAAGACGAATAACCGTGCTAGGCACGCAAAACGGGAAAAACGACTAATATAATTTTGACCATTGAACTCTAAACAAAATCACAATCTGAGTCCGGAGAAGTGTTTCTGGGTTAACATTGCCCCCAGAACGGGTACAGTGCTGGGTTAACAGTGTTCCCAGATGTACCGGTTAACACGGTTAAAGTTATATTAATAATGAGCGTATAGTAACGATCGTAGGGATCATATTACAGATTGGACGTGTTAATTGGTAATGATTGTTGTTACCTGCTTGCATGTGCTAAGGTGAGTTTCACGAGCCCCTTTTTCTGAATTGTTTTTAAATACTTTCTCGGGGCGGAAGCATGTTACTACTGAAATGTTTAAGTACATACTGAACGCATGGAATTGCGTGGATTTATATATATTTTATTGTACGGGAATCATACGGAAATGTACAAAGATGGTAATTGTCTGAGTTGCTAACATTCTAAGGCCCCGGAACACGAGTGATTAACTGAAAGCCGGTAGAGTGTGGATAGTACTATTGGTCTGACAAACCCAACTGGTCCGGCTTGGATTTGCTGATGTTTCCCAGCCAGTTGCACATGTCTATTTTGTTGTTGATATATATTTTGCTATGTAATGTTAGACATAGCGGTTTGGGGCAGGTCCGTGGGCGGGGGATATGCCACGGGGGTTGTGTGTGATAGTCAGAGGTTTCACTTGTGGGCTCAGCATAAATACATCGATAATATTATATTTTGATAATGATTTATCATGGTTTACTCGAATTGTGAAACTCACCAACTATTCGTAGTTGACCCGTTTTCTCACATGCTTTTCAGGTACAACTAAGATGCAGTGATTGCTTACGTGCTAAGTGCTTGATGTGTGTAAGATTTGCGTGCGGAATGTTAGGATACATTATAATAAATAGAATTATGTATCGTATTGTATGATGTGTGTATCACCTAGACGTTAATGAAATACGAGATAATGTAATTTGAAGTATATTAATGTATTCAGTTTTCTTTATAAACAATGTGGTTGATATCAGAGGTGTCTGTTGCATCCCGTTTACGTTTCCGCTGCGGTTACGGAGTGTTACAGAACTTGGTAACAGAGCCATTGGTTATAAGGAATTAGGATGTCTTTAAAAGATACCTAAAATATAACCAGTAGCTCAAGTATTATAGGATCTGAATATCAACTAATATTTATAGTGACGAGAGCTGGATGAACTTGGATGGACAAGTGAGTTATTATGGTCCGGAACATAATAACAGACTTGTCCGCACGAGGGAATTCAGGGGAAGTCACCAGGTACATTAATAGGTAAAAATGGCAACATATGTGTAAAGTATATAATATTATTATGCGTGCTAAGGTGTATATATATATGTATGTACATATCTTGTGGGTACATGTATTGAGAAATAGGACCCGGATAAGGAACCGGGGGATAAAATAATAAAAGTCCCGAGGATGCTGAAATTTCTAGAGCAATGGTTGATGATAAGTCTGACTTATCGGACCATAGTTATGATAGTACCAAATTAGATCTCCCGTTTGACATTAACCAGAAATATCTAGTAATCGTCACTCCCCACCAAAATTGATAAATCCCTTACCCTACCAACACCGGTACTGTATATCCTAATAACCCCATATGTTCACCCGAACCGCCGACCCTCACGTACGGACGGATCTGTACCTGAACCCATTCCTATTCCATTAAGGTAAAAAAAAAATAAATAAATAAATAAAATAAAATAAAATAATAATAATAATAAATTTGATAATGAATGAGCAGATAAAAAAAATAATATATATAAATATATATGTGTATCTCTCACTCTCAAACATATGAGACATACCACCTCCAGTTCGAGAATTACCGATTTTAGCGAACCTAGAACGCCTGAGGACATTGACTGAGCAAGTGATAGAGTTTCCCATAATAGTAATTGATAATGTTTGAAGGCAACCCATGTTGCGCGATTACCTTGAACCTTGCAACTCCCTATGTTATCCTTACATCCGTTAGATGTCTATACCTATGTATACTCGAATAGAATGATTACCCATACACAAAGAGGTTTTGGAATCATTATAGCATAGTTGGTTGTTCGTTCGTAGGTGGTATACCGTGTATGCCGAATATACAAATAGACACGGATATTATAACTCCGTGGTACGTAATCGTTTGGTGCTCACGGTGAGCATGTATCGGTTATGCTGACATGCAGAAGCATAATGAAATCAAGCATATTAAACATTAATCTTTGTTGAGAAAGATCTATATGTCAGTTGGTGACAAGGGTTATGAAACATATTTAAACATTAACCGACGACAGGTTAAGTCCATATGTTATTATATTTGTGGGACATATATATACTAGATACTGGTATGTGTAATATGTATGATAATATTTGGTGTGTATGTGTACCTGCTGTTATGATCGAGCTGGTAACGAGTTATACGGTGAGATTAGTATTGATTACTGCGTACGGGATGGGTACAGCATAATGACATAAAGAGAGTAACTCCAATGATGGAGATTGATATGATTCAGTTGATTGCTTAAAGATAGCAGATGATGATACCAAGTGTCGTATCACAGATCACTGCTAGTGTTGATGCAAATGTGATCACAGAATTATAGATCGAGCAATCATATGATTATGAATATTTTAATTCTTAGTGTTATTACTAAGAGTGATAATGTCCCACCGAATACTATTACGACTACAAGTATTAGTTATAAACTAAACATGAATAGGAGTCGTAATGAATTAGATCCGGTATGAAGGATATATTTGTTGGTTGTGTTAAGGAAATTATTAATAGTTTACTGATAGTAAAGGGAGGAATAGATTGGCAAGTGGATAGAAAAGATCGAAATGGTTAAGGATGTTGGTAAGAGTCTAGAACATTTTGTAGTGAAATATGCTACAGATATGTTGGTAGATTATGTTGTATCGTGATGGAACACGATGGTACAAAATTATAGTTAGAAAATTATTACTTAGACGATATGGTTAGAATTTAAAATTCTTGTGCTAGAGCACTTTTATTCGAGTAACTAAGTTCAGAGATTGGAAACTGAGCTATGGCAGATAGAAATGTTGTGTGCTGATCACTTAGAACACGCTAATCGTTTGAAGGAATTGTCATGTCTGGTAACATGGCTAATTACTCCTGAAACTAAGCGAAGTGAGCGCTATATTGGGGACTAACTCCATCGATAAGGAGTATAGTCAATCCTGTAAAATATACAACCTTTGGAAGGGTTGTGTCACAAGCCAGCATTGATATATTTGACTCTGTGGGGAGCGGACTGGAAGGACGTGTAGGTCCCCCATGGGGCGTCGCCGATCGATACGAGATCCGCACGAGATCTAGGAGTGCGAAATCCTCCTAGACTCGTTAATGGTGTACAAGACGAATAACACAAACACGTACACGATCAAATACACAAACAAATACTAGAACGGGATAAACAAATCTGCAGATTCATATATAAAATAATCACGTTACATACCGTAACAAAAACAGAAACACGACTGACCCGATGTGAGCTCTACCTCGGGTCGTCTCACACGACTCTAGTCTCTTACTCTCTCTCAATAAACAAGCTGCTCAAACACACACTGATTTCTTGATCCCTAAAACTAAACAAGACACAACTATATATAGACAAACATTCACGGGCCTGGGCTTCAGTAGGCGAAGTTGTGCTAACTTCGCCTAAGGCGAAGTTGTGATAACTTCGCCTAAGGCGAAGTTGTGCTAACTTCGCCTGTGGCGTTCCGCTGGTCAGAATTGCATAGCGACGGTCACAAAATGCACCAACAGTCTCCCCTTTGACCGTTGCTCTCAATTCTAACAAAACACGAAAGATCATCTGTTACAAAACATGCACCAACAGACTCCCTCTTAACTGATGATCTTCTGTTTGCAGTCAACCAGCCGTGTCTGAAACTGTCCTGTAGCTTCACAAATCTACCAATCACCCAGCGTATTCCATATCAGATCTCCCCTTCAGTGTAAGCTTCTCCGACTATAACGATTGAGGTCTTTGTAATGCATGCATCCCCGTGCCAATAGATCATCTCAACCAATCACGTGAGTCCATCTGACTTCACCAACACATGAAGTTGGGCTTCCTCCACAACTTCACCAACTCGTCGGCATACGATAAGGTTTAATCTTCAACTACTCAACATCAAGTGATCAATTTCATCACAAAACCACCCTGACAGAATCTAACATATGACCATTAAAAAATCTGAAGCATCTTCAATCACCAGGGACAACGATCAGGAACATAAACATTTTAATTCCCGGTTAAATCCAACTTGTTCCAGAATCTTCACTCTAATAAATAAGCATCACGTTTCAGGATCCAATTCTCGAACGCCTTGAAAATAACATAAATAATATGCTCTGACCGCAATCCAGTAATGAGGAAAAACCTTCAGTTCAATTTGACTTTCTTCGGTTGGTCACCACGAACAACAACAATTTCCTTTCCCACAAACACCCGAATATGTGTCACTATCCAGTTTCAAACAATAACCCATTCACAACCTCAACTCCAAATCAGAGTTGACACGTATTTGTTCACACGTAAAACCAAAAGATAACAAGATCACTCGTTGACGGAACAACATCTTCGGTCTCACAATAATCGTGTACACCTGGCCATACAGACGGAAAATTCCAAAATACTCTTTTTTTTTTTTTTTAATCTCGTTAACTTCGCCGAAAGTTAACATCGCCGGGCTATAACTTCGCCGGGCTATAACTTCGCCTGGCTATAACTTCGCCGAGAAGTCAACTTCGCCTAAAGTCAACTTCGCCTGTTCATAACTTCGCCGGACCTTATATCTTCGCTGAAACCCTACGAACAGTGACGGCAACTTCGCCTGATGAACAATAACTTCGCCTGAAGAACTGTTCGGCCAGAAACGCACAGAAACGTGCCAAAAACACCAAAACGCAGATCTCGAACCATAGCGTAAGAGCCTAATGCTCTGATACCACTTGTAGGTTCCAGGACGGATCGTACACGGGATGTCGCTATCTGCGTGGGTGCGGAATCCCTGCGTAGGTAGATACGAGCGTAGAATACGTATAAAACAAACACACGAGCAATAACCGAAACACGTTATATTGATAACCCGAACACGTGACACGAGGTCACTATTACAGACTCTGACTTGTAAACACGTAACTCTCACTGAAACGAAACCTAACCAAACTCGCGAACTCTTACAACTGTTACGGTGAACAGTTATATAAACACGACAACTTCGCCTTAGGCGAAGTTGTCCATAACTTCGCTTGTTCAACAAGTTCGCCTGAGCGAACTTGTTGACAACTTCGCTCGTTACATAAACATAAACATAATCAAAAACATAATTACATTACAGACTCGATTACAAACGTTAGACTATGAACTACTGACATACATGTACCAACAGACTCCCCCTTGGCAGTAGCTTCATATCTTGATCTTCAAAGCTTGAGTCTTGTAATCTTGTATCTTTACGCGTGTGCTCCTTCTCTAACACATACCGACACCACCCTTTGATATTTCCTTGCTTGATCCTTCCAAGCAGGAATGTAGAAGATCTTCTTTTCGTTGAGCATCTTCAGATCAGCTTGCGATAGATTAACAAGATGCATCGGGTCGTAAACCCTAAGCACTTCTTGTTCATCCTCATCTTCCATTACCGCCTCCGCTGTTTCACAATCCACGAACCACCATTTTAGGTCTTTGAGCACGTCCTTGGGCATAAGCTTCATCGGTACTTCTTTAAGGCACCGGATCGGTTTATACTTCATAACCATCCAAGGCTTTCCATCAGCTCTCAAACCTCTATCCTTGTCTTCGACAAGTTTCCCCTTTTGTGGTTTCAGCAGCTCAAACTTCTTCTCCTTAATGCTCTCTTTCCATACGATCTTTCCGATGACTCTAGCCATGTTATTGTCACTTCGATTTATCAACCCCAATCTGGCTAAGTCTTTAACCTCACATTCAGGCAGTGTGTTTAATGATCTCAAAGTTCTCCTGAAGTACTGAATCCCGTCATATCTTTTGATCACGAAGAGCCGCAGCTGCTCATCATATATCCAGCAGATAATACCCTTCTTTGCTTCAGCGTATCCCTTAATATTGTAACTCTTTTTGAACATTTTAGGGACCGCCAGTTTCTTCGTCTTTACGAACCATTGAGCACAACCTTCCTTCCAATTCGGCTGCTCTTCCCATTCAGTATCTTCCACAACTGTCTCATCACCCATATCGGGCATCTCAACCTCTGGAATCTCGTGTTCAATATCTTCATCTACTATCTCCCCTTCTTCTATCACATTTTCAACAATAATTTGCTCACCGATCTTCTCAATCTCATCACTCGGCAGCACATCTTCTTCAAGCATAAAATCATCATCATCATCTAGCTCTTTCAACGCGTCGATTACATCATCAACATCATCACCAGCATCCATATCTACCACATCATCACCAGCTGCGCTTGTAGACTCCCCCTCAGCTGTGGAAGTACCAAGAGCTATAGAAGTTCTTGGCAGCTCACCACCTGCACCTTCCGGTGCATTGGGATCATCGTCATGATCTTCTCTTCGTTTTGTCCTCAACTCATCTCCCCTACAGCTCATCTCCCCCTGAGATGCCAAGAACGCTTTCATAGCGTCTATGATCTTCCCATGCTCGACCAGGAGGGAGGCCTGTAGTTGGTTTGCTTCCACTAGGCTTTGAATGGTCTTGGACTGCTCAGCTACAATCCTCTCTAGTGAAGCTATCCTTTCGGAGTCTGAAGTAGGCGTTGGAGTTGGCGGGACATCAGCAGCAGAAGTGACAGCAGGTGGTACACTTGGTAACCCTGCAGTAGTAGTGACTGTAGACTCAACAAATCGTGCTACTACCACCGATGGAGTAAGCGATTGAGGTGGTAGAGACACAATTGTTGGAGTCGACGTCTGGACGGCAGTAACCTGTGCTGTAGAAGGAATAAGAGACATACCAGACAAGGCAGGTGGAGCAAAACGTACCAGCCATGAAGTTTCTCCAGCTCCCGAACCCATACCTGTCCGTTCTCTTCTTGAACGTCTGAGCACTAGCTGAACTGCTTCATCTTCATCATCTTCCTCGTCATCGTCGTCAACCGTTCTCATCCTCTTCCCAATCGTTCTCTCCCTAGACACCATCAATCGTCTAGCTTCAGCAAATGTCTCATCAAGATCGGAGTCAGCTACCGAAGTAACTGCTCTAGTAACATCCATGGCCTGAGAACCCGAGTCATCCATATCAAACAATCCTTGGCCGCTAAAAGCAGCATCAAGGTCGACGTCTTCAGCAGTAGGCACAGCAGGCGCAGCTGATACAGCATGAGGTGCTGCCGCCTATTGTGGTCTTGGGTCTCTGAACTCGTCCCCACCAGTAGGAACATACTCCGGGTTGACAAGATACCCGAACAGTGGAGTATGCCTGGGACGCAGCTCAGGCTTGCTTCGTGCGCTAGAAGTGCGACACTGAGCAAAGATACGCTTCGTCAAACATTCAACGTATCTAATAGGGCGTCTCTGAGGTAGCAACG
The DNA here is from genome assembly GCF_021521415.1 of Bidens hawaiensis. Lineage (NCBI taxonomy): Eukaryota > Viridiplantae > Streptophyta > Magnoliopsida > Asterales > Asteraceae > Bidens > Bidens hawaiensis. Next base: position 27,234 of record NW_027491165.1, on the reverse strand, counting down.
GAGCCACATGATTGAGAATCATTTATAAGAATCGAGGATACATAATAAATCGCTCACGCGCCACAGCCCTCCTCTGACGATCAATCTCGTAAAATATCAGCTAACTAAATGAATATCTTCTGTTGTAAGTCAGGGCAGTCATGGCAGACTGCATCGTCGCGCCCATTCCATCAGTTCCTGCCTTCCTCCCAGACATGCACACGATCAAGACGTGCATTAGGAAGCGCCACTGATCTAACAAAAATCCTTTTCTCCTCTGCGTGTCCCCCAACGGACCTGAATAACCCATCCTGAGAAATGCCCCATCACGAAAAGGAGCGACGAACTCCGTTGGGTCATCCCTCGTTTCTTCTCCAAACTGCAAAGCCAACCGTATATCTTCTGAAGAGAACTGCACAACATGACCATTTACGGTTGCTCGCATCACCGGAGGCTCAACCCGGCAATCATACTCTACCGACTACCAAAAGTCTTCAATGTTAGGTAGTGAAATAGGCAGGGTATTCGTGATCGCATGGAAGATCCTTGAGCGCAGGAGAAATGTGATTATTTCCCTGTAGTCCTCCACGCCACTTGCGTCTGGGTCTAACATGATGTACTGGTTATGCGCTGGAAAGAACTGTCTTTGATCATTACCGTCATCACCGCCAGCACCGCCAACAGCAGCCATATCTGCACTAAACGAACCAAGTTAGATAACTGTTAAGCAACTCACAAGTTCGCGTTATACCATGAGCGAAGTTGTGATTAAAACTGTATAGGCGAACTTAAAGGTGAGGCGAAGTTGGGAACAACTTCGCTTCATCTGTAAGTTCGTCTAAATAACTGTTAAACAAATTGGTTTAGGCGAAGTTGAAGATAACTTCGCCTTAGCACAACATTGCCTCAGGCGAAGATAAGTGTTAGGCGAAATTAAGCTTCAGGCGAAGTTGTGGATAACTTCGCCTTAGGCGAAATTAAGCCCCAGGCGAAGTTGTAGATAACTTCGCCTAAGAACGACAATCAAGGACATCAAAACACATGATATTAAGGATGTTTAGATGAGAAGCATGTCCATGCACACGTTAACACAAGTTTTAAGATTTCTGTTTTAAAGGTCCGACGACCCGAGGTCTCGAACCGGGTAAAAGCGATCAAGAACGAACAAGTTTGTGAGAGATATCGACAACGCATACCCTCAATGATAATAGAAACTAGAAGCAAAGATCGAAAACGGAGATAAACACAAGTTCGCCGGAGAATCTCAAGTTCGCCGGAAAAAAAACGGAGCTCAAGTTCGCTGATAATGTAGAAAATAATGATTTTTACTGTTTGAAAAACCTTATATAGGGTCAGTGTAGTTCAGGCGAAGTTACGGATAACTTCGCCTAGGCGAAGTTAAGCACAAGTTCGCCTGATTCAACAACTTCGCCTATAATTTCAAAATCACACCTTTAAGTTTGAACATTTAACAATTAACATATGAAAGTTTCATAAAGAGTTAAACAAAAATGATCAAGTCGAAGTAACCAGATATAAAATAATACAACTACAAAAATAGAAAAACTTATAAAAATTTAACAAAATAAGGGATCAAATTTCAGTCTAGTCAGGGACCACTATGTTTTTAGAAAAGATCCTTACAGGAATCACACTCACTACGTGACTGTCATATAGATCCGTGTTTAGCCGTATTATGACATAGAGAAACAGGTTGTAAGCATGGAAATAACTTAAATGGTTTTCATCGTTTCTGTGATACGGATTAAGGTTCAATTTAGCTCAAAATTTAAGTGGGCAACAACTCAGAGATAATGAAGCCTTCTATCTATTCTCAAAGCGTATTTGGCTATACCCAAGTCACCCCGAATTGACTTCGACCCATAGTGTCTGATTAACTTGTAGATACTCGATGTCTGCTTCCCGTTCTCTTCTTACTCCAGAATTGAGAAGTCTTGATTGTTACAATAACTCATAAGTACTTAAAAATATATTTTTTTTTTTATCCACACATACTTATAGACTTCGGAGTACTAAACCACTGCAAGTCCCGAATCTGGATCACTGCAGTGTCTTGAAATGCTTTCTTCACGGGAATCAGAACACTTACGGGCTCGTGTATGACTGGGTAGTCGCTTTTCTGCCTATCATTCGGAAAGAGATGCATGAAGACATTCAAAACTCTTAAGGAGTTTCCACGTAAAATCGAGTAATTTAAGTTGATATCACATACACTTTTACGCACCATAAAAAATTACCATGATATACAATGACTGTCCTAAAGTCTTTTAAGCCTAATAGCTTCACTAGTTAAGCACACACAATCAGTATATATATCATTTTCCAAGGTTGGATCAACTTTCTGTTAAACATAGCACATTTACTTCATACGAAGTAACAGACTTGAAAAGTAATTTCATTTCCCAAAAAATTTTGACTTCAATCGCCCCGTTCACGTCAAAGTTTTCAGGTAAACGGCAATCCTGAAGATCCAATGGATCAACTGGACCGACCACATACAGGTATGTGTTCTTTTAACTAAGTATGAACGACTAATTTTCAGCGATAGAAAGAAAACACATCATAAATCGCCCCGGTCACTTTCAGTCATCTGGTTAATGGCTATCCTCAAAATCTACAAGTAGAAGATGAGGACCAAAACATATCCGAAGACATGTCCTTCCAACTGAGATAACCGACATAATTTTAAGCGATTAGTGACTTTTTTTTTTTTTTTTTTTTTTTTTTTTTTTTTTTTTTTAAGACACAAAAGAAAAGCATGGTTACTCGGGATTGATCATCCCGTTTAGCTCAATTAGGTTTTGAAATCTAGATTTATCAAACGCTTTTGTAAATAAATCAGCGTAATTCTCGAACGTATCGACTTTTTCGATCTTAATCAGTTTCTTCTCAGCACAATCCCGTATGAAATGATGACGAATGTCAATATGTTTGGTTTTACTATGTTTCATGGGATTGTTAATTACTGAGATGGCTGCAGTGTTATCAATTAAAATAGGAGTGAGTAAGAAATTCAGACCATAGTCGCGCAATTGTTGCTGAATCCACAAAACCTGTGAACAGCAGTTGGATGCTGCCATATATTCAGCTTCACATGTTGAGATTGCAACTGACGTCTGTTTCTTGCACTGCCAGGAAACTAATCTTCCACCGAGAAACTGACATCCTCCTGTTGTCGACTTCCGACTCTGATTGCACCCTCCATAATCAGAATCAGTATAAGCAACCAGTTCCACGTCTCCTCCCTTCGGGTACCACAACCCTAGCTTCGGCTTGCCCTTGAGATACCGTAGTATCCTCTTTGCACCTTTCAAATGAGATTCTTTCGGATTTGCCTGAAAACGTGCACAAAGACAAACAGCAAACATTATATCAGGCCTAGAAGCAGTTAAATACATTAATGAACCTATTATCGCCCGATACAGAGTTGGGTCCACATCTGAGTCACCGTCTGATTCAGCGCCCAATTTGTGATTGACGCAGATTGGAGTGTCATATGGAGAACTGTCCTCCATCTTGAATCGCTTGAGCACATCATGAACGTACTTCGTCTGATGAATGAACATCCCGTCCTTCTTCTGATCAACCTGCAATCCTAGAAAGAAAGTTAGTTCACCCATAGCACTCATTTTGAACCTTTTCTTCATGACATCCTCAAAATCTTGACACATGGAGACTCTTGATGCAGCAAATATGATGTCATCCACGTAGACTTGAACTAGTAGGAAGTCGCTTCCTTCTCTCTTCACGAACAGTGTGCTGTCAATTAAACCCCTTTCAAAACCATTCTCGAGCAAGTAGTCCGATAACGTTGAATACCAGGCACGAGGTGCCTGATGTAATCCATATAGCGCCTTGCTCAACTTGTATACGTGATCTGGGAAGTCTGGGTCAGGAAAACCCGGAGGTTGCTCAACATACACAACCTCATCCACTTTCCCATTGAGGAACGCACTCTTCACGTCCAACTGAAACACCTTCATCTTTTTAAACGCAGCAAACGCCAAAAACAATCTTATCGCTTCCAACCGGGCGACAGGAGCGAACACCTCATTGTAATCAATACCCTCTTGCTGATTAAAACCTTTAACAACCAGCCTTGCCTTGTTTCTAATGATAATCCCCTTTTCATCCCTCTTGCACTTAAACACCCATTTTGTGCCTATAGCATGCACATTCCTTGGTTTTTCAACCAAAGTCCAGACTTCCATCTTCTCGAATTGAGCCAACTCTTCTTGCATGGCCTCGACCCACGAGCTGTCCTTAAGAGCCATTTGATAATTTTTCGGTTCAATCTGGCTAATAAAGCAGGAGTACAAACATTCGTTCATTATACCCGTTTCTTTAATGCTTGTATAAACACAGGTGTGCTCATTCAAGCTACTTCTGGTTTGTACACTGGAGGACACATCACCTATAATATTCTCCAATGGGTGATCTCTGTGAATTCTCGTGGTCGGAACAGCACCGGCATGCAAATTATCTTCCAAATTTGAAGAGATCTCATCAATGGTTGTTTCTGGCTGAGAGTGAAATGGATTGATAAACTCATCTTCAGGTAAGGCAGCAGGGGTATCAATAGTGTTTGATGTGGAAGGTTGACTTCTCTCAATAAGCTGTCGTTGCGATAGATTCTCTTCCTCATCAAGTATCATCTTCGACGCAATTCTCTCTTCTTCTTCAGAAATTTCCAAATTAGGGATGTTAAATGACTTAAACAGCTTAACATAGTCGAAAAGCTCAGCAGGTCCATTGCTTGGTTTTGGCGATTGGTAACTAGTAATGTCGGTGTTACACACCACCTCCACCTTGCAAGTCGACGTATTGAAGACCCGTCTGTTGGGAGTCCCAACAACATAACCGACTAAGATTCCTTCATCGGCTACTTCACCAAATTTCGAATTAGTCTTCAAAATCGAACAAGGAGACCCGAATGGTTCAAGACCGCTCAAGTTGGGCTTCCTTCCATGCATAAGCTCGTAACATGTTTTTCCAAGTCTCTTAACGGTTAACACCCTATTCAGAACATAGCAGGCTGTAGCAACTGCTTCAGCCCAGAATATCACAGGAAGTTTTGAATCTGCCAGCATAGTTCTGGCTCCTTCAATTAAAGTTCGGTTCTTCCTTTCAGCCACTCCATTCTGTTGCGGAGTATACGGAGCGCTGTATTGATGTTCAATTCCTTTCTGAAGACAGAAGATTTCCATTTCAAAGTTCTTGAACTCTGTTCCATTGTCACTTCTGATGTATTTAACTGATTTACTCATGACGTTCTCAACTTTTGTAATTAGATTCTTCACCATTTGAGCCGTCTCATCTTTTGATTTCAGAAAATATACCCACGAATATCGCGAGTAGTCATCAGTGATCACCAAGCAGTAAGAGGTACCTCCTAGACTTTTTACATTCACGGGACCGAAGAGATCCATGTGAAGTAGTTCTAGAGTACCGGCAATAGAGTTGACCTTCTTGGTGAGATGGGATTTCTTGTGTTGCTTCCCCTTCTTGCATGCTATACATTTGTCTTCAAAGTTAAAACTTTTTAAGGGAACGCCCATCACAAGCCCATTCTTGACAATGAAGTTCATTTTCCGAAGATGAATGTGCCCCATTCTCCTGTGCCACAATTCAGATTCTGATTCGCTTGCTTTCGTCATTAAACAAGATTCTCCCGTGGCCATTTCAGTAGACCTCATATCCATCACATATGTATTTTTTTCACGTGGAGCTTTCATTACTATCCACTCATCTGGTATCTGGAAACCAGGCTTCAACACGATCGCTTCGTTCTTCGTGAAATGGACAGTGTAATCTTTATCACAAATCTGCGACACACTCAGCAGATTGTGTTTCAATTCCTCCACAAAATTCACATTCTCAAGTGTCATCCTTCCATTTGACACTGTACCTCTACCAGTAATTCTTCCTCCGCTTTCACCAGCAAAACTAACTCTCGCTCCCTGAACAGGTTTTAAGTCTTGCAACAAGTGTTTGTTGCCCGTCATGTGCCGGGAACAGCCGCTATCTACAATCCAAAGACTGTGGGCAGCCCTGTTCAACTGTTCCTGCACAATAAAACAGAGAATTAGAATCTTGGGACCCAAGACCAATTGGTCTTGGATCGATACGTCCCGTACCCTGGCTTTCCAAAGTTAGCATCAGGATAATTCCTGTAAGTCCTGTTAGGAAATCTCCTTGAAGATTGAGTGTGATGCCTTCCAAACCTATGTGAATTGAAAGTGTTATATCTTGTGGTTTGGTTGAAAAACTGAGGTTTGTTTTTATGAAAACTTGAATTAGTTACATTTTGGCATTTTGAAAAGTTTTCATTTTTAGCAGTATCAAACTGATGCTTATTCTCAGTTTTATTTGGCCTCACACCTCTGTATCTTGGCGTCAGAGGGCAATCTGCAACAAGATGTCCTACCTTATTACATCGAAAACAACACCTATACTCCATTTTCTTTTCAAATGTTGTTTTGGATGTAGAGGCAGTGTTACCAGCCTTTCGTCTCACATAAGGTGGGACGTACGGATTGAGTGGAGTACTCCTTTTAGAAGTTTTATCTTTATCTCCACCAGTGGGTAACACCACCTTCTCTTTCGTCTTACCTGATTCGGACAACTTATCCGAATCCGATGAGACTGGACTCGTAACAAAAATATTTACACTAGAAACAGGCGAACTCGTTTCGCCATTACTAACAGTTGGTTCTTTACATGTAACCTTGATTGGAACAGTCTGAGGAACTTCAAAATCCACAGATTTCTGAATACTAGGGTTGAAAGTGTAGTTGTGGTTATACGGTGGTGGAACCTCGTGATAACCAATTCCTCCTCTCTTTGGAGAGGTACCTTGATCACTAACAAGGTGATCAAGAATAGCTGAGGAATTTCGGAACTGCTCGAGTTTTCGGTTCAGTTCCACCACTTTCACCTGGTGGTCAGCAATCTGCTTTTCACGTTCAGCAATAAGTTTAGTCTTTTCTTCTAAAACCTCATAACTTAGGTCAATTACATCAATTTTTTCAGCAAGTTTAGTTTTTAAGCTTTTGACATCTTTTTCACATGCTTTTATTTTAACTTTATAACTGTTTTCTCTTGCCTTAGTAAAATGATGATCTTCTTTAAGATTTTTAAATTCTGCATCTAAACGAACATACTGATCAGTTATGGTCGCAAGTTGCTCAGACAAATTCTCACATTTTGTACAAACAGGTTTAAAACTTACCTCGGAGGGTTGACCATCGTTATCTGCCATGAAAGCTTTCTCCTCACCAGTAGCTTTCTCCTCTCCAGTCACCTTCCCACAATCTTCATTTTCTACCTTAGCCATATTCGCCTGCTCACCAGTTTCATTCGCATGCAGGTTCCAGTTGTATTCACTGGCTTCTCTAGACAACATGGCATTGACTTCTTTACTAATTCCAGTAGGCTGTGCAGACCGGCCTTGACCCCGTTCAACTCTCTCGTTTCTGTATTCTTTAGCAAAGTGCCCATACTGTTGACAGTTATAGCACCTCACTTTAGACTTGTCGAATCCGGGCCTACCACCAACAAACTTTCTCCCCGTCTTTTTCATGAAACGCTTGACTCGCCTCACTATCATGGCCATTTGCCATTGCAAATCCATCTCCTCCAGATCATCAGCATCGATCTGGTCATAATCCTCATCCAAAACAGCAGGGTCCACAATCTTCCCTTGTATGTAGTTCTCATATGAAGCAATAAAAGATGCATAGACTGCAAACTGCTCTTCAGCAGATTTGACACTCATTGGCATCTTGGAATAGTTATTGCTTGAGGCACTGGGAGAGAAACTAATGTTGGATGTTTGAGGTTTCGAAGCACTTGCACCTCCAGCAACAAAGCAAACATCACCGTTCATGTTTACTGAAACGTTTCCTTCATGAGAAGAGTCAGAACCTGACTCTCCTTTGGAGTAGTAAGCAGCAGATTCAGGCTTCGAACTTGAGCCTGACTTAAGTTTGGCACCATACATACCAGGGTCTTGAATCTGATCTGTTGGTGTCTCTTTCCGAACCATATTAAGCTCAAAGGTTCTGAGCTTGTTTACTGCTGTCTCCAAATCACAATTAGGAAAGTCTCTGTCTTCCCTCATCAGAACTGTGTACATTTCCCACTTCGGTGGGAGAGCATCGAGAAGCTTTTCAACTATCTCCTCTTCTCTGTAAGCAATCGAATAGTTGTTTAGCTCTGTCATTAGATGATAATATCGAGTGATAATATCATCCAGAGATTCGTTCTTCAAATATTTGAAGACAGAGAACTGAGTCTTCAACAGTTTAATCTTCGAGGCACGAATACCTACGTTCCCTTCGAATCTATTTTCAAGAGCATCCCAAAGCTCTCGAGCCGATGTATACTTTCTGAAAGTATGAAGGATCTCCTGTGGAAGAGCCATAGTGATAGCTGCGTGAGCCTTGCTTTCGGCTTCGTACATCTTCTTTTCCTCTTCATCCATCTTACTGTACTTCTTAACCACATCACGACCTTCGTACACCATGGTCGGTGGGATATATCCATCCTGGATGCACACCCACATCTTTGCATCCTGGTATTTAATATACTGGATAAACCGATCCTTCCATGCAACAAAGTCGGTTCCTTTTAACAGCCTTGGGGCCTTAGTGGCTGACCCCGCTTCGACTTCCATTTTCACCAATTCAGAGATGTTAATTTGCGACATCTTCTTAAAAACCCGAAAAATTCAAAAATTTGTCCAAACAGTACTAAAGGCGAAGTTAAGAATAACTTCGCTTAAGAGTTAACTTCGCTGGAAAAATTCTTAAATTCGTGAGACTCGGCGAAGTTGAGGATAACTTCGCTTATGGTAAGCGAACTTATCAGGTAAGCGAAGTTGAGGATAACTTCGCTTAGGCGAACTTAGCAGGTAAGCGAAGTTGAGGATAACTTCGCTTAGGCAAACTTATGAGGCAGGCGAAGTTGTGAATAACTTCGCTTAACCTTATATTTTCGCCGAAACCCTACTTTCAGTGACGGCAACTTCGCCTGAAGAACAGTAACTTCGCCCAATGAACACTGAAAATATTCAGATCTGATGTCGACGATTCTGCAGTTTCCGGTCATTGTAAAGGCTTGAAAATGACTGTATATAGTGATTAGAACTCAATACGAACAAAAACTCGTCCCGTGAATAAGTCAAACGAGACGTTTTCTACACCCGCGTGAAATCCCGAACCTCACAATCGAGCCGATGGCTCTGATACCACTTGTAGGTCCCCCCGGGGGCGTCGCCGATCGATACGAGATCCGCACGAGGTCTAGGAGTGCGGAATCCTCCTAGACTCGTTAATGGTGTACAAGACGAATAACACAAACACGTACACGATCAAAAACACAAACAAATACTAGAACGGGATAAACAAATCTGCAGATTCATATATAAAATAATCACGTTACATACCGTAACAAAAACAGAAACACGACTGACACGAGGTGAGCTCTACCTCGGGTCGTCTCACACGACTCTAGTCTCTTACTCTCTCTCAATAAACAAGCTGCTCAAACACACACTGATTTCTTGATCCCTAAAACTAAACAAGACACAACTATATATAGACAAACATTCACGGGCCTGGGCTTCAGTAGGCGAAGTTGTGCTAACTTCGCCTAAGGAGAAGTTGTGATAACTTCGCCTAAGGCAGAAGTTGTTACAACTTCGCCGTTGGCGAAGTTGTTCTAACTTCGCCTAAGGCGAAGTTGTGCTAACTTCGCCTGTGGCGTTCCGCTGGTCAGAATTGCATAGCGACGGTCACAAAATGCACCAACAGGACGTTAGGTGAGACGTCGAGTGTTAAAGAAGAGAAATGATAAAGGTATAGTGCAAGATAGGCCTTCGAAAAGGTAGGTATTTCCTACAACCCAGAATTATACTAAGACTAGTTCTGGTGTGAAAACATGAACCGCATGAAGGGTCCTTCCCTAAATGTGGAAAATATGGTTATCGGCAGGAAGAAGAATGTCGAGTGATAGTAGGCCACAGGTGTGGTAAAGATGGACGTAATGCCCTAATTGTAGAACCAATTGAAGCCATGTGAACCGGCAACCCCAACCCATTCGTGTACAACCACTCCGAACCCAACAACTTCAATAACAATCCATTCAAAGAAACCAAATTATGTCAAACAGTTGTACTTGCTATGAATGTGGCAGTACAGAACGTTTCAAGAGAAATTGCCCAAAGTTGAACCAAGGTGTCGTTGGAAGACGAACCTCATGACAAGCATCAACCTCTGATCAAGCAAGGAGCTGTGCTTTTGTGAGTAATTTGAATAAAGCACGTCATGATCCAAAGGTGGTATTAAGTATGCTGTAGTTGTAAATCAATAGGCTTTAGTGATATTTTTACGATCGTCGATAGAAGTTAATTCCTGTTAACCTCCTATCATTTGGAAAGATACCGATTAGTGAAACTATAGAACCCTATACTGTAGAATCGCTAACGGAAAACCCCAAATGGTTAACTAAATTGTTCGGAATTGTCCTATTATTCTGAACGATTAACCTTTCCTTATTGACCTACGACCAGTAAAGTTAAGAAGTTTTGACGTAATAGTTAACATGGATTGGCTAACTCAACATGAAGCTGAAATCAAATATGAAAAGAAGATGATTAGAAGCTCTCTTTCGGACGATGAAGCGATTAGATACAGAGAAAAGCGTACGGTATTATGTTACCACTCTAATCTCATCTTGAGATGTTATAATATTTACGACAAGAAGAGGTGGTATATTTAACAAACGCGATTGCGAAGGTATTTAAAAGAAAACATATAGAAGATATCCCGATGGTACGCGAATTTCCACAAGTTTTCCCAGAAGAACTTCCTGGATTACCGCCAACCCGACAGGTCGAATTCAGAATCGATTTAATGTCTCAAACTGGTCCTGTTGCTAAAGCACCCCACCGACTTGCACCGTCCGAGATGCAAGAATTATCCAATCAGTTACAAGAATTGTTGGATAAAGGATTCATATGACCTAGTTGGTCGCCATGGGGTGCACGAGTGTTATTTGGGAAATGAAGGACGGAAGTGTTAGGATATGTATTGATTAGGGAGAATTGAATAAAGTGACGATCAAGAATAGGTATTCACTTCTTTGAAGTAAATGATCTGATTAACCAACTGCAAAGGGAGATTTATTTTTAGAAAATTGGTCTTAGATATAGTTATCACCAAATGAAAAATCCAAGAGGAGGACGTTGCAACAACACCGTTTCGGACTCGCTACGGCCATTATGAATTCTTAGTTAAGCCTTTCGGGCTAACAAATGCGCCGGCAGCATTCATGGAACTCATGAACCGAGTCTGTAAACTTTATTTTGACAAATTTGTCATAACATTCATTGATGATATTTTGATATATTCGCAACGTAAAGAAGAGCACGAACGACGGTTAAGGAAAATTGTGGAAGTGTTAAAGCAAGAGGAGTTATACGCGAAGTTTTCGAGATGTGATTTTGAATAAAGAAGGCATAATCCCTTGGTCATGTTGTAAAGCAACAAGGATTTCACATAGATCCAAATAAGATAGAAACCATTAAAATTGTGCCAAGCGCCGATTTTAAGTCCCCCGGATGGAGACAATTGTTTTGTCGCGTATTGTGACGCATCGCGTAAAGGGTTAGGATGCGTGTTGACGCAGTATAATAAGGTTATAGCCTATGCTTCCCGACAGTTAAAAGTACACGAGAAAAATTACACTACTCACGACTTAGAACTGGGAGCGGTTATCTTCGCACTTAAAATCTGGAGACATTATCTCTACGGTACGAAGTGCACCATCTTCACCGATCATAAAAGTTTGCAGCACATATTCAATCAGAAAGAACTGAATATGAGGCAACGAAGATGGGTCGAGTTGTTAAACGATTATGACTGTGACATCCGTTATCACCCCGGCAAGGCTAACGTCGTAGCCGATGCCTTGAGTAGGAAAGATCGGGTTAAGCCATTCCGAGTGAAAGCGCTAGGGATGATAGTCCAGTCGAACCTTTCGGACCTGGTTCGAGTCGCTCAACGTGAGGCGTAGAAAGAGGAACATTTGGAAAAGGAAGGACTTTACGGCAATGAGAAGAATTTCGAACAGCGCGTGGACGAAATTCTCTATTTCAAAAATTGGGTTTGGATCCCGACCCTCCATGACCTTCGTGAATTAATCATGGACGAAACGCATAGATCGGAATATTCCATACATCCGGGATCGGATTAGACTATTGATGATACGAATATCTGAAAGGATTTTGTTAATGGCCGAGTTTGAAGAAAGATATGGTTACGTATGTTGGTGAATATTCAAGTTATGCAAGAGATAAGGCTGCATACCGAAAACCCTAGGGAATGCCCCAACGACAGAAAAATTCGCCAATGATAGTGGGAATAAATTACAATGGATTTCGGGACGCAAATTCCCAAGATATATCAAAGGCATGAGGTAAATTGGGTAATCGCGGATCGATTAACCAATCCTCGCATTTCATTCCAATCCATGACGATTACCCCAATAAATTCTCGCCCAAATTCATGATGGTGAAACGGTATCTCGTCATGGAGTACCATTTTCAATTATCTCAGATCGAAATAGTCATCCTACTTCCAATATTGGAAGGCGGGGAAGGAAACATCGAGAGCTTGAAGCTTTCTATGGGTGAAGCAATTATCACCAAATTGTTAAATTGAAAATGGGCGTCAATCAAGCCATAAAATTTGAATTGATTCGAGAAACAACCAATCGAATCTATAATATTTAAGATAAGTTGAAAGCAGCGCGAGATTAGCAAAGGATTTATGCCAACATTCTGTAACACCCCGTAACCGCAGCGGAAACGTAAACGGGATGCGACAGACACCTCTGATATCAACCACCTTGTTTATAAAGAAAACCGAATGCATTAATATACTTCAAAATTACATTATCTCGTCTTTCATTACCGTCTAGGTGATACACACATCATACAATACGGTTCGTAATTATATCTGTTATAATGTATCCTAACGTCCAGCACGCAAACCTTACACACATTAAGCACTTAGCACGTAATCAATCACTTTATCTTAGTTGTACCTGAAAAGCATGTGAGAAAACGGGTCAACTACGAATAGTTGGTGAGTTTCACAATTTTAGTAAACCATGATAAATCCATATCATAATATAATATTATCTGGGGACACTGTTAACCCATAAACACCTTTAATAACCTCTGGTGACACTGTTAACCCAGAACACTTCCAATAACCTCTGGGGGCACTGTTAACCCAGAACACTTCCAATAACCTCTGGGGACACTGTTAACCCAGAACACTTCCAATAACCTCTGGGGGAACTGTTAACCCAGAACACTTCCAATAACCTCTGGGGACACTGTTAACCCAGAACACTTCCAATAACCTCTGGGGACACTGTTAACCCAGAACACTTCCAATAACCTCTGGGGGCACTGTTAACCCAGAACACTTCCAATAACCTCTGGGGGCACTGTTAACCCAGAACACTTCCAATAACCTCTGGGGACACTGTTAACCCAGAACACTTCCAATAACCTCTGGGGACACTGTTAACCCAGAACACTTCCAATAACCTCTGGGGACACTGTTAACCCAGAACACTGTTGCGGGACCTTACAATATTAACAACTCAGACAATTACAATTTTAATACATTACCGTACGATTCCCGTACAATAAACATTATATAAATACATTCATTTCCATGCGATCAGCATGTACTTAAACATTTTGATAAAACATGCTTTCCGCCCCGGGAAAATATTTAAAACAGTTCAATAAAAAGGGGCCCGTGAAAACTCACCTTAGCACATGAAAGCAGGTAACAACAATCAATATCAGTTAACACGTCCAATCTGTAATATGATCCCTACGATCGTTATTATACAATCATTGTTTATATAATCTTTAACCTTATCAATCGGTACATCTGGGGACTCTGTTATCCCAGTACTGTACCTGTTCCGGGGGCTATGTTAACCCAGAAATACCTCTTCGGACTCAGATTGTGATGTCGTTTAGAGTTCCAAGGTCACAACTACTATTAGTCGTTTTTCTCGTTTTGCGTGCCTAGCACTGTTATCCGTTTTTATGTTTCAAAAAAATGAGTTTGGTCACACACGACCTGTAAATAGTGGTTGACTGATAATTTAATTAAAGATGTGAAATTATAGCTCGGTTTAGACGTCCCGATTGGCCGCGGGACCCGTTTCCGTCTTTGGCGTACCGGAAACTGTTAAAATAGATTAAAATTACTCAAATCATCCGAATTATTTTCGGATGATTTATTTTTACTTGCTTAGCTCATTTATATGAAAATAGTTCATTTTTAGGGTTTTTGTACACCAGTCAGCTCGCTTAAGCGAACTTCACCGGTTTACGCGTTTTACTTTAAAAGTTTGATAATTAGCACAAATAATTATCCGTTTACTCTCGGATCTCGAAATTTTGCACAAATCACTTTTTAACAGTGGGGAACTTTATAAAAATATTTCCAGAATTAATTCTTATATTTAAAATTTACTTATCTATTTTTAAACACCATTTAAACACTAAATATGTCGTAAATACCAAACGATCTTAGAAAAATCCCAAATTTCTCCTGGATGTCCCCTGCCATCCACATAGCCCCCTGTAATTTTTTTCCAAAACCAAAATCTTCTTTTAAATGCCATTTTTACTAAAACCGAGCTAGAAATCCCTAGAACTCGTTTAACCGAAAAGCCTACTTAGACTTCTCCAACGGACCTCAAATTTTGTGTGTGACTTATACATGATATGAAAAGCTTATCCACAATTTTCCAGAATTTTTCATGATATTTAACTATTTTTCACCATTTTTGGCCAAAACCGAGCATTAAATTCACCAAATATTCATCCTTTATCCAAAAATTACCAAAAATTCACAGAACTCATATTTCCAGGTGTTTAACACCTCTGTAAAATTTCGTGACCTAATTCTAAACGACCAACAATCTGTCCAAAAACACATACACCGACAAAAACCGAATATACCTTTCGTTTTCCGCCACTACAAGCTACAAACTCATCTTTCCGCCTTATCTACCACTAAATACAGAGCCTACAAACAACATAACACAATACCAAGCAAGTTACACTCACGATCAAGCCATTTCTTTCATGGTTACGGTTATGATACCAAAACAAAGATTTAACCGTAAAAGTTCGTTTTTGATTCGTTTAACTCATTTCTTGGACCAAGATCCTTTGTATAACCCGCATACATCACTTGATCATGAAAGAATCGGTTCCATCTCGGGTTTTCACCCTTTTTCACTTGGAAACCTCATTTTCTTGAAAGAAAATTCAAGAAACAAAGATAAACACGTACATAACACGATCATTACCTCGTTATTCTTGCTAGAATTGTCGGTTTTTGGATTATGAACTAGAGAGAAATGAAGGATGTTGAGTTAGGATTGTGTAAAAAAGAAAAAATGAATGTTTTGGTGGTGTTGGAGTCCGATCGGACTAGGTTAAGGGGTGGGGTGGGACCCACAAGTCCATTCTTGGCCACACATTCAGATTACGCAATCCGGATAATGTTGTGGATAATCTAGTTCAGTTCGCTTCTCAGTTAAACGTTTAATTCCGCTCAAAACGAGGTCTAAACGGTCGTTTTTCGGCTTAAAAATAAAATTTATATAAAACCGATTTAAAAACTTTAAAAACTTAAACCATGACATTTATTAGCTTGAAACATCATATTATTAATAATTGTGCATCTTTTTCGGCTTGATCGATCGTCTCTTGCTCGGTTTGGTATTAAAGGTTTCGTTTAAGGTACCGACGTACCATTAAATCGAAATTCTTTTTCTGTGTGGTAAATCACTTATCCCGAAGCTTTAATACTTCGTAGTCATTACTAAACATCATATAATTCGTCTATAATGTAATCCCCGAGTCGTTCGGGTTTCAATAAATATCGATCGTTTGATCGCATAAACAATACGGTGAATTATATATTCACGTACAATCAATACAATGAACCATGTATTCTCGTATAATTACCATGGTAACTCATGTACCTGATATTACCTATGACGTAACTAACATCTACCGGTTAGGGTATACCTGGTTTCGTCGGAATCGTTACATTCTCCCCCCGTTAAGAAATTTCGTCCTCGAAATTTTATACGCCCACTATCTCCTTTCGAGAGAAAGGTGGGGGGTTTTTCTTTCAGAATTCACCCTCGCGTTACCAAGTATAATCTGGTCCTCGCCGTGAATTTCCACTTAATCTTAATTTAATAACACTTGGTATGTCCAAACTGTTTAGTTTTCCCGTCTACTATCTTTACGGAATTAGTTATGATTTCAAACATGTCTTCTATGAGTACCTCTATTACTAGTACTTTCGTTGCCTCATCGCTTAGGCACTTTTCAATCCGTATACATGGCAAAATATCATGTATAGTACTTAGCCCCTGGAGTACTTTAATCAATAAACTAAGTGACCAATCATGGAGATAATCTCATGAGGCCCAATATATTAAGGAGCTATTTTCGGTTTTGGCAAACCTCATATCACCTTTCTAAGGTGATGCCTTTAAAGATGTCTTGTCACCTCTTTCCAATGACAATGGTTTCCTATGAATGTTGGCATAAATCCTTTGCCAATCTCGCGATGCTTTCAACTCATCTTAAATATTATAAATCCGATTGGTTGTTTCTCGAATCAATTCGAATCTTATGGCTTGATTGACGCCCATTTTCAATTTACAAATTGGTGATAATTACTTCACCCATAGAAAGCTTCAAGCTCTCGATGCTTCCTTCCCCGCCTTCCAATAATGGAAGTAGGATGACTATTTTGATCTGAGATCATTGAAAATGGTACTCCACGACGAGATACCATTTCACCATCAGGAATTTGGGCAAGAATTCATTGTAATTTATTCCCACTATTATTGGCGAATTTTCTGTCGTCGTGGCGTTCCCTAGGGTTTTCGGTGTGCAGCCTTATCTCTGGCATAACTCAATATTCACCAACACACGTAACCATATCTTTCTCCAAACTCGGCCATTTAATAAAAATCCTTTCAGATATCCGTATCATCAATAGTCAAATCCGATCCCGGATGTATGGAATATTTCGATCTATGCACTTCGTCAATGATTAATTCACGAAGGTCATGGAGGGTCGGGATCCAAACCCGATTTTTGAAATATAGAATTTCGTCCATGCGCTGTTCGAACTTTTCTCATTGCCGTAAAGTTCCTTCTTTTCCAATTGTTCCTCTTTAATCTCCTCACGTTGAGTTACTCGAATCAGGTTCGAAGGTTCAACTGGACTATCATCCCCAACGCCCTCATTCGCAATGGCTTAACCCGATCTTTCCTACTCAAGGCATCGGTTACGACGTTAGCCTTGCCGGGTGGTAACGGATGTCACAGTCTTAATTGTTTAACAACTCAACCCATCTTCGTTGCCTCATATTTAGTTCTTTCTGATCGAATATGTGATGCACACTTTTATGATCGGTGAAAATGGTGCACTTCGTATCGTAGAGACAATGTCTCCACATTTTAAGTGCGTAGATAACCGCTCCTAGTTCTAAGTCGTGAGTAGTATAATTTTACTCGTGTACTTTTAACTGTCGGGAAGTATAGGCTATGATCTTATTATACTGCGTCAACACGCATCCTAACCCTCTACGCGATGCGTCACAATACGCGACAAAACCATCGTCTCCATCGGGGAGACTTAAAATCGGCGCTTGGCACAATTTTTGCTTTAACGTTTGAAACGCCGTTTCCTGCTCTTCTACCCATTCATACTTTCGATCCTTTTGAGTCAGGAGAGTTAAAGGTTGGGCGATGCTGGAAAAGTTCTCTATAAATCGACGATAATATCCAGCTAAGCCTAAGAATTGGCGGATTTCCTTTGGCGATTTAAGCGCTTGCCAATTCTTAATTGCTTCAACCTTACTCGGATCAACGTGTATTCCTTGATGGTTTACAACGTGACCGAGGAATTGCATTTCTTGTAACCAGAAGTTACACTTGGAGAATTTTGCATACCACTTCTCCTGATTCAGAAGCTCTAGAATTATTCTTAAGTGTTGCTCGTGCTCTTCTTTACTTTTCGAGTAGATCAAAATATCGTCAATAAACACGATGACGAATTTGTCGAGGTAGGGTTTACAGACTCGGTTCATGAGGTCCATGAACACTGCCTGCGCATTTGTTAACCCGAACGGCATAAATAAGAATTCATAATGGCCGTAACGAGTCCGAAACGCTGTTGTTGCAACGTCCTCCTCTTGGATTTTTCATTTGGTGATAACTATATCTAAGATCAATTTTCTAAAAATAAATCGCCCCTTGCAGTTGGTTAAACAGATCATTTACTTTGAAGAAGTGAATACCTATTCTTGATCGTCACTTTATTCAATTCTTCCTAATCAATACATATCCTAACACTTCCGTCCTTCATTTCCCCAAATAACACTGGTGCACCCCATGGTGACTAACTAGGTCGTATAAAACCTTATCCAATAATTCTTGCAACTGATTGGATAATTCTTGCATCTCGGACGGTGCAAGTCGATAGGGTGCCTTAGCAACAGGGCCAGCCTGAGGTATTAAATCGATTCTGAATTCGACCTGTCGGGTTGGCGGTAATCCAAGAAGTTCTTCTGGGAAAACTTGTGGAAATTTGTGTACCACCGGGATATCATCCACCCGTTTCTCCTCAGAATCTGTGGCCGTCAAGCTCGCGAGATACGCCACGCATCCCTGGCGTAAATATTTCAACACCTTGAGGTGGGATATAAATGGTATCATTGTGCCCGACTTCTCTCCTTGCACTAACACCTCTTCGTCATCCGACACCCGGATCTTGACGATTTTCTTTTCACAGTTTATTTCCACATTGTTATGTGCTAACCAATCCATTCCCACTATTACGTCAAAACTTCTTAACTTTACTGGTCGTAGGTCAATAAGGAAAGGTTAATCGTTCAGAATAATAGGACAATTCCGAACAATTTAGTTAACCATTAGGGATTTACCGTTAGCGATTCTATAGTATAGGGTTCTGTAGTTTCACTAATCTGTATCTTTCCAAATGATAGGAGGTTAACAGGAACTAACTTCTATCGACGACCGTAAAAATATCACTGAAGCCTATTGATTTAAAACTACAACATACTTAGTACCACCTTTGGATCATGACGTGCTTTATTCGGATTACTCACAAAAGCACGGCTCCTTGCTTGATCATAGGTTGATGCTTGTCATGAGGTTCGTCTTCCAACGACACCTTAGTTCAACTTTGGGCAATTTCTCTTGAAACGTTTTGTACTGCCACATTCATAGCAAGTACAACTGTTTGGCATAATTTGATTTCTTTGGATGGATTGTTATTGAAGTTGTTGGGTTCGGAGTGGTTGTACACGAATGGGTTGGGGTCGCCGGTTCACATGGCTTCAATTGGTTCTACAATTGGGGCATTACGTCCATCTTTACCACACCTGTGGCCTACTATCACTCGACATTCTTCTTCCTGCCGATAACCATATTTTCCACATTTAGGGAAGGACCCTTCATGCGATTCATGTTTTCACACCAGAACTAGTCTTAGTATAATTCTGGGTTGTAGGACATACCTACTTATTCAAAAGCCTATCTTGCACTATACCTTTATCATTTCTCTTCTTTAACACTCGACGTCTCACCTAACATCCTTCCAGTCCGCTTCCCATAGAGTCAAATATATCAATGCTGGCTTGTGACACAACCCTTCCAAAGGTTGTATATTTTACAGGATTGACTATACTCCTTATCGATGGAGTTAGTCCCCAATATAGCGCTCACTTCGCTTAGTTTCAGGAGTAATTAGCCATGTTACCAGACATGACAATTCTTTCAAACGATTAGCGTGTTCTAAGTGATCAGCACACAATATTTCTATCTTCCATAGCTCAGTTTCCAATCTCTGAACTTAATTACTTGAATAAAAGTGCTCTAGCCCAAGAATTTTAAATTCCGACCATATCATCTGAGTAATAATTTTCTAACTATACTTTTTGTACCATCGTGTTCCATCACGATACAACATAATCTACCAACATATCTGTAGCATATTTCACTACACAATGTTCTAGACTCTTACCAATATCCTTAACCATTTCGATCTTTTCTATCCACTCGCTAATCTATTCCTCCCTTTACCATCAGTAAACTATTAATAATTTCCTTGACACAACCAACAAACATATCCTTCATACCGGATCTAATTCATTACGACTACTATTCATGTTTAGTTTATAACTAATACTTGTAGTCATAATAGTATTCGGTTGGACATTATCACTCTTATTAATAACACTAAGAATTGAAATATTCATAATCATGTGATTGCTCGATCTATAATTATGCGATCACATTTGCATCAACACTAGCAGTGATCTGTGATACAACATTCGGTATCATCATCTGCTATCTTTGAGCAATCAACTGAATCATATCAATCTCCATCATTGGAGTTACTCTTTTTATGTCATTCTGCCGTACTCATCCCGTACGCAGTAATCAATACTAATCTCACCATATAACTCGTTACCAGCTCAATCATAACAACAGGTACACATACACACCAAATATTATCATATATATTACACATACCAGCATCTAGTATATATGTCCCACAAATATAATAACATATAGACTTAACCTGACGTCGGTTAACGTCTAAATATGGTTCATAACCCTTGTCACCATCTGATATATAGATCTTTCTCAACAAAAATCAATGATTAATATTCATGATTTCAATATCCTTCTGCATGTCAGCATAACCGATACATGCTCACCGTGAGCACCAAACGATTACGTACCACGGAGTTATAATATCCGTGTCTATTTGTATATCCGGTATACACGGTGTACCACCTACGAACGAACAAGCAACTATGCTATAATGATTCCAACACCTCTTTGTGCATGGGTAATCATTCTATTCGAGTATACATGGGTATAGGCATCTAACGGATGTAAGGATAACATAGGGAGTTGCAAGGTTCAAAGTAATCGCGCAACATGGGTTGCCTTCAAATATTATTAATTACTATTATGGGAAACTCTACACTTGCTCTGTCAATGTCCTCAGGCGTTCTAGGTTTGCTAAAATCAGTAATTCCCGATCTGGAGGTGGTATGACTCATATGTTTGAGAGTGAGAAATACATATATATATTTCTATATATTATTTTATCTGCTGATTATTATCAAATTTATTATTATTATTATTTTATTTATTTATTTACCTTAATGGAATAAGAATGGGTTCAGGTACGGATCCGTCCGTACGTGAGGGTCGACGGTTCGGGTGAACATCTGGGGTTATTAGGATATACGGTACCGGTGTTGGTAGGGTATGAGATTTATCAATTTTGGTTGGGAGTGACGGTTACTAGATATTTCTGGTTAATGTCACACGGGAGGTCTAACTTGGTGCTATCATAGCTGTGACCCGATAAGTCAAACTTATCATCAACCGATGCTCTAAGAATTCCAGCATCCTCGGTACTTTTATTATTTCGTCCCCCGGTTCCTTATCCGGGTCCCATTTCCCAATACATGTACCCACAAGATATGTACATACATATATATACACATTAGCACGTATAAATAATATCATATACTTTACACATATGTTGCCATTTTTACCTATTAATGTCCCCAGTGACTTCCCCTGAATTCCCTCGTGCGGACAAGTCTGTTATTATGTTCCGGACCATAATAACTCACTTGCCCATTCAAGTTCATCCAGATCCCGTCACTATATATTATTAGTTGATATTCAGATCTTATAACACTTGAGCTACTGGTTATATTTTAGGTATCGTTTAAAGACATCCTAATTCTTTATAACCAATGGCTCTGATACCAACTTCTGTAACACCCCGTAACCGCAGCGGAAACGTAAACGGGATGCGACAGACACCTCTGATATCAACCACCTTGTTTATAAAGAAAACCGAATGCATTAATATACTTAAAAATTACATTATCTCGTCTTTCATTACCGTCTAGGTGATACACACATCATACAATACGGTTCGTAATTCTATCTGCTATAATGTATACTAACGTCCAGCACGCAAACCTTACACACATCAAGCACTTAGCACGTAATCAATCACTTTATCTTAGTTGTACCTGAAAAGCATGTGAGAAAACGGGTCAACTACGAATAGTTGGTGAGTTTCACAATTTTTGTAAACCATGATAAATCCATATCATAACATAATATTATCTGGGAACACTGTTAACCCATAAACACCTTTAATAACCTCTAGGGACACTGTTAACCCAGAACACTTCCAATAACCTCTGGGGACACTGTTAACCCAGAACACTTCCAATAACCTCTGGGGACACTGTTAACCCAGAACACTTCCAATAACCTCTGGGGACACTGTTAACCCAGAACACTGTTGCGGGACCTTACAATATTAACAACTCAGACAATTACAATTTTAATACATTACCGTACGATTCCCGTACAATAAACATTATATAAATACATTCATTTCCATGCGATCAGCATGTACTTAAACATTTTGATAAAACATGCTTTCCGCCCCGGGAAAATATTTAAAACAGTTCAATAAAAAGGGGCCCGTGAAAACTCACCTTAGCACATGAAAGCAGGTAACAACAATCAATATCAGTTAACACGTCCAATCTGTAATATGATCCCTACGATCGTTATTATACAATCATTGTTTATATAATCTTTAACCTTATCAATCGGTACATCTGGGGACTCTGTTATCCCAGTACTGTACCTGTTCCGGGGGCTATGTTAACCCAGAAATACCTCTTCGGACTCAGATTGTGATGTCGTTTAGAGTTCCAAGGTCACAACTACTATTAGTCGTTTTTCTCGTTTTGCGTGCCTAGCACTGTTATCCGTTTTTATGTTTCAAAAAAATGAGTTTGGTCACACACGACCCGTAAATAGTGGTTGACTGATAATTTAATTAAAGATTTGAAATTATAGCTCGGTTTAGACGTCACGATTGGCAGCGGGACCCGTTTCCGTCTTTGGCGTACCGGAAACTGTTAAAATAGATTAAAATTACTCAAATCATCCGAATTATTTTCGGATGATTTATTTTTACTTGCTTAGCTCATTTATATGAAAATAGTTCATTTTTAGGGTTTTTGTACACCAGTCAGCTCGCTTAAGCGAACTTCACCGGTTTACGCGTTTTACTTTAAAAGTTTGATAATTAGCACAAATAATTATCCGTTTACTCTCGGATCTCGAAATTTTGCACAAATCACTTTTTAACAGTGGGGAACTTTATAAAAATATTTCCAGAATTAATTCTTATATTTAAAATTTACTTATCTATTTTTAAACACCATTTAAACACTAAATATGTCGTAAATACCAAACGATCTTAGAAAAATCCCAAATTTCTCCTGGATGTCCCCTGCCATCCACATAGCCCCCTGTAATTTTTTTCCAAAACCAAAATCTTCTTTTAAATGCCATTTTTACTAAAACCGAGCTAGAAATCCCTAGAACTCGTTTAACCGAAAAGCCTACTTAGACTTCTCCAACGGACCTCAAATTTTGTGTGTGACTTATACATGATATGAAAAGCTTATCCACAATTTTCCAGAATTTTTCATGATATTTAACTATTTTTCACCATTTTTGGCCAAAACCGAGCATTAAATTCACCAAATATTCATCCTTTATCCAAAAATTACCAAAAATTCACAGAACTCATATTTCCAGGTGTTTAACACCTCTGTAAAATTTCGTGACCTAATTCTAAACGACCAACAATCTGTCCAAAAACACATACACCGACAAAAACCGAATATACCTTTCGTTTTCCGCCACTACAAGCTACAAACTCATCTTTCCGCCTTATCTACCACTAAATACAGAGCCTACAAACAACATAACACAATACCAAGCAAGTTACACTCACGATCAAGCCATTTCTTTCATGGTTACGGTTATGATACCAAAACAAAGATTTAACCGTAAAAGTTCGTTTTTGATTCGTTTAACTCATTTCTTGGACCAAGATCCTTTGTATAACCCGCATACATCACTTGATCATGAAAGAATCGGTTCCATCTCGGGTTTTCACCCTTTTTCACTTGGAAACCTCATTTTCTTGAAAGAAAATTCAAGAAACAAAGATAAACACGTACATAACACGATCATTACCTCGTTATTCTTGCTAGAATTGTCGGTTTTTGGATTATGAACTAGAGAGAAATGAAGGATGTTGAGTTGGGATTGTGTAAAAAAGAAAAAATGAATGTTTTGGTGGTGTTGGAGTCCGATCGGACTAGGTTAAGGGGTGGGGTGGGACCCACAAGTCCATTCTTGGCCACACATTCAGATTACGCAATCCGGATAATGTTGTGGATAATCTGGTTCAGTTCGTTTCTCAGTTAAACGTTTAATTCCGCTCAAAACGAGGTCTAAACGGTCGTTTTTCGGCTTAAAAATAAAATTTATATAAAACCGATTTAAAAACTTTAAAAACTTAAACATGACATTTATTAGCTTGAAACATCATATTATTAATAATTGTGCATCTTTTTCGGCTTGATCGATCGTCTCTTGCTCGGTTTGGTATTAAAGGTTTCGTTTAAGGTACCGACGTACCATTAAATCGAAATTCTTTTTCTGTGCCGTAAATCACTTATCCCGAAGCTTTAATACTTCGTAGTCATTACTAAACATCATATAATTCGTCTATAATGTAATCCCCGAGTCGTTCGGGTTTCAATAAATATCGATCGTTTGATCGCATAAACAATACGGTGAATTATATATTCACGTACAATCAATACAATGAACCATGTATTCTCGTATAATTAACATGGTAACTCATGTACCCGACATTACCTATGACGTAACTAACATCTACCGGTTAGGGTATACCTGGCTTCGTCGGAATCGTTACACATTCATAGGAAACCATTGTCACTGGAAAGAGGTGACAAGGCATTTTTAAGGCATCACCTTAGAGAGGTGATATGAGGTTTGCCAAAACCGAAAATAGCACCTTAATATATTGGACCTCATGAGATTATCTCCATGATTGGTCATTTAGTTTATCGATTAAAGTACTCCAGGGGCTAAGTATTATACATGATGTTTTGCCATGTATACGGATTGAAAAGTACCTAAGCGATGAGGCAACGAAAGTACTAGTAATGGAAGTACTCATAGAAGACATACTTGATATCATAAATAATTCCGTTGAGATAGTAGACGGGAAAACTAAACAGTTTGACACACCAAGCTTTATTGATTAAGATAAAGTGGAATTCATAGCGAGGACCAGATTATACCTGGTAACGAGAGGGTGAATTCTGAAAGAAAAAACCCCCCACCCTTCTCTTGGAAGGGAATAGTAGGCGTGTAAAATTTCGAGGACAAAATTTCTTAACGGGGGGAGAATGTAACGATTCCGACGAAACCTGGTATACCCTAACCGGTAGACAATAGTTACGTCATATTTAATTTCGGGTACATGAGTTACCATAGTAATTATACGAGAATACATGGTTCACTGTATTGATCGTACGTGAATATATAATTCATCGTATTGAATATGCGATTAATCGATCGATAGTTATTGAAACCCGAACGAATCGAGGGTTCAATTATAGACGAGATATATGATATTTAGTGATGTTTTACGAAGTATTAAAGCTTCGGGATAAGTGAATTAAAGCACAGAAAAAGAATTTCGATTTAATGGTACGTCGGTACAATAAACGAAACCTTTAATACCAAACCGAGCAAGAGATGATCGATCAAGCCGAAAAAGATGCGCGATAATTAATGATATGATGTTTTAAGTTAATAAATGTCATGGTTTAAGTTTTTAAAGTTTTTAAATCGGTTTTATATAAATTTCATTTTTAAGCCGAAAAACGACCGGTTTAGCCTCGTTTTAAGCCGAATTAGACATTTAACCGAAAAAACGAACTGAACCAGATTATCCAAAACATTATCCGGATTACGGGAATCCAATTGTGTGGCTAGGAATAGAGAAGTGGCTCCCACCCCACCCTCCATGTATTCCGATCGGACTCAAGAGTCCCATTTCACTTATTATTTTCTTTTTTTCTCATTAAAACTCTCAACATTCATCAACCCCTTTAACATTATGATCTAAAAACCCGAGAGTGTAGCAAGAAAAACATGGTAAGGATCGAGTTATTTACGTTTTCATCTTCGTTTCTTGAGTTTATTTGCAAGAAAATGAGGTTTCAAAGATGAAAACCGATTCTTGCATGATCAAGTGATGTATACGGGTTATACAAGGGATCTTGGTCCAAGAAAGGAGTTAAACGAGCCAAAAACGAATTTTTACGGTTTAAATCTTTGTTTTTGAATCATAACCGAAACTATAGTGTAAGAGGCTTGATCGTGAGTGTAACTTGCTTGGTATTGTGGTATGTTGGTTGTAGGCTCTGTATTTAGTGGTAGATAAGGCGGAAAGACGAGTTTGTAGCTTGTAGTGGCGGAAAACAAAAGGTATATTCGGTTTATGTTCGGTTTTGGAGTTTTTGGACAGATTGTTGATGGTTTAGAGTTGGGTCATGAAATTTTACAAGGATGTTCTACCATGAAAATAAGAGTTCTGTGAATTTTTGGTAATTTTTGGACAAAAGATAAATATTTGGTGAATTTAAATGCTCGGTTTTGGCTAAAAATGGTGAAAAATAGTTAAATATCATGAAAAATTCTGGAAAATTGGAGATAAGCTTTTTATATCATGTATAAGTCACACACAAAATTTTAGGTCACTTGGAGAAGTCTAAGTAGGCTTTTCGGTTAAACGAGTTCTAGGGTTTTCTAGCTCGGTTTTGATGAAAATGGCATGCAAAAAGAGATTTTGGTTCTGGAAAAATTACAGGGGACTATGGGGATGGCAGGGGTCTTCCAGTAAAAATTTGGGATTTTTCTAAGGTCGTTTGGTATTTACGACATATTTAGTGTTTAAATGGTGTTTAAAAATAGATAAATAAATTTTAATTATAAAAATTAATTCTGGAAATATTTTTATAAAATTCCCCACTGTCAAAAAGTGATTTGTGCAAAATTTCAAGATTCGAGACTAAACGGATAATTATTTGTGCTAAAAAGAAAATAAAAAC